>NC_134836.1:20533431-20880163 GCF_004210375.1 Tachypleus tridentatus
TAGTTGTTGTCATAAGGAACTTTTGAGTTACGTACGATCATTTCGCACTTTTTTTTTCTTTCTTTCTTGGATTGCTGAATCCCGTTAGGCCTATCATTTTGAATAATTGGTACAACTTGCAAACTCTTTACATCCCAATTCAAATGAACTGTTTAAAGTTGTAATAAGATATATATCACCACAAAAGCGCGAAACAAAACTTAATATTTCTAGATAAAGTTTATGATCTTGAAAACTAAATTTTTGGAACTATAGTTCTATTATCAAGTGAAAATTAAAGCAGAAAATGAAACATAACAATTGACTGATGGAGATTCTTGGCCGAATTTCTTGCTAAATAAAGTACGGCAATCGAATTCCTCAGCTCATGTGCAATACGTAAGCTTTCATTGTGAGAAGAAGTACAAAACGTTAAGTGTCTTTTGTTACAACGGTTATACGTTGATTGGGTTATACGTTGTTTAAAGTTTGGTTGTTATGTATAATTTAGCTCAGAAATTATTCTCACTATCGCTCATTTCTGGTCATGAGTTAACGTGCATCATTGATCAGAAGAGATAAACTAGAAATGTCCGGATGTGTAGTTTTACATTATAGTAATAACACAAATAGGAAAAATAAAAATAAAAGTTATGGTAAAACTACGGGAAGAAAAAAAAACAACAGGGAATTTATGGTTAAAGTGTTCGAAAAAATTTTATTCTTGAGAAAAGTCACATTCCTAAATGTATTCAGACTATAAAAATTAAACTCACAACACAACTTGCTTTACAAATTAATACATCTGGGAAAGGTGCACTAAATAAAGAGCTCATTTTTCCTCTTACAGATTATCATACTGAAGTTAAAATCACAAAAATAAAATGCACAAAACTCTCTGAAACTGTAAATGGTTACTTTTCAGTGGAAGTTGATAAATTCGAGACTTAACAGGTCCATACCTAACATTATCATTTTCTGATAACTATAAATATCTGGGTCGCGATTAAACCAAAAATAACAATCTACCTTCATCAAAACAGATCAACGTTGACAACTAGATTGAGAAAAGTATAAAAATCGGTTTCAGTTTGATGAGAGGTTGGACTCTTCAAACCTACGAATAAAAGAAACAAGGGATAAAAAGTGAAAAACTACTGCATCTGTACAGCGATGAGTCCACGTAATTACAATGTTAAAATCATGGGTTCGATTCCCCTCGGTGAACTCAGCAGATAGTCCAATGTTGCTTTGTTATAAGAAAAACACACACACTTGTTATGCGAGAATATACTCGGTTTAAATTATTTGTTTCTAGTTAAATAAATTGATTTAAAACTGTCATAGGTAAGTTTACTAAAAACGTGCCTAAAAAAATGTAATTTGACGGTAGACTGGTAAAATCCTGATGAGTAATAAAATCGAATCGGGTATACATGCACCCCACGTTTTGTATTGCCGCGCACAAAAATATAACTAATAAGCAAAATGTGTGTTTCTTTGTAGTTAAGCACAAAGCTGCTCAGCCCACCACGCCCCAGTGCCAATGCGAGGGAGGGTAATTAATAAATAAGGCTATTGAGGACTCCTTTCTGTTTTTTCATATGTTTTAGCTTTAGGTCATTTTGATAAGAAACAAAATGAGAAGTAGTTTAAAAAAATCAATAAAAAAGTAAAAACTAGCTTGCTTTGTTTGTATCACGAAATGCTTTCAAGCAATCATAATAAACGTGAGCTGCCTGTTATATAATATGCATTAAAACTGACTCATATTTCCTTGTTACTGTTTTTCTTTAAGGCGATAAACATTTTGTCCAAAGTACTGTTTGTCACTATCGTCTAAAGAGCAGCTGTTACACTTAAGATTAAAAATATAACAACTTTAAATAGAAAAACTTGTCAGTGGTACCCTTAGAGCTTTTCCTTTGGCGAAATCTTATTACAAGCAGTGTATCATACAGATTCAGTGAGTCTTTGCTTTTTTATTTTATTTAAAACACAAACTGTACATTTTACAAGTTTAATTCTACTGTTATGTTTGTCTGTATTTCCAAACAGAACTAATAATTTTTTTTTTTCGTCTGAATAATAACATCCAAATGAAAACCGTATTGGTAAGTTTAATTATTTGTCCAAAGTGTGGAGGTTAAATTACTAGGACTGTTATTATTATACATTTTTTATCCATTCAAAATTAAGCTGGATGTGACCTAAACGTTAGCTTTTCGATTCGGGATCGTAAGATCCGGGGTACGTATCGTGATGCAGCAGCTGCGGGCGTGCTATAAATTGTTTTTTTTTGTTTTTTTTGGAATTTCGCACAAAGCTACTCGAGGGCTATCTGTGCTAGCCGTCCCTAATTTGGCAGTGTAAGACTACAGGGAAGGCAGCTAGTCATCACCACCCACCGCCAACTCTTGGGCTACTCTTTTACCAACGAAAAGTGGGATTGACCGTCACATTATAACGCCCCCACAGCTGGGAGGGCGGGCATGTTTAGCGCGACGCGGGCGCGAACCCGCGACCCTTAGATTACGAGTCGCGCGCCTTACGCGCTTGGTCATGCCGGGCCACGTGCTATAAAAGGAAAGAGTATATCATAATACGGTTCTAAGTACACAAACCCTTGTGACGGCTGGTTTCATTCTTTCTAGTCAATAAATCAGAATTACTTACTGGTATGCTTGATTCTCGGGGATTTAGGTGTTCAGTTCACGTATATTCAAGTTGATATCCTGGAATTCATAGTATAAAACTCTTATATTTTAATCTAAGTTTGATAAACCTTCACATTGTGAGAGACAACAGATACATTTCAAGTTGATGATAATCAGAATTCTGAAAATCTATTTAGAATATTTATTATCACGATTACGGTAACATTTAAATGGATTGAGGATATCTAACAAACAACGTCGCGAAGTACACAAGCATGTTTGTGTCAAGCGATTCGATAACTAAGTTACTTGTTATTCCAGTGTGGTACTCTCTGTGAACGACAGACGATTAGCTATGCTTAATGTACAACAAAGGATATCCAGAAATTATGCTAACGAAATTATTTACATGTAGCTTAGCGACAGGAGCCATACATTTTTACCACTGAGACGCTTTATTGTTACCAGTTAAGCACAGAGCTACACAATGGGCTATCTGTGTTCTGCTCATCTCAGGTATAGAAACCCGGTTTCTAGTGGTGTGAGTCCGTAAACATACTGCTGTTCCACCAGGGTCTTGCTAAAGCGTGGACTCGTTAATTGAATGTAATTGTGTACACTAATATCTCACTTAATGTTAATTCATTTGATATAACACTTTCCCGATGAAACTGAAGTCTACATCAGATTTGCAAAGAGTAAAATAAACATGAAAACATCTTTGTTGAAGCGTGTTGTTTCTGTTGCTGTTGGCAGAGAGGGATCAAACTTCTTTACTTTAGTAAAATATGTCCCTTTTTAACTGTTGTTAGCTTCTTTTAACTGTTTTATGTTAACCTTTTTAACTTTTCAACTGTTGTAATACATTAATTGGGGTAACATTATAATATTGTTTAATAGCCTGTTATATTTCCACTGGTAACATACTCCGTCAGAGATTGTCATATTTGTTGTAATGTATTTTCTGAATAATTACCATGTATTATCAAGTACCATTATAAACTCAAAATAATAACAAAAGATTATTTTCTAAAATATAAATGACTGTAGTATTTAACTTCAGTTCAAGGTAAACTACAGCTTACAAAAATGTTATTTAGTATTTTCTAGTGGATGCGCATATAGCAGAGGCTAACACAGTTTCATTTTAGCTCATCACCAACAACAAAAGGTGAATAAAATGTATCATACAACAACGATAATTTTGAAATAAACAGATAAACACAGAAAAAAGAGACACAGACACGACTTGAAAGGCAACTCACACCCATCTTCATCCATACTTTGAAATATTTTGCAACGAACAGGCGAAATCTGGCAGTAGTAAACCTTTACGTAAACCAATAATCTAAGTTACTGTCAAGAATAAACGACTTAAATGATTAAAAGAACACACACAATGAGGACCATGAAAAATTACCCTTTATCTTAGCTTCCACAGATGGGAAAAGATAGATCCGGAGAAAATCGTAGGAATCACTTTACACCTCTTGGATGGTTCCTATTGTTGAAGCTTCTAGTGCTTGAACCATGGCTTGGAAAATGTTTTCATGTGACATCCTGGGTCTCTGGATTCGTTTAGAAGGTAGAGTGAATAGGGACGGCTACTTCCAAGATGAAATGCTCCCAACTAAGCCCATAGTTTGGAATACGATGGAGGTTTTAACATCTTCTATGGCCACCACTGGAACATAATGTAGGTTTTATTATGTTACATGACTCGTGGAGGTTTTAAAATCTTCCATGGCCATCACTTTCCCCAGATCTTAATTTAAGTGAGCGTTTGTGGGATGAACCTAAAAGACAAATGTGCCATCTAGTTCTTCTACCTCTTCGTTCCATAAGATACATAAAAGATTAATAAATGAATAGGAAAAATCCTATTATTTGGTTTTAAAAAATGTCTCAATTAATTAATTAATGTCTTAATTAAGTGGCTAAACAATGCATCCTACATATTTAGTCTTTGAAAAGACTTTTTACTTTACACTGCTCACGTCACTAAGGTTTCTATCTCTATACACTTTTTATACGTAAGGGAAAAAAATCCTTCTTTCTCAGATTTACGTTTTTTCTTCTCATGCTGTAAAATTGCATTATTAGGCTCCTAAGATGGCCTACAAGTTTTTCCGTTTATTAAAGATTAAGTGCACCTGTCAGTGACGGAATGAAAATGTTTTTGAAAAGATAAGGTTAGCCCATTTTACCGAGAGCAGTAGAATGAAAAAAAAAAAAAAAGAGATGTAAAGTTAATCGATCAATGTTAATTACTCTGGAAAACAAACCCAAGGAAATCGATAACGTAAGTGTCTAAGAGGCAGTGAAAACTGCAAAATTTTAAGTTGAACATAAGTAGAACTTGAAGAATTGTTTTGTTTTGGAATTTCGCACAAAGCTACTCGAGGGCTATCTGTGCTAGCCGTCCCTAATTTAGTAGTGTAAGACTAGAGGGAAGGCAGCTGGTCATCACCACCCACCGCCAACTCTTAGGCTACTCTTTTACCAACGAATAGTAGGATTGACCGTCACATTATAACGCCCCCACGGCTGGGAGGGCGAGCATGTTTGGCGCGACTCGGGCGCGAACCCGCGACCCTCAGATTACGAAGCGCACGCCTTAACGCGCTAGGCCATGCCAGGCCCAAGTAGAACTTGAAAAATTTTAAAATGTCAATAGATTGTTAACAAGATTGATACACATATTTTAAGATACAAATAATAACAACATTTACAATAATGGTTATTACAAATAATGATCTCTCTAACAAATGATTTACAGGATGAGCCTTTTATCTGGTGTGGATTGAGGGTTCACGATGAGTAAATTAATCTTGAGTTGATGCACATGCAATTCTTTTAATTGGGAGTTAATTAGCTCTGCATTCTTCATTGATCACATGTCAAGTTTCTCACCGCTGAAGTTGTATAATGGCTTCGTAAAATTACTAATGTCTTGTATTAATCTTATGAAGTTAACGGTTTGTGATGTTCGAAATCTATAAACGTTCCTGGAGAAGTTTGTATCATGACGTGTCAGATTCCATAAATGTATAAATTATATTGTTTTGTTCAAACGTCTATGGTATGTTAGAGATTATAAAAGGAACACATTTTCCTGTAATTCCTGAGAAACATGGTAACGTTACATGTTGACCAGTAAGTGAAAATATCAGACCATCTAATAAAAAAAAGTTAACTCTCAACTTCTTTTGTATTTTGTAGGTATGGCGAAATTTACTACAGCGATCTGCCTCTGTTCTTAACAGTCACTCTTATAATGCATCACCAGCTTAAGGTGCGGGTAATGTCTTATAGTATTACACAAATACAACACACTTCACTTAGGTTCGAAATCTACAGATCTAGCAGAGGACTATACTTTTACAATTCTCTCAAAATTTGAAAATATTTAAAATAAGGAAATTGTGAACTAGTATTTTATTTGAAATACATTTGTTATGCTATTTATCATGCATGCGACAGTCTCGTTACAAACAACAAATGATGTAACTGATGGCCCGGCATGACCAAGCGTGTTAAGGCGTGCGACTCGTAATCTGAGGGTCGCGGGTTCGCATCCCCGTCGTGCCAAACATGCTCGCCCTTTCAGCCGTGGGGGCGTTATAATGTGACGGTCATTCCCACTATTCGTTGATAAAAGAGTAGCCCAAGAGTTGGCGGTGGGTGGTGATGACTAGCTGCCTTCCCTCTAGTCTTACACTGCTAAATTAGGGACGGCTTGCACAGATAGCCCTCGAGTAGCTTTGTGCGAAATTCCGAAAAACAAACAAATGTAACTGATATTATAATACCGAAGAAAAACAAATAAATTTGAATAAGGGTAGAAAATTGTTTTCTACGTTTTTAAGAATTATCCTATTTAAATGTTAAGTTTTAATATGTTTTAGTTAGTTAGAATTATTTATATTTTTATTCAAGAATTATCTGGTTTAAATATTAACCTTTTAACTTGTTTTAAAAAGAATTGTGACTTGTTAAAATTATTGTTTTTTTTATTTGTTGCTTGCAGGTATTCCACAAACGGTGATTTCTTTGTGTTTGTTTTTTAATTTCGCACAAAGCTAAACGAGAGCTATCTGCGCTAGCCGTTCCTAATTTCCAGTGTAAGCCACATCTTGGGCTTCTTTTTTACCACAGCTGAAAGGACGAACGTATTAGGTGAGAAGGGGATTTGAACCCGCGACCCTCGGGTTTGAAGTCGAGTTCCTTAACCAACTGGCCATGCCGGGCCGTGAGGTTGTGTGTTCTGTTCCTAATTTATAACTCATAGACTAAATTAATCCAGAGCACTAGTCTTGTCCAGACAAAGCTATGCTATCAGGATTATCTTACAAGAAATCTCTTCCGGTAGACGTCAGCTTTAGAAGGAGTCAGATTTTTCCATCGTCAAACCGAAGTTAATCAATGAACATTACCTGCTTCAAAAGAAATCAAACAAACTGATCAAATGAACAAAATTCAATAAAATGCCTAAGATTGATTTAATTTCATGATTGCACAAATAACTAAGATGTAAAGTTATTTTCCGGTTTTATCTTCTTTATTTCATCATTTCTTGGCTTTAAGTAAGCCTACGTCGACACTACCTGACTTTTCTTGATTTTCTTTTCCTATAAGCCACTTGTTTCACTTACAATTCAACATTTTTCATAGTCTTAGATAAACCAGTTAATAAACCACAATCACGTTAATAATTAATAGGGTTTATTTTAGTCAATAAATCATAACATCAAACAGGTAAGTAAGTTTAATTATTTATTTAAAGTATTGAGGTTAAATTACTAGGACTTGTTATCATTATACGTTTTTATCCCTTCAAACACTAGCGTTTCGTTTCTGGATCGTAAGATCCGGGGTACGAATCGCGGTGCTGTTGAATACACTCCGTATTTTCAGCTGACGACGTGTTATAAAAGTGACAGAGTATCTCATAATACGGTTCAAAGTACACAAACCCTCGTGGCGGGGAGTGCTGCCAGCTGGTTTCCTTCTTTCTAGTCAATAAGTCAAAATTAGGATTCATACGATAAAATTCCGAACAACCTCATATCATCATGTGATAATTTTCTTAACAGCTTCACACAGTCATATCGTGAACTAATGTATTTTCACGCAAAATAAAATTTATATATATTTACTAACCCGAGTAAGTTTCAGAGTTAACCAAAAAATTACAAAAAGGAAGTAAATTTCAAGTATAAAATAATCAAAGAAAAAGGTCTACAAAAATACTTACACAAAACGTATTCTGTGATGTATGCTGGTTTTTAAATTGGTTTATATTCGTTTTATTTCATCTTGAAACTTTGTAACGATCCAAGGATTAATTGTTTGCAGCCACAGAAATGCACTCTGCCTTTTGTAGCCGTGGTTCTTCATAAGAGTAACAATCAAATTCCTCTCTTTAGTAAGGTTCAAGTAAATCAAGTAAAATTAGACCAAGAAAGGGCAGTGGATGCGTTCTCTTAACCCATCAGATCAAAATATCAAAATTGCGGGAAGAAACATGGTTTCAACTCTTTTATGTGCTTATTAATTAGATGATTCGTTAAATAATTCAATAATTATATCAAAATAATTTGCTATATATGGAGCTGAGTTTGCGTTTCCTACATCGATAAATTACTGACACCCCAAGGCTAATATGAAATAACGCAAGAAAACAAACAACGCGGGCTTATTGCAGACCACGCATGATAAATCTTTTCAGGAAAACGGCAATAAATGTCAGTTGAACTGTCGGCTCACCTTGTTAAATGTTTTTATATATCTGGGTGTTTATTAGCCTTCCCACAATTCTCCCTGCTCTGTTTATTGATTGTAAAACAATGCTGTCACACTGGCTGCGATTTTATTGTGCTTAGCAAGACAACGTAGGAAGTCTATAAGGAATTCATTTATCAATTCTGTGAGGCCTAGCTGCTGCTGTCTGTGAAGAAACAGAATAGATTCTACAGGAGTAACAGTAGTAAATCTTAACATATTCATATATCACTCCTTCTTAGACTTATATTGTATATTCTGCAGTTCTTATTCAACTTTGCTTTTTACGGATATCTTGTGCAAGACAGAAGAAATATAATTACCTCTTTCTCTCTACAGAAAACCTCTTGCCATGACTCTGAGAAGAGAAACTTCAACCAGAACAATGCTTCTGAAACATGGATAGATGTTTTTTAGACAGATGTATGATTTTGAAACATGCAGTTGGATTGGTTAAGCTAACTGAATGATTCTGAAACGTGCATATGAGCTGGAAGGAATATCTCGACCGTAAGTTATATCTAAAAGCGATTTCCCATCATTTTCTGAGGAGTTTCTTAGTTAAAAAAACAACGAATAAAGCTATAAAAAAAGTTAAGTATCCAATAAGTCAAGTGGAGCTCAGCAAAAATATCATAAAAAAACAATTGCTATTATTTCCACGTCTGATTTTGAAAAAAACTTTCACGTACCTAGAACATTCTTACTGTATAACATACTTCTAAATTCTGAACCTAATTCTAAACATTAAAGATCGAGGATGTTTGGTGTGATGAGGATTTGAGCCCGCGTCCATCTGAGTACAAATCAAGTACCTTAATCACCTTGCCATGTTGGAGTTTTAAGCTAGAATGAAATAAATATAAAATTGAGCATTGTTACCGTGTATATTTACTTAGGTCAGGTCTATTTCACCTTTCATAAAATTTACGGACACTGACCTCAGAAACAACGATTATTATCAGTCAACTCGGTAACTTTTTTAACTAAACACCATTTCTATAGCTGAGCAGTAAACAAATAATTTAAATTTCCATAGACATGAATAAGTTTCAGAGTTAACCAAAAAAGTATTAAACAATCAAAGAAAAAGGTCTACAAAACTACTTCAATAAACCATATTCTGTTATGTATGCTGTGATCCTTTTCTTATGGACTGTGAACATTGCTGAACGTCAGATATAAGTACATTGTTGTAGGTCTATCAGACAATTCCAGAAACGACCGCGAGCCCAACAGCCTTGTATTGGAACTAACAGTTACACCTGTCCATAGGACGGGTATTTCTGCTAGTTAAACTGCTGTAGTATCACAGATAAACTTTTACTTTGAATCCCTCCAAAATGACGATTGAAAATTCAGAATTTTGTGGTCTAATCTCTGCAGATTAGTTTCTTGTTATATTGGACTGTCCTGTGGTCCAAATTCTTGTTACGTTACAGAGTCGTTGTGATTATCTTCTGTATATCAGTGTTTTGAGGTAATTGCTATTATTTTTTATTTCCACGTCTGATCTTGAGAAAATCTTTCACCTAGCTAGAACGTAATGCCCGAACATTCATACTGTGTAACATACTTCAACCTAATGTCTGAACATTGATATTGTTTAACATATTTTAAACATGTACTGAGTGCTTCTTATGTGTAACTGTACAAAAATGACACTTGTAAGGTTATAGGTATTGATATATGATTAATTGTAATCGACCTTTTAAGCTTACCAAATACTTCTAACGTGCTGATTGGATCTACTGAATATAGAATAAGTTTCGTTTGTTTTTCAAACGAACATTTTATTTAACTACTAATAAGTTTTCTGAAATTACTTTCTGAAAACGTAAGCTCACTGATTTCTCTTGATTAGACGTTTTTCGTGCTTATGTTATCGTTCTGTTAAGACGCATTCAGATCGAGCAATAAAAGTAATATTAAAACTATTAATGATCACTATTATACCCAACAAAGTAAAACGTATGAAACTTAACTTGCATCAAACTAGACAACAGGCTCGTTTCAGCATAGCATATAGCTCGCTTTGAAGGAGATAGATGTAGTGGTGTTACAAATACTAGTAATGTTCGCATATGTCGATTACTGTCTCTGTGATCATCTTTACTGTTCGTCCTACTCACAGACCATAACTGACTCAACAGTGGTAGTGAAAGCGTAAACCTAATAGGATCATTTAAGTGAGATAACAGACACTCAAGAAGTTCGATTCGTGAGTCGTATTTAGATTGCATTCTTTATTTTCTGAGGAATTCTACGAACTTATTAACGGAAATTTCTCACGCTATTCTCATATCACTAACGCCTATGTTA
This sequence comes from Tachypleus tridentatus, assembly GCF_004210375.1. Lineage (NCBI taxonomy): Eukaryota > Metazoa > Arthropoda > Merostomata > Xiphosura > Limulidae > Tachypleus > Tachypleus tridentatus. The sequence goes on from NC_134836.1 coordinate 20,544,174, forward strand.
TACCGTATGTCATAAAAATACTCGGAAGCCTTTAATTACTGGATTTTTAATTTTGCCTCTTGTGTTTTCGTAAATACCAGCAAAGCAGTATCGTCTGTAAATTTATGGCTTAAAATAAGATCTTAACATAATATTCAAAAACCTTTTTACTGTTGTTGTTTGTTTTTTACAGTTTCTTTCGACAGGCTATTTTAATTACATTCACTTAAGTATTAACAGTGACTTAGTTTTACATTCAAAAGATAAATAAGGATACAACAAAATCTGGATAAATTTGAAACAAAACAGATGTAAGATTAATAGACAAACCGACGTTTGATAGTACACAGTAAATGTGTAACAACGAAACAATTCCCAACATACAATTGTTAAATATTTATTGTGCACCACTAAACGTTGGTCGTTCTTTTAATATCTGTATTATGTAATACTACGTTCTTCTTAACTTTATGCAACCAGATTTTATATATATTTACTTGCTAGTCATAAGTCGACATCACCAGATCAGAAGATAGTCCTCATTAAAAACTAGAGTAAGCCAACTTTTAGAAGTGTTGTGGTTTTAATTAATTTAATTTACTGATCATTGGTTGATTTCTTAGCTCAATAGGTAAATCTCAGTTAACACAGTAGTAAACCGACTTTCATATGTAGTTGTGGATAAAGGGATTTTATTTGCTAGATGCCAATAGGTACTTTTAACATGAAGATAGGCCCTCTCTTAAAATCACAGTAAACCGTTGTTAGTTGTTTAGTGCATTTTAACAGCTAGCTGTCACCAATTTAGATTTTTTTTAAGCTCAATGAGCGATTCTGACTTAAAACTGCGATAAACTGAGTTCCAGATGTTGTTGTTGTTATCTGATATTCGCCGTTAACACAAAGTTCATATAAGTTATTTTCTTGAATGAAACACAGCATGTTAGGTTTAAAAACTCACGTATATTAAGGTAAATAATAGACGGATAGCTATTTTAGTTTTATTAGGACGAGCTTCAATACTCAACAACAAATAATATATTGTGGTATTGTTTTCTAGTAGAGAAGTTACAATTGCGTCACTTGAGAACCAACGCTTAATAGGTAGATCAAATAAATAAATCTCATCTAACGATCACTAAGATGATGTTTCAGTTTGACTGTAAACCAAAGTTAGTATTGGCAAATAACAACAGCAAAAGATCTAACTATTTTTGAACAATGGATTTGAAATTGAAATAGTTTTGAAATAAAATCTGTAATTTAGGTTTGTCGATGCATCATATTACGGGCCAGTTTTTGTTTTTCTGAGACGCCTGTGAAGTTTTAGGTTTCTTTATTAAAACCATTCTATTTCAGTCATTAAATCTGAAAGATTAGGGCGGAAGTTTCGAACCATACAAAGACTAGGATTTGAGTCTTTATTTCAGTTAGAATAATACTTTTTAAAGGTTTTTTTAACAATAATCTTCAGTTGTTTAAGGTTTACACATGTTGCAAATAACACAATTTAAAAGTTCTATTGTTTTCAACTTATATCACGTATACATATTCTAAACTATTATAACAAAGTGTACTGAATATTTTCCAACGATTATACATTTGAACACTTTATCTTGTTAAGCTACTCACTAAATACGATGGATGTGGATAATCAGTTTAAAGATAAGTACAATTAATATTCGTTATGATGTGAACGCCTTATTCAAGCCAGTCAAGCATGATTATATTTAATTATTCCTGTTATATATTTATTAACACTGTTACCTAGTCACTTGGGGATTTTCAAGAAATAGAAGACGAACATAGTGTACTTAGCATACTATTATTAAATACTCTTCTAATCCCTGAAAATCTCCAGAGGACGAAATAAAGAAAGCAGTGTGAAAAATATAATATGATACATATAATTAATTAATATAAACAGTGTTTATAAACACTATTAACTACTTTAGTCTTTTCACATCTCCATGTAATTATTTCTGTGAATGAAACGGACTTTTATATTTAATGTCAGTCCATTAGTCGTTTTATATTTATTTACTTTTCAAAAGGATTTGTCCCTATTGTTACAGGAGTGCTTCTGGTTAGTTCTCTCTAGCCAATCAAAACAATTCACCGGTTTCAGGATTTAGCAGCATTACTTTCTAATGAATATTATACATTTTCATGTGCTCTGAAAACTGTGAGCGCAAAAATCTAAGTTTGAGAAAAAAGGAATATACAGACACTTAACTTATAATTTAAACATTAACACAAAGTGTATGTGTTGGTAACTATGCACTTTTTATATTAAAAAATCTAAATAATACATATTCACCGTTGTTCTTAAATACTCAGGATTCTGGTTGAAGTTCTTAAGAGCCAATTTCAATTTTGAAATTGCTACGTCCATCTCGATTACAATGAGATTTCCGAAAGAAACGGGAAACAGAACATTGAATAACGTGTCACAAACATCTGCCTTTTTTAACAAATGAAGTACACGAGACTGAGTGCTGGACAAGTCGAAGTAAAACTGTAGATAAACGAAACTTGAAATTCATAGAGAAAACGATTGTGAAGTGATTTTAATGCTGGACGTTAAATAATACGTAATTAAAACCATTTCGTCATTGAGGTGAAAAAACTAAATCATAGCGTCTGAAGCAAAATGAAATGTTAAACTTGACTAAAGTTTTAAAGTTACACCTTCAGCGTTTTAAAAAGAAATAAAGGATTTTGAACTGATAAGACTTAATTACATGACCAAGACAACCATTTCTTTTTTTTTAGTGAGACTGATTGTTCGTGTGGCTAAGGCACTCGACTCGTAATCCGAGGGTCGCACATGAAAATTAACGATATGTTTAAATTCAGTGAGCTCTTCCAGGCACATGTTCACATACGTTCCTCTACATATGTATCTCAATATATAGCTTTTTGACTGTTTTTTAGCCATTTATAACAAATGAGTTTAAGTAAAGAATAGTTTTCAATTTTCAAAGTTGTCTGTAATGTAAAAGAGTAGCCCAAGAGTTGGCGGTGGGTGGTGATTACTAGCTGCCTTCCCTCTAGTCCTCTGCTTAGAAAGCCCTTGTGCAGCTTTGCCCTAAATTCAAAACAAACCAAAAATACACACCCTTCGTTTGATTGAAACCTAATTTACTTCAACCATTTTGCTTGCGTTATATTGCTTGTTTTGTTTTTTCTCTTTGTCTCCTTTTTCATTGTTTACTTATTATTTATCAAGGATTATATCAGATTCCTGCTTGGTTTGTTTTTTGACTTCTACATTACTGGATATGGAATTCTGGAGATTCCGAAATGTTTTACGTAATTTAGTTCTTGTTTTCCTTTATTATCAACGTGTTAGTAAATTTATCATGGAAGAACAAATTGCACTCGCTTTACCAATGTTTAGTACTTACTTTAGGGTTTGTTTGTTTGTTTTTGAATTTCGCACAAAGCTACTCGAGGACTATCTGTGCTAGCCGTCCCTAATTTAGTAGTGTAAGACTAGAGGGAAGGCAGCTAGTCATCACCACCCACCGCCAACTCTTGGGCTACTCTTTTACCAACGAATAGCGGGATTGACCGTCACATTATAACGCCCCCACGGCTGAAAGGGCGAGCATGTTTGGCGCGACGGGGATGCGAACCCCTTCCCTCAGATTACGAGTCGCACGCCTTAACACGCTTGGCCATACTTTAGGAAAGTTAACTTAAAGTAAGTTACGCCAACTGGCTTACGATTTCATTTTCATAGATCTCTTTCCATTGAAATTGAAAATAAAATATTCACATTCTTACAAATAGTTAACTATTTGTCTGGATTACATAACGAAGTTATATATTTTTTTAAATCACAAATAAATAGTTTCCTCTTTACTTGATTGATTAATAATTGTAAACACACTTTAGAATTAAAACGAATATTGATTAATAATTGTAAACACACTTTAGAATTAAAACGCAAAATAAAGAAACTGTTTTGATTTATAATATTTACTTTCAAATTTAACTTGGAATTCTTTTTAAACCGATATTTCCTATAATTAATTAATTCAAATTTACAAATTGTATTCTTAAAATGCAACGATCTTATATTATCTATATAGTTTCCTGTCCATGAGGCATGGCCAGGTGGTTACAGCACTTGACTCGTAATCCGAGGGTGAAGGTTTGTTGGTTTATAATCAATCGCAAAACTACACAATGGGCTATCACCACAAGTATCGAAACCCCTGCTTCTAGCAGTGTATTTAAGGAAACATCGTTACTACTGCAGTGAAAGATCAGGAAGAAACCTCATCGAAAATACTTGGAAAAGTTTATACTTACACACTCTACGTGTTAAAGAAAAAGTGATATTTCACCATTTTGTTTACAAGTGACAGAAATATCAATTGGGTATTGTTGGTTTTTACAGAATTACAGAAAAATATATCTGTGGATAAACTAATTTTAAATTTTTGCAAAATATAGAATATTTTCTTAAAGTGTGAAAATTATCTAATGCGCTGACTAAACATCTTGGGTCACTGATAACTTTGTCACTCGTTCTTTACTCTTTGTGGATTGAATACTAACGATAACAATAAGTTCGGGGATTTTTTTGTTAATGTTTCATGGAACCAAAATGTAACAATAAAATATTCCTTCCCTATATTTTACAAACAGACCTATTCTTCATTTTTCGATTTCTTATTCTATTTCATCATTTGTATGTTGTTTTAGTTTGTCTTTTTTTTTATTGTGCTTTGACGTAGCTTAAACATAGCGCACGTCGATTTCTCAATGTTAGAATATAAATAACATGCTCTGTACTATGTTCCAAGTCGGCTTAATCGGAACTCAGCACACGTTTGTCGCTGTGTTTACTCTTGTTACTATTTAAAATGGTTTTATTTCGAGAACAAAAAAAAAAGAGAGAGAAAAGTTACTTGATCTTCACTTGATCTTGTGATAGTATGACTTATGGATATTGATACATTTCAAAACCTTCACCTTACCCCGTGAAAGCACGACTTATGAATATTGATACACTTGAGGACTTTTCCTTGATTTTATGATACCACGACATATGGATATTGATACATTTCAGTACCTTCACTTGACCTTGTGATAGCACGACATATGGATATTGATACATTTCAGGACCTTCACTTGACCTTGTGATAGCACGACATATGGATATTGATACATTTCAGGACCTTCACTTGACCTTGTGATAGCACGACATATGGATATTGATACATTTCAGGACCTTCACTTGACCTTGTGATAGCACGACTTGTGGATATGTGTAAGCTTCAGAATCTTCATTTAATAATCACAATAATGAGAATTAACAATTTTCAAGTGTTGTTTAACAAATTGTTAAAATGTTTGTTACGTTCACATTCTGAAAACCTGTTTCGTTACTTTCAGAAAAAAAACTTTATCTTGAGATAATTAAACCAGAAAAATTCGTTATTTCGTTTCACAGAAAATCTCGAGAAAACTTTAACTTTTATTGGAAGGTTCATTTATTAACATGCAAGATTAACTATTTTGCTATAGCCATATTAAATTTTCAGATAGTTATTTTAACAAAAGAAAATTGTTGCCGGTTTTATACAGTTACTCTTATGTAAAATTATAACTAGATTTCAGTTGCCAGCTTTTCTCAAGTTATGTAACTTATTCTGCATGACTACAGACAATAGTACAAACACTAGAATACTTAACTTATAATATTTTACTGCAGGCATTAATACAAGTAAGATATTTAACTTATGGTTTTGAATGTAAACAATAATACAAACAACTGGGATAATTAACTTGCATTATTTAAGTGCAGGCAATAATACAAAGTATGACATTTAATTTATAAAAACAAAACAAGAAACAATAACCAGTTATCCAAAACTAATGACCTGCAATCTAACATGAATTTTATTATAAATATTACGTCTATTGTATTCTGGTATGGTTATTAAAACTTTAATCAAAGTAAAGTACAGTACAACGTATGGACTTTCTTAAGTCATCTTCAGGTTAGGAAAGAAAGTTTGCCGGGCAACGAGAGTGAAAACGGGTATGGGATTGTAGGAAACGTTGCAGTTAGATATTATGTTATTAATCAGTACAGGTATAAAGTGTTCCTTTATATCGGTTTAATTTTGGTTTTAGTTGTTGTATATGTGAGCCTTTTTTGATTTTCCATTTGCTTGTATTTATTTCCCTACTTAATATCTGAGTGTGTTATGGTTATGTTGTGTTTATTTGATTTGAAATGTTCACAAACTTGTGAAGGTGTTTGTATTTTGTGTGTTCTTTGAATCTGGTTTCCATTTTTCTGCTTCTTTCTCCAATATAGAAGACTGTTGTTTAATTGTATTTTATAGATAATTAGACCTATTGGTTTACAATCTTTTTCAGATTACAGAGTTCAAACTTATTAATATACAACACCCTTTGTGATTACAAATATTAAGCTTATAATAAGGCTTATTTATAAGTTTTTTTCTGGTTACAAATATTAAGCATTTTGGTTTACAAAGTCTTTCTGGTTTCAAACATTTAAAAAATATTGGTTTAAAAAGCTTTTCTGGCTTTTGGCGGTCAAATAGCGATAACCAAACATGTCTGATTATTTAAATAAAAACTGATTTCAATATAAACCTTTTTATTCCTGAAATTTCATGCACATCTTCCAAAATCAGTTAAGCCCTTCACTAACGCTTCTTGAAAGTTTTAACAAAAGTGAATTTATAAAAAGAAATTTTCTTACAGCGATTTAAGTAATATTTTATTACGTTTTATAATTCTTTTTCAGATCAATTGTCTTTTGGATAAGAATTTGTTAAATTTGAGACCTTTCCTTACAACGATTTGTTTGCATAGCTACATGTTTAGTGTCGTGTAATAACAGGGCAACAACAGATTCAGTGCATGTGACAAGAATGAAATCAAACGGAAATTACTCTTACGATTTCATTTTAAGTTTTCAATAATTCATGATGGTTCATTCTATCTTCAATTTGTGGAATGTGACATGATCAGGATTTAGAAACTAAATTACATATACAGACTAATGTGATTTACTTTATTCACTTATGTGTTCTCATTGTCTAAGAACTTGAAGAAAACAGGAGAGTCTGTCAGTAGAGGTAGATTCTATGGATTGTACTTTATGACATACTAGTTGGAGTACCAGTTCCCTGGACGGAAGCTATGTAAATTCATGATTAATGAAAGGTCACCTGAGAACATGAAAAGTTGCTTTCCTAATATGCAACTGTAAAACAAAAAACGCAAAGTGCAAAACTTAAAACTTGTATGTACCTAATGAACCTTCATATTGTGTGAAGTAGTTACCTGGACATACAACAACAGTACTATTATACCTATATAGATATATATTTAAAATAAACGTTTGAATGGATAATTTAATAGTTACAATGAGTTTTAAAAATTAGAGATTTACCATCTCAGAATTAACCAAAGCATACATGATCTAGAGTACGTGTTTCTAAGCTGTTTTTAGTTTATCCATACTCCATGCTAGGCTGTAATTACATTGCCATAGCACATTTTAAGAATTGAAGTAGTTTGAATACCATCTAATTGTATTCTTCGGAATACAACGTTATTCTAATTTTTTTAAATTTCGTCATACTTTCATACTCAAAAAATAATTTCTTAAAGTGCTTGAGAAATCAATACTTGGGAACTACTATAGTCTAGCTAAAATCAGGGGTTCGATTCCCTTCGGTGGGCTGAGCAGATAGCCCGATGTGGCTTTGCTATAAGAACAACACAAACACACCCTATAGTCTAGAAAGCTAACTTGACAGAGCATACCACATAGAAAATTTAAATTTTTCTGTTGAACCTTCTCTAAGGAGATGTTGACACAGGAGAGGAGAAATTCTGGGTCCAGCTTCAACCGAGCTTTACTTAAAACAAATCTGTCAACTATGATAAACACTATAATTTCACCTAGGTTCACTGGCTTTGTCCCACCAGATTATTGATTAGTTTTTCTAGCGGTTCAGACTTTTGCGTGGTCATATTGATTTACCTTTATAACATTTTTCTAAACTTGGTTTCACATATAGACATATAGACTTAGCAACACGAGAAAACTCGCTGCTAAGCTTACGGTAGCGTTCCTAAAAAAAACTGAGTAGTGTAAAAATATGAGAACAGAAAAGTAGTTCCAGTAATGATGCTAGAAGATTAACTACATTTTTATTTCGTTTTTCTTTTAATCATTTCCTCATCACTAGCAAAGAGAAGGGGGATATCAGAAGTAATTCAGGTTCCAATAAAAAACATTTTTATTCCGTACAAAGATGCAGGATTCCGGTTTTTAACAATATAAGATTGTGTAAAATTTTCGTTTCGTTTCTTCAAATTCACTTTTATCTTACAGTTTCCAAAAGCAATCAAAACAGAAAAAGAAAACTTACATTAAAAAAAAATTATAACGCATTCACATTAGCCACATACTTTCTACACAATATATTCTTAGTTATCATATATTATATAATTTTGTAGAAACAACAGTCTGTCTTCGTCTAACAACAAATTATAATAACAAATGTGGAGTAATGTCAGAGGTATAAACCAAACAACTGGATGCCAACTGTACTGGTCAGATAATGATTAACGTGCCGTTCTACATAAGGAAAAGTTTAAGGTTCGTGGCGCAATGTCCTTTTAGGTTGGGATGTTATAAAAGTGATAGCCATTTAACTATTTGTTTCAAAGTTAGACAAAGCCTAGTGGGTGCAACTTACTTGCTCTTTTTCCTTTGGTCAAGGGTTCAAAATTAGGGCTAGCATTATAACACAAAGGTTCCTTGAATTTGAAAACACTGTTGCCCAGTAACGTCAAGGACTTCCATTAAATATTTTCCAGCAACATAAAGTAAAATAGAACTTTGATTAAATGTCACCCAGCAACATCAAATAAAATAGAACTTCGATTAAATAGCATTTTGGTTAAATTTTGTTCCAGCATTTGTGGCCTGTTTTATCTAAAAAGGGATAAGATCATACACATAGTTCAAAGGGATATGATTACACACATAGTTTGTTTGAATGGATTTAACATATACATAGTTAGTTTGAATAGATATTAACATATACATAGTTAGTTAGAAGGGGTATGATGAAGATGAAGCTCAGTAATCAGAACAAAGTTTAATATATTAGCACTAGAAAGTTCTGACGTTGGACAACAGTACTACGTAACTGGAACTACGTGTTTTTTTAAACAATCAAATAAAACCGGATAAAAATGACGTATCCTTTTCTGAAAACACTATTCCCAAATCCCTCAGTGGGATAGCGGTAAGTTTACGAACTTACAACACTAAAATCTTGGATTCGGTTTACTGCGGCGGACACAGCCAACAGCTTGTTGTGGTTTTGCTTCAACAACAAGAAACAATATTCCCAACTATATTTGTGTTTTTCTACTCAACAATGTTGTTACAAGTTCAAAACAGCTTGACAAACACTCAATCATACGACGAGGTGTAAGGTCTTCCCGTGATTTAATGCGTGATAACATCTATATAACGTTAATCTGCGAGACAAGAAAGAGCGAGTGAATTAACTCACTTTATCACTCGTTTAAAGGCGTACTTACTAAGTGCAACACGTCATCATAATTGTTATAAGATTAAGCAGGAGCGTCAGTGTCCCTGGGTCAATTTGAATATCGTCTGTTTAACATATGACCACAATCTTTGATCTATGTAAAGGGTGAGCTAGGTGTATTCGTCTATTTACTCTGAAATTTACTAAGTATTAGGATATGAATAGTACTTCACTTCCAAGCATGGTTTATAGTTGTGTTTTGGTTTGTTTTGGAATTTCGCACAAAGCTACTCGAGGGCTATCTGTGCTAGCCGTCCCTAATTTAGCAGTGTAAGACTAGAGGGAAGGCAGCTAGTCATCACCACCCACCGCCAACTCTTGGGCTACTCTTTTACCAACGAATAGTGGGATTGACCGTCACATTATACACCCCCACGGCTGGGAGGGCGAGCATGTTTAGCGCGACGCGGGCGCGAACCCGCGACCCTCGGATTACGAGTCGCACGCCTTACGCGCTCGGCCATGCCGGGCCTTATAGTTGTGACAGATGGATGGAGCTAGATTTTGAACACAAATATAGAAAAAGAACTGTTACAAAAATACCTGCAGAACAGAATAGAAAACTATGACAAAAATTATATTGTAAGAGAAATATTTGTATATATTCGTAGGAAAAAATACCAGTAAAACTTATGTGAAAGTTATATATATTATATAAAAAAACTAACAACACAAGTTATCGATAGTAAAAATAACTCTTAGAGAACTAACAATACAGTACGTGTTATGGAGCTAATTTTGCAATACGAATTTGCAATGATGTGAAAAAGACGTTTAGCTAATACTTTTTTATTTACCTTTATTGTAATAAAATGTGAAAATATGTTACTGTTGAAACATGTAATATAGCTAGCACTAAAAAAAACAATGTCAACATTTCCTTCTATAAAAAAGTCAAGTGAACGTTTTAGATCTTTTAGAATATTGAAATATTATTTCACCCCCCCCTCCACCCCAAACTCTCCATCTGGATATACTGCTGATCTTTATAATAAAGGTAATTTAATTTTCAACTCATTGTTCGTTTATTTATTATGTTTACATTACACAAGTGCCGAAATATTTTGGTTTTCTAAACGAAATTTTCGTAAATAAAATAAACTGAACAATATGAAAGTTTGAATTATAGTTTCTTAGAAGCAGGAGAACAGGAGAAACAGTCATCATCATTACATCTTACACTATACCAAAATATATAAAAGACGTTCCAGTTATTTCAGTCTTTCATTTTTACTTTTATTTCACCGGTCTTCTAAGTTATTTATATAACTTATTTCTTAAGAGAATGAACAACAACAACAAAAAGTGAAGACTGATGCGACATTGGAAAACAGTGTTTACAGGTATTAAAAAACACATACTTTCATTCCGTCGAGAGCAGTTTAGCTGTTGTTTCCGTGAAATGTAGGTCAACCCGGATATAAAGCAATATCTCTTTTATTTGGCGTAGCGCAATGTATCAAACGTTTATTATAAACGACATCGTTTAGTGTGATTTACGACAGTTCGACTTCGACAGTTTCTGTTGGGTTGAAAACGTTGCTGCAGTGGCATGGATCGGCTGAATTTCCAATAGTTTAAAGGTAAAAACAAAAGTGACATTGTTTGCTGATGGAAGTGGTTACAAGATGAAAACTTTGAAATGATTTCTCTCGCTGACATTTTACACAATGAAAGACACAACTATTCCAGTAGAAACTTATAGCTGTTGTTGTTTTATTAATAAAAAGCAACAGGATGGGCTCGCTGCTCTGCCCACCGCGGAGAATCGATCTCTGGAACTTTGTTTTGTACGTGTAGACTTAACGTTTATTTTGTCTAGTGGGAAAATGTTTATAAAAACACTCATGATCTGATAAAATGTACAAAATATGATAATGTTAGTATTTCATTTTCCTCACACAGGGTGTGGTAATTATTTTCTGTTCTTCACACAGTATAAAGTATGGTAATTTTATCAATCTGTTCTTCACACAGTATAATGTGTGATAATATGATTAATTACTGTTCTTCTCATAGTATAATATTACATCATTTCCTTTTTCACACAATTCGTCTTTGCCACAGGATGACAGGTATTGTATCTGTTCATTTATATGTGATCCAATAACGTAACTTCTTCAGACTGTTGTACTTACATTCTGTGTGAAATTCTAAGAATCCTCTTAAGTCTGTAAACCCTCTTGATCTGCGTGGTAATTCACACTTAACGCTCAAATCACGGCTTTTCGTTTTGTTATTTAACTTTGAGAACAGTACTGACAGAAGCGGCACTTTTCAAAACTATATTGTAATTGAATCTTTAAGAATTTTTAAGAAACGTGGAAACAAACTTTGTGAGTTAATACAAGTATGTTGGTTTTGATACCCGGTACAGAGGTAAGCCTACGGATTTACACCGCTAAAATCAAAGGTTCGATTCTCTCGGTGGGCTCTGCAGATGGCCCGATGTGGCTTTGCTATAAAAACACGCACACACATATACACGCTAACTTATGAAATTTATAAATCTGTACGTGAAAAAAATCATATGATTATTAATTTTGTCCACACGGATATCGTTAATTTTATTAATTCATATTTAATATTTATAATATTTGTTTACTTATTAAGAAAAGTCAGATGCATGAATATTAAATTGTGTTAATTTTTATGTAACCTGAGAACGAGTCCGGTTTCTCTAACACGCCATGCAAACAGTCTACAAAGGTTATGCATAAGAGTGCAATTCCCCCTCCTCTAATTGTATGCATACAAACTTTGTCATTTTGCTGAACATTTTTTTCTTAGCAAACAATATGTGCGCTTTCAACCCCCCCTTCCCATTTCAATAGTGGTGATATTTGAATTTCTGCGCACGTCATTACACTGTACCAGTTAAGCTGAGGGTTACGTCTACAGAACAAGACAGATACTAATTTCTCCCCTCAAGTTATGTAAACGTATTTAAAATTAGTGAGATTGACAACATACTCATACAAAAATAAATATTCAAAGAAATTATTCTTCTGTCTTTATGACATCAGGCTTACCTGGGAGAGTTAAAATCACAAAATGTTTAAACGATAACATTTCAGAACAGCCTATCAAAATATAATGCTTTGATGGTATAAAATGCTAAAGTTGCGAATGTTTGTTCACTTTCTAAAGAATGAGTCTGATGGAACCTTTACTATACTATACTATACTATACTATACTATACTATACTATACTATACTATACTATACTATACTATACTATACTATACTATACTATACTATACTATACTATAATTTGATACCTTACGTTTTTTATATTAATTGGACTTTCTAATATTTCTACCAGTCGTACAAACGGTAGTTTCCACACTTCTACTGACTTACGACTCCATATAATTAGCCCTCTAGTGGCTCAGCGGTATGTCTGCGGACTTACAACGCTCAAGCCCATTGTGTAGCTTTGTGCTTAATTCAAAACAACAACAACCATACAAATAAATGTACAATAATGTTGGTGTAATATGTTATTGATAGCTAGTTAATTATTGATTTTCTTATTAACGTCCTCACAATATTAATGTGTTTTATTATTAATATCCGTGTAAAGTTAATATGTTTTGTTACTGATGATAACATTAGTGTCAAGCGCTCAAACACACATATGACACCCATCTCAAAGTAAATACTAAAACAATACATATTTAGCAGACGACATCTAGTGGCATGTTTTATATACATCAGTAAATACTTCAATACATATTTTTATATGTATGTGTTTATTGCTTGTCTACTGTTTTACATCATATCTATAAAAATGCTAAGAGTCGAGGAATCTAACGTCATAAGATTCGATCTCCTGGTTTGCTTTTTAACGATCGATGAAAATTATAAAACTGTGATTCATATGTTCCTCCTATATTTTGAGCAAACAACAAATACCCAAATCTATTTACCAGAAAACCATCCTTCCAAACAAGCTCTTCTAGCCGTGTAATCTTTTAGTCAACAAGATAGCGTTAATTGGGCAAGAATCTTGGTTTGATACATGCATTAGGATTATAAGTATATAAAAGAACCAGTACACATTCCATTAATGACTCTGTCGAAATAACTCTCATATTTTTACTGCCTTACTGAAAGATTTTTATTGTCTTCTCTGGAAACGATCGTTCTAGCCTTCTTTATCTGCAATAATGAAGTTTTTATTAAGGGTTGAACAATAGATTTACTTTCATTTCTACCACGAACAATATGATTCAGATGTACCAATGCTGAGCTTAAAAAAAGATTAGAATTATCATTTTTTACTAAATTGAAAGAAGGAAAGAAAATGTTGAATAACAACATATTTGATTGCCCCTCTTGTTAGAGTTAGTAAATGTTCATATTTGTTGTCTACATTTTGTTAGAGATTTAGTAGAACACATCTGTCATATTATTCTTTATTTTGCTTAGTTTTGTAACGCTAGGAGATTTGATCTTATTAACGCTAGATTTTTTTTATCAATATGCTCTCTCCAACTTCTTGTTCACATCTATTATTGTAATCTGAAGAAATTTTTTTTTTCCCTCAGTTTTTTTCTACATTGTATTATTGTAGTTGTTTTATTATAATGTTTTTCAATAATCAGTTCACTCAGACTTCAGTCATAATACTCTATCTACGAAAAGCTCTGTTCCTTCTATATAATATAGTTGTATACAAGTGTCAGTTATAGTTGTGATAACTCAGTTTGTTTTTTTTTCGTTGGTTGTTCTGTGCTCCATTACTGCTATTGATTTGGTATGATAAAAGTAGTTATAGTTGTGATCACAGTCATAATATTTTATCTTTAAAATGCCCAGTTTTTTATGTATTTGTAGTTCTATACAAATACCAGTTAAAAGAATCTACGTCACTATGGCTAAATGCTAGGCTGAGGGAACTTTTTGGAATGGGTAGTTTACACTTAAGTAGAAAAGGGTCTTGCATGTTTACAAAGGTTATTAACTTAGTTGTAATAGAAGTTTTAAACTAGGACCAGATAGTAATGAAGACAAAGATAAACTAAATGGAACAAAATTGAGATGTAGAAGAAAGTTTAGCATAGGAAATCAGTATTAAAGTAGTTATGACTTAATTGTTACTATTGTAATACTAGAAGTACATGAAATAAAATAGATGACTTAGGAATAGAAGACTTTGATATAATGAGAATAACTGAAACTTGGTTAAATGTATATAATTTTGATGAAAAAAATGTCTTGGAAATACAAGGATATAGGTTATTTAATATGGAGAGAGCAATAAAGAAAACGAGAAGAGTGGCTTCATATGCAAAGTGTGAATTACATCATGTTGAAGTTTAGAATATTAAGGATAATAGCAAGAAATTGAATACATTTCGGTTTCTGTTAAAGATTATGAAGATAAAAAACTCTTGGTAGGAAATGGTTACAGACCAGATGAAAATGGTGAAATTAATCAGAAACTTTACAGTGTTAATGAAGCCATAAATATGGGTGTTTTTAATTTCAGACATACTGACTGGAAAATTCTAGAGTCGAACCATGAGGGAGTAAAATTTTGGGAAACTGGTCAAGATGAATTTCTTCACCAATTGGTCAAGGAATGTACTAGAAATAATACTACTTTAGATTTATTGTTAACTTCTAATGTAAAAATGGTTGAGATGGAGAAAACTAGGAGAACCTAGGACCATTTTTTATTAGGTTTGATGTTTTTTTGCATATGGAAATCAAGAATAATTATATTTTGGATCCAACTTAAAAAAAAACAAATTTTAAAGGGATACAACAAGAAAAATCTGTTGTAAATTGGGCAGCTGAATTATTTGGAGACACAAAACAAATGTGGAAAATTTTTAAAGAAAGATTTTTCAACATATTCAAAACAAATATATTCCTTACAGAAATGAAGTAAAAACCAGGTTAACTCACGAAGAGTTTAAGAGATAAAATTAAAAATAAGTATCATAAATTTAAGAAATTTAAATTCACTGCTATTATAAAAGATTTAGAAGATTATAGAGATAAAAAATTGTTTAAACGGGAAATCAGAACATCCAAATGAATGTATGAAAAAAATAAACTGAAAACATAATTATTAACAGTAAGGATTTTTAAAGCTGAATTGGTTCAGAGAAAAATTACTAAAATGGTGGCGGCGGTGCGAGCTTATTTGATGTGACGGAGATTCGAACTTGCCACCCGAAGATTATAAGTCGACCACCCCTAATTACCTGGCCATACCGGGCACGAAGAGTGGGAGGTGATCTGAAATGTTTAAGATTGTAAAAAGAATTGATAATGCTAATTCATCAACATTTTTCCTACTTAACACGGAGAACAATGGAACTAGGAGACACAAATATATATTTAGGTAAGCCAGAATCCGACTACAACTGAAACAACTTTATTTTTCATAGAGGGTGGTTGGCCTATGGAATGTGTTGTCTTCGAATGTTGGGGAGGCAATAAATTTATGTGAGTCTAAAAGAAAGCTTGATAGGGATATGAATGATAAAGGCCAGGTTTAATTTTTAAATATATTTATTTAATAGTTTTAGTTTGGCATAGAGGATAAGGACAGCCGAGATGGACCAACTGGTTCCTTGTTGTTCCTAAAAATTGTGTTATATCATGAGTATAAAACTTGAGCAGAGTAATTTTAAAATGACATGATTATAGTTCTATGCGAAATCTATATATGTAATTGTATAAAATCGTAATTTATAGAACATGAAGATCAAAACGATTAAGTTATTATAGAGCAGTGATATTCGTTCATCTAAGTTGAGAAGAACTGATAATACTGAAAACTGCGGTCCTGTTTTCTCAATATTCTACATTCATTTTTTCTATTATCTTATACGTTATAATACTTCTGTCCCCGTTAATCAAGAGGACCTCGAACGTTACAACTTGTTAAGACTTTTAAAAGAAGGCAATGTTTATTTATATATTAAAAACTTTGTTATTATTATTAATGTTTTTTTCATGTAGTGCAGTATTAATACTTTGCCCTTGTGTGGCTGTATGCCATACAGATTCCAAAAATTATTATATAGGGACAATTATTGATTGCACAATTAGCGATAAACTCTATTACTAAATAATGGAATATTGTGTTTTAGAAAGTAATTTAGCCTCCCAAGTACAGCGGTAAGTTTTTCCGAATCAATCACAGGTTTAAAAATAAGCAATTATTTCATTACTAGGTTGCATACATTGGCTTAATTTTTTTTAGCTTTACTTTTCTTTACGTGAATTGTTATTTTTCATCTCTCATACTTTTTCTACCAAAAGTAATAAATGTAGCAGTAGACCAACAAAATATCAAAATGGAAAAGTTCATGTAACTTGATTAAAGTAGAGTTTGATTGTGATGAGCAGATTTAATGTTTTTGTATAGTGTAGTTAAAAATTAAATATAATTTGTACAAAAAAGTTGGACTGTTCACCTACAATTTATAGAAAACTTATACGTATGTGCTGCGAGAAATGTAAACAGAAGAGAACGTGTAATGGACATAATCAACGTTCTTTTCTATGAGGCGACAAGATTTTCATTCCTAGAATAAATTTCCTAGTTATTTTAGATATTATTTATGAATGTATTCCAATGTATTGCTGGCGCTCGACTCGTAATCTGAAGGTTGCGGGTTTGAACCGCCGTCACACCAAACATGCTCGCCTTCTCAGCCGTGAGGGCATTATAATGTGACGGTCAATCCAACTATTTGTTGGTAAAAGAGTGGTCTTACGATGCTAATATAGAGACGGCTAGCGCAGATAGCCCTCGTATAGCTTTGCGCGAAATTCAAAAACACACAAACTAATGTACCACTAAAAATGCGACATGTTAATAATAATAAAAGTACAACGATAATGAAACACTAAAACAAATAAAACGGTAAATAACAGTGAATTCTTGAAACAGGATTCGCTGAAACGCAGCTCCATCATTTATACTTAACATAAAATATACGATTGTCTTACAATCTGTTAAATTTCCCTGTTAAACACATATGACGTCACATAAGTTAGGACTGTGATTTACAGAATTACAAAGCTTCAGTTTCAGTGTAGAGATAAGACTTGCTTTGCTACCGTGGAAATTCTTTTTGTTATTAATAATAACGTGTGTCTTTTCTTGATCATTTATAAGATGAAAATTTGATGTCATTCGCTTCGATTTTCCAATTCTGACTGAAAGTGAAAACCTGGAGATTATTGAAAATGATAATTTAAGATTACAAACAACCACTGGTAAACTGGTGTCGTTCAGCAGCTCTGTCTAAACAGTAAAATAGTCTTAAACTATTCTAGCTTAGAATACTAAAGTTCTTAAAGAGAATTGAGCTTTATCTATAACTACTACAGTATTATTAGTGACTGGTTGATATATAATAAGTAGTATTAGTGATTGGTTGTTGCACAGTAAGTATTATTAGTGATTGGTTGTTTTGTTTTGTCTTAATTTACAGTGTAAGATTAGAGGGAAGGCAGCTAGTCATCACTACCCACCGCCAACTCTTAAGCTTATTTTTACCAACGAGTAGCAGGATTGACCGAACGTTATAACGCGTCCACAGTTGAAAACACGGACATGTTCTGTGCGATGAGAATTCGACCCCCCGATCTTCAGATTACGAGTCGAGGGCCTTAACCACCTGGCTATGCCGAGCCGCATTATTAGCGATTGATAGTTGTAGTGATTGGTTCTTATATACATTGACTGTTTATTATAAATATAGAAATATAACTGTGAACCACCATCAGTGTTAAAAGTAAATTTGTTTTTCATACAAGCTGATCGAATCTCGATAAATCACGTCAATAAATGATGAATTTTCCATTGTAATGTACAACTATTTAAACATTTGTGTTTACGAAAGATGATGAATTTTTACCAAAACAAAGTAATGTTCCAAAAGTTGTTTGATTAAATATTCATGGTATGGAAATATGTATAACTAATGCAATCCTCTAACAATAAAAACCGTCAAAAACATCGTTGCTTTAACATTCCGGTATCCATTGTTTACTTGGATATTTTGTGAATAAAACAAACAAGAATCACCGTTCAACTTGTGGTAAACTGGATCTTCAAATGACTTGTTCCTAAGTTACAAGACCTCAGAAGTAACGATGTTACCTTATCTGACTGAGTAAGTCCTAACACAGAAAGCTATGGTACGTCTTTACTACTGTTGCTGTATGGAATCCAAATAAAATTGCTTCCGCTGTTATTTGAGTAAATACCGTCTCGAGGGGCTTGTTACTTGAGTTAACATGGAATGTGAAGAAAATTGTTATGTGACATATTACGAATCACCACTTTTTAAATATTTTATATATATAAGCCTGAAAAATTGTCTTTTGAAAAACAAAACATAATTATAGTATTTTGAAGCAGTGATTACCTTACTTTATAACTGACCCACAAGTTTCACTCTTGTAATTTCATAGCTATACCGCTTTATAACTCACAAGTTAAATGATTTAAAGTAATGACTATTATGTTTCATAACTCCTGGGTTACAATGATTTAATATAATAGCTATTATGCTTTACAACTCGCAAAGTATTATGATTCAACGCAATCGCTATTATGCTTTATAACTCACAAGCTAAAATGATTTAAGGTAATGGCTATCCTGCTTTATAACTAACTCACAGGTTACAATATTTTATCCTAATGACTATCGTGCTTTATAACTCGCAAGTTACTATGAATTAATGTTTTATAACTCATAGGTTACAATAATTTAATAAAATAGCTATTTTGCTTTCTAAGTCACAAGCTACAATAATTTAACGCAATGGTTATCCTGCTTTATAATTCACGGGTTACAATGAGTTAGCGTAATTGCTATTTTTCTTCACAAGATATGTTCACAACTATCGCTTGGACTCCAAAAAATTTCGATAGGAATATTCTTTAGATTTTAATGTCTTATATACCAATTGGAAGGTAAGAAAAAATTTATAATAATGTTATAGAATCATACACTGATAAATTGTATAACAGCATGAACACAAGTTTGTGGTTAAGAAGTAGGAGTTTTACAAAATACAACTGTTACCTTTTCTATATTGTCTGTGTAAATGTTTAATATCGTTAATAACCCCATTATTTAACTGCCATTAACAGTGTTGTGTGAATCTATTACGTGTTTACATAATTATTTCTATTATTGTATATGCAAAGAAAATTTAGTGATTCTGGCTATTTATATTATCATATATATATATATAAGAAAACGGGTAGCTCTGATATCTCGGAATAGCTTCGATCGTTTTGTTTGTTTGTTTAGAATTAAGCACAAAGCTACACAATGGACTATCTGTGTTCTGCCCACCACGGGGATCGAAACCCGGATTATAACGATATGAGCCCACACACATGCCGCTGTGCCACTGGAGGGAAACTTCGATTGACAGGAAAATAAATTAAATCTGATTCGAGAAAAATGGAAGTTTTTCCAATCAAAATATTTGAAAAATGTCACTGGTTCTCGCTTTTGGCATAACTTATTCTAAATGGTTCTTGACATACCTTTGAAACATCAATAAAATACAAAATGTCTCCGTTTACCGCGTAACATCTCTTTATTATTTTGAAGTCAACATAAAATTTGTTTTTTACAAAAGTAAAAACAAAGACTTTATGCTTTAAATTATATATATATATATATATATATATCCTTTTGATTGATACTAATTTCATTTGATGTCCTCAGTCTCTCTAGAGTAATAATCCGTAACTTTCCCTTCCTTTATGTTCGTCTCTATATAAAACTCAACCTTGGTCTGATGGAAGAGGGCGCTGCTGAATAGCAAATGAAAACACGTAAACAAAAGCATGTTTTGTAATCAACTAGGTTCTACCGTGAAAGAACAGCCAGATTTGTTTTGTTTCAAACAGAAAAACAATTTTGAATTATACAGTAAGTTGCAGAAAATAAGAGAAAAAATGACGTGATAGATAAATTATGAAAATGAGTTAAAAGGTCGAATAATTACAATGACATAAACTGGAAAAATTAATTATAAACATGAAAAATAAGTTGAGTGTATCGTTTGTTCGTTGTTAATCACTATAGAAAACTGAACCCTGAATTTTAAGTCCTCAAGCATCCTATTAAACCATAAGAAGCAGTAACTGTTTTGTTTAGAACTGAAGTACCTTAAAAAGAAATTTGCGAAAATAAAGACAAACATATATATAAAACAAAGTGACTCGAAATTGTTATAGTCACAAACAGTAACCAGAGAGTTAAAATTATAGCGATATGAACGACATTTTCGACCGAAATCCCCGTTGTGTCATATTACATAATTTTTAACATAAAGTTAAAGTCATAAAGAAACCTTCGACGTCAAAAACCATTTCTGACGCATTAATTTTATATCACTACCGCAAAGAGGCTATGTGCAATAAGGTTGCAGACTTTCCAACATTTAGGTGATCCATGTAGTATTATAATTACGATTCTAGTGTGGTGTCAGTACACTAAACGTGTGAGCAAAAAAATAAAATGAAATAGAAGGTTTAAAAAGTTAGATAGAATCTTAAACGATGGTTTCGGAACACTTGGAAACATCAGAAAATGATGAGTCATTCTATGACCAGGACAAAGCCAACGTGTCTGTCCAACTAACCATTCTCACGCCGTGAAGGTGCTTCTCTCTCCATATTTGCATTAAAAAGTGAGTTTTACTGAATTGTCTGTTTTGCCCTGAGCAACCGAAGAGCTTATGACATCCTGCGCACGCACATGGTATGCGCTTCTCTCTGGGTAACCACCGCTTGTTGGTGTGAAAGCGCGTGATTCAGAGCACCAACCAGCGAGGTTACAACACGTGACAGTGTTTGTTTAGCTAGCTATTTAGTCAGTGTTGTCAGAGAGAGGCGCGTCCGTTTCACTGGTAGCGTTTTGGTGGTTCGAATCTGCAGGAAGTCAAACAGGTACGTATTCTTTCAGTTAATATGCAACTACACATTTTAACTAAAACTACTCCATAATTACACAAACCAATAAAAGTAACTATACTCTGAAAAAAGCTTGCTTCTCTGTACCCAGTTCAAAGCAAGAACCAAACAAACGAAAAAATGCCCGATCACAAAGTATGTGCTGTAATATAATTTATGCATAATAATTCCCGACTATAGATCCAACTATTTTGCGTTGTTTGCTGTTCGTAACAGTTTATACGTGCAACTGTATTGGAATAATTATAACATTTGATTCCTTTGGCACAGCAGACTTAATGGTCTGCGGACCTACACTGCTAGAAAGTATAGGTATTATAAAGCCTGCCGAGCATGAGGTCAGCTGATCCAGTGACAACGGTTACCCTTAAAATAAAACATTTAATCAATATTCATGTACCAGTACAATAAAACAAGTTAGTTCTTATTCTCGGCCGTTCTTAAAGTTAGTAGTTTATAAAGACTTCTATAAAACACTTCTAAGGCAAAGGTATTAAGTAAGTTGTTTCTATTACCATGCGACTATGATCTGTAAAAATAATTTTGTTCAAAATGAAAAAAATTCCTTCCACTCCTAAGCCAAATAACAATCTTTGGGCGTATTACAACCACTGTTATTTCTTGCTTACACTACTTTATAGAAATACAAACATGCAGTGCTTGTGCTAGTGTATTATATTCGTTGGAGATCGAAATATGAAGTTGTCAACAATGCTTATTTCACGGAGCACATGATTTAAATAATTAAACGAAATTTAAATAAGGTCTAGTAACGGTATATAAATAATCTTATAGCTGGCTCGTATTTGGTTTATACAGATAAACTTGGACGATTCTAGAAGGCGCGACGACAATTGGAACGCAAGAGGAGATTGTAGTTCTGTCATTTCACACTAGTTGATCGTATATGTTCTTGTGTAATAAAAGATGTTCCGTGTTACATGCTATGAGATATTTCGAAAAACATTTATTTGATGCTAAAGTAAACATTCATCAAAATCTTCAAATACGTGTTGTGAGCATCGCCCGAAAACTTCTAACATCTAAACTTAATTAGGTCGTTAGGGGTTTTTCACTTAATAACAAGACACCAGAAGGAAAAAAACATGTATTCGTCTATTTCAGTTTAATGGTAAAAGCGAAGATTGTGTAAAATATCCATAAGGTACGAAATGATGGGATGGGGCAAAGCCAACGTAATTTTTTTTAGTTTACGTCTTTATTGGAGGTTTGCTAAACACATTTGCAAATCGTTGGAGCCTGTTATAGAGATTGTGGAGCTTCCTGGGTCGTACAGTAAATATAAGTTTCGTCAGTCTTAGGGGACAAGGCTTCTGGCATGAGGCAGTTGCCATGACAACAATAGTTTTTGACAGAGACAAGGCTTCTGGCACGAGGCAGTTACCATGACAGCAGTGGATTTTGACAGCATTCCTTCAAAAGAGAGTTAACAGAGCAGACGTATAAGGGAGACACAATTCCACAAATACATGCATACATTCAAAAGAAAAATGCAGTGAAATATATATATATATATATTACAAATGTCATTCATTTGTTACTGTAATTTTCGTTATCTTTCATAATGAACTTGAAGCAAGATTTCACATTAGAATGGGAAATATCTCCACTACTTTTAGTTAAAGATATAACATATATCATTATTCGTCAATGCTTGAACTAAAATATTTTATACGTATTTTATATCTTTAAATGTTACAAATGTTTACTTACAATATCGGTTACAGATTTACAAAGTTAAAATCAGAGGCTCGATTCTCCTCGGTGAACTCAGCAGAAAGCCTGATGAAGCTTTGCTATAAGAAAACGCACACACACTCATCGTTTATAATGAGACTAAGAAACGAAAATATTAAACAAGTAGAACCTTTATTTCGTTTTGTTATGACTATAAGTAACACTTTTTTATGTTAAGATTTTTTTTTATTGTTGAATGATCAAAACCTCTTTTTGCCTGTTTTCTTCAGCAACACTAATGTTTATACAACCTGTCAAATGACTTTGAAATATCAGATATAAACAGGTTTTTAACAGTATGATTAATGCGTATTATGCACAACTAAATTTAAGGTTCGCTTTAATTTTCCAAAAATTTAATGAAGAAGAATAGTTGCTCAGTGAAGAGATATTTAAAATATACTCTTCAAAAAAAAAAAAAAAGAAACGCAAAAGGGATATTTTTGTTATTTTAAAGAGAGATATATGTAATAACGTTACAAGCTCAGAGTATGTGATGTTACACGTGTTAAGGCACTGATTGTCAGACCAAAATAACAATAAAAGTTGTGCACTTTGAAAACGGAGGAAAATATCAGATTTTTCGCCAAAACGCATGCGTGTCCAATAAATTTGTTTGAGAGATCTGCATGTTCTGCAAGTGCAACATGTGCAAAATCCCTATAAAAGTGAGGGGTTCTCGGTCTCCATAGCTCAGTGTTAAACCACCGACACGCAATACAGTTACACCAAGACTGACCGAAGCACAACGCAACAACGCCATTGGTCACTTGGAAGCAGGCGATTCTCGATCAGATGTTGCCAGAGCTGTGAATGTCCACCCAAGCACCATCACAAGGCTATGGAATCGTCACCAACAACATGGATCAACTTGTGACCGTCCACGATCTGGCAGACCTCGTGTGACCACGCCCGCACAAGATCGCAACATCCGGTTACGTCACCTTCGGGATAGGACTACCACTGCGACGTCTACTGTCTCAACCATACCAGGGCTGCGTAGGATTTCCGATCAGGCCGTACGCAACCGTCTACGAGATTCTTAGGCCCCATGTGCAACCCATCATGGTGAACGTCAACGACGTTTTTCAACATGACAACGTCCGTCCTCACACAGCCCGACTCATCACTGTCTTCTTGAGACACCACAACATCAACGTTCTTCCCTGGCCCTCCAGATCACCAGATTTAAACCCCATCGAACATCTTTGGGACGAGTTGGACCGACGTTTGCGACGGCGACAACCTCAACCGCAGACTCTGCCTCAGCTTGCAGCAGCTTTGCATTCCATGTGATTCGTCATCTCATCGCTTCCATGGGCAGGAGATGCCAAGCAATTATTGATGCTCACGGGGGGCATACTCGTTATTGATGTTGAGTGACGTTAAACTTCACCTGGTGAGCGTGGACTTCGCCTTTGCAGACTTTGGATGTTCAGCAGTGAATGTGCAAAGTTTCACACATGTCATACAGAACTACCGGGAATAAACTTAACAATTTGTCTCATATTTTGTCTTTTGCGTTTCTTTTTTTGAAGAGTATATTTGCTACCATATTACTGGGATTACTTCCGAAAATATTAATAAAGAAGAGTATTCAACTGGTGAACCAATGCATTCCAATCGTTAGAAATGTTTGTGTTCCGATATTGCGTGCTCCAGTGTATTATATTAACTACATTATTTATTAGGTTACTTTTTAGCTCTGGCTTTTACAAATAGCTTTCTTTGATCAAATGTAAATTATGATTATGCACTTCTAAACGTAGTGTGGATTATATTGCATCGAACTCTGTTTTAAAACGAATCTCTGCGATTATCTGTTTGAGAATTTCAACATCAACTCACACACACAACAATAAAAGCAACAAATCTAAGACATAATTGTTCTAACTAAATGAAATATCAAACAGAAAAGTACCTAGAGCACATGCTTGTTAGATTGTAGACGTGTTTCCAAGTGCAACATATCTATATAATAAAAACAACCTCAAGACGAAAACTTAGGTAGCCATAGCTTACTGTAATATTTAACGGGTTGCTGGATTTCTTCTAATTTACTGTTAAATGAGTAGTTAACATGCAACGGGAAAAAACAAACAAACTAGGGTACTAACTAGGAGGGTAAGAGCTGTATCGATAGGACTGTACATCAAATTTAACCTCTATTTGTGGGAAAGAAATACATGTACAGAGATAAAAAAACAAGAGAAAATTCTCAATAACCAAGGTAATTGACATTCTATTAGACAGGATTCGAGTGAATTAATCTGCGAGACCTTATTTTTTCCTTATTTATTAGCTATATTTCTGTACGCATATATCCGATTCTATGTTATTAATCATTAGGATTTCTACTAGCCTACCCTCAACTTGAAATTCTTTTACGCAGGTTTAAAGTAAATGAGGCCTTGGGCGTGGTTAAGTTTATTAATTGAAAGGAATTAACTTCCTGAGTACAAAACTGTAATTAGATCTCAAATCGGTCAAAAGATTACGGAGCTATGAGTATTTGAAAAACTCAGAACTGTTATGCTGCAGCAAAAATTAAGATAAAATAAGGTAACGTAAGCATACAATTCCCCAAGACTGAAATTTCTATCACTGGATACATGTACTGAATGTTAATTTTAGACGCTGGACTTTATGAACTTGAGCAACTGTATGTGTTACTAACCTTTTAATTTTTAATTGATCCACAGAGAAAGTACTTGGGTGCATGCCAGTAAGGGTGAAAAACATGAATATATGTTGTATTTAAAGAAATCTCCTGCTATAGTCAGTTATAAATATACATGGGAACTCTTCATGAACATAAATCAATAAAAACAAACTCTGTCCTTACGACGTTCCTGAAAGTTTTTTCCAAATCTTCTGGTGTCACCTTTGAGTTTATCTGATCAATCTGAATACTGCAATAGCTGAACGCTACGTATCGAATATGTAAAGTAGAATTCCCTGTTTTAACCGTGAATAAGAGTGTGTACTATTTTAATATTCTTCTAGAGTGGAAACGGTTGTTTACTTACCACAGGAAACATTGGAAGAAGTTAGTTTTCCTTGAAGTACATTAGTGTAAACAACATTCGTATCCAATCTTCGCTTGCATTGCTAAATGAGTCATAATAGAGGGAGCTTTTTCGTAATAAATCTATTTAATATTTAGAAAAAAAAGGAAAAATAACGTAGTCAAAAGGTGTAATAATAATAACAGAAGTACGCACCACATTTTGTGCTGCTACATGTTTGTTTCCACAAACTTACTCATTTGTCAATCAACAGTATTTGATTTACAATTAGGTCCATCAATTTTACAAACCCACTATAGAAAGTTCTAGTTTTTCTACGTCTTCAGCAGCTGACAAGTTCAGGGTTTTTGGCTAATGCATTTTTATTAAAGAGTTTGTCACTTTATCAAATAAAACGATGACAATACATCAGTGGTAGTAGTACGGCGACAATCCAGATTGGAATCTCCTAGAGCTATATTTTCTATAGTACCTTATCTTGGTACTGAGACCCCAATAGTTTTTTATCTCTATTGCAGGCCTACATTATAAACCCCTTAGCTTATAGGAGGAAAAGCCCAAAGCAATCAGAATTTTGCACGCTCAAAGTGTTTGGTTTTCTAGATGATATTCTCGAGAGAAGATTTCCCAAGACCTGTCGTCGATATTGTAAAAAACATAGAGATGACTTAAGTTCAGTGTTAGTATGGTATAAAGGCTGTTTCCTTTATTACTATTGGAAGTCCTCCAAGCCTTGTTATCAATGTCCCTTCATGCTTTTCACTTGCGAAAAAAGTGTACTTTAAAACTAACAAATCTGTTTTTGTCTATAATCACAGTAATTTCCTAAAAAAACAACTAGTTTACTTATTTATTGTTTGTTTTTTACGATGATTAACACACTCCTCTGTTGGTTGAATTAAAGCATTTAGTATTAGATAATTGTTTTTTTTACCAATTCAGAAGTCTTGAAATTTCAAGTATATTGACCTTGTAGTAATTTACAAGATTCCCCCTCACCTCTCTTAGTACAACATTTCTTGGGCTTGTGTTCATTATTGGAATTGTCTGGCCAAAAGGATTATCTAAATTATAATTCAAATTACTTTTTCGAGTTGATTAATAAATGAGAAAAAAAAGGAACTTAATCCGAAAAAAAGAAGTGTACATTACAAAGCATACAGATATATTTTTTTCAAACAGCAAGAAATCATATTGTTTCTGATTTAAAGAGAAAATGCTAGAATGAATTACATGACCGTTACTATGGTTATCAGGATGGGCTTTCTCCTAGTTCAGCAAATATCATTGGTTGCTAAGCAACCACAACACGATGTCCAAAAATTCTCTAGAATTGACAACTAAATTGAAGTTTGATTTTCAGTTACTTGAAAGCTACAAAGATTTAAGGAGTGGCGAGGATATGAAACAATGGAACTTTCCAGGGAGGCTTGGATTTTCATTTTTCAAACAAGCCAAATAAATCGGTTTATGAACAGAATGGCTCCAGCATAAGTGCTTAAAAATTTTCTTGTTTTCGTTCACTGAACTTATTTTCTCGGCCAGAAGAAGGGGGACACGGAAGAATGGAGTTATGACTAATAACTGAGATAAAAGCTCTGAAAGCCCCAGGACTTCCGTCGGAAGATAATTCGACACCTCTATTAAATGTCATCTGTATCATGCACTCGCTTGTAAATTGACTTGTCTAGTTGATGGTTTATTTCACTCGCCACATTCACGGTTGATCGTCGATACGGTTTTATGGTTCTTCATGTACTAGATTGGCTCCTTAAACGTCTTTATAAAGATTGCTTATAAACATCGAGATCTTACTGTATAACGAGTGGGATGAGTTAGTTTCTGTTGTTAGTTTAAAATGTAGACGCGCTAAAAAATTCAACTTGCCCATGGAATACAACCAAAGCATTTCATTCGTTGTCTGTTTGTTTTGTCTTGCAATAGGTGAAACAATAATGAAGCCGCAATATCATTTTAATTAATCAAATATCAACAAGAACAACTAAGTAATCTCTTGCTGATCCAAAAACAAATTCAGTAACAAAAACACAAAAATACCACAGTCACAATGGTATAAAATAACTTATTGAGCTCTGATTCGAGATTATAAAGAAACTGATAAATTTGAGCTACAAAACAAACTTTCAATCTATTTTTCACATAAATTTGATGTCTTATTTAGAGTATGTGACTTATTTTATTAGAAACGATGAGTTCTGATTAAAGCAATTTCATATATATATTAGTTACATTTGTTACATTTACGTTTAATCAGCTACAGCGAAAATAGTCAAAAACGAAATAGAGCGATGTATCTACAATAGTTACTGAGCTAGTAGAAAGGCCGAGTGCCCCGGAATATGAAATTTGAATTTATTGTTCGCTTTCTACAAAAGCGAATATAGTGGTATAGGTGCCACAAAATAGCACCTAACAATTTGAACCCTTGAGTACAGTGTTAGTGTCAGTCAAATCCCAGAATTTGGACAGACAATACTTCAGGTGATAGCAGTGGGTGCCTGTTGATTAATTGCATTTTGTTTGTTTGTTTTGGAATTTCGCACAAAGCTACTCGAGGGCTATCTGTGCTAGCCGTCCCTAATTTAGCAGTGTAAGACTAGAGGTTAGGCAGCTAGTCATCACCACCCACCGCCAACTCTTGGGGTACTCTTTTACCAACGAATAGTGGGATTGACCGTCACATTATACGCCCCCACGGCTGGGAGGGCGAGCATGTTTTAGCGCGACGCGGGCGCGAACCCGCGACCCTCGGATTACGAGTCGCACGCCTTACGCGCTTGGCCATGTGCATTTTGTTTAGTTTAGAATTAGAGACAGCTATACGCTGATTAGACCGCGTGTTGCTTTGTGTGAAAAATCTCAAACATAGAGAAAAAAACAGCAAAATAAAAATCTATAGCAACACAAAATTGTAAGGTGTAATTTTCCCATTAGTTAGTCTAAATAATTTTTGAAGAAAAAAAAATTTTTTAGGATTTTATTTCTTTGAATTATTAAAATTCCTAATGTTAATAATGAAATTCTGATAAATATGTTGGTCGGCAGAGAACATCCCCACTTTTTTATATTAAAAGAAATTGGTTCTTTTGACAAACCAGAACCAGATAAAGATAGTTGCTAAAAGAAATGACATACTTTAAACTTGTGCGTTATCTTGGCAACTGCCATTCAAAATGAAAAAGGAATAGAAATTCAGTTATTTTAAACATTCGACCTCCTCCTGTATGATAAAGTTCAAGTTGTTTGTTTAAATGTTATGATACATTACACTACATGATGTGACCACCAGGGGAATCGAATACCGGATTTTAGCGTTCAAATCCCGTAAAGCTACAACTTACCTATCGGGGGACGTTAACAAAAGTGTAATTGCCTCCAAATTTTTAAACATATTTCTGACAGTTTAGCAAGTAATGTGGTTTTTTTTTCGTGATGACCAGAAACCCCCTTGAAGTATAAATATATTTCAAGACGGCTGGTATGAGTATTACAACTTTTATTAAAATAAAATAGAGAAGAACGTTTCGACCTTCTTAGGTTAACCTTTTTTTTTTTTTTTTAAACCTGAAGTTGACAAAAGGTAAGTCACTTAAAATTTAAATAGTTATCCTTACGTTTTAGCTCAGACTAACATAATTACTGTGAAAGTATGGATAAAGTTGTTTGATATTAAGTAAATCGGTTGTTGTGGTTAGTTCTGTCTTTCTTGTTTGAATATATTTTGTGTCGTTAAAACTTACTATATTACTGTAACTAGCTGGATTATATATACTTTAATCTCTACTTGTCTTTACAAATTTCACATTTTCTGTTGTACTCTTTCAGTGTAAAATCTGTGAATATATATGTATATGTACATAAAAGTATGAGGTAAAAGGCATATAGAATATAGATATGATGCATGGCCAGGTGATTAGGGTATATAACTCTTAATCTGAGGGTCGCGGGTTCGAATCCCTGTCCCACCAAACATGCTCGCCCCTTTCAGCCGTGGGAACATTATTATGTTATGATCAATCTTACAATTTGTTGGTTAAGTACCGTGTTTCTCCGATAATAAGACCTACCCATAAAATAAGACCTAGTGTGATTTTTGGGGATAGTTTTAATATAAGCCCTAGTTAAGAGTGGCAGGAAGAGGAAAGAAATAAAAAAACAATTAATTTATTAATTAGTTTAATAGTTAGTTAATTAGTTTGTTTAAGTATTAATCAGTTAGTTTAATAGTTAGTAATAGTTTATTTTAAATGGTTAGTTTGATAGTTTTACTTTGTAACTTCATTTTTTTAAAATATCAAAATAAGACATCCCCCGAAAATAAGCCCTAATGTCATATTTTGGAGTGAAAATTAATATAAGCCCTGTCTTATTTTCGGAGAAACACGGTAGTAGCCCAAGAGTTTGCAGTTGGTGGTGATGACTAGCTGCCTTCTCTTTAGCCTTTCACTGCTAAATTAGTGATGGTGCGAAATTCAAAACAAACAATTTACCTAGTTTTTAAAATATGAAAGAACTACAGGTACAATATACAACTACAGAAGTGTTTATGTACATTCTAATAAGAGAATCAATGATAGACATAATTTGCGACTGAATTAGCGTTGGTGTGTACAGTAGCTTGAAAAACGACTCAAAGACAATTTATAGTGCATTAAAACACATGAAGCAACCATACATAAAATTACAGAATTCTCTTTATACCAGTGTCTTTAGCATTTTTTTTTGTTACAACATCCACTGTAAAAAAAACAACTGACTATACATCTTGAGTGAAATCAATATATGTGAATATAAAACACATAAGAAATATCTCGAGTAATTAGTGCGAATGATTACAGCAGGGACGCTAATTTTGTTTATTTGATTCATATCTAATAGAAACTAATTAATAAAGTCATAAACCCCCAAGCAATTTGGCGTACAAATATTTTACAAAATCGTGATTAAAAAATTAATTGAAGTCCATATCAGCCTCCATCAAAAAATTTGAGCATGCGATACAGAACAAAGTTGCAGAAGTTATTGGCTGTTAACTATATACAGCTGACATTATAATATCCGAACACTATATCAAATGTAACTATTTTCTAAAGAACTAGTTCTCATGTTCTAGCTTATGATCTAATTGAAAAAATTCGTTGTATCTAAAAGCATTTTTCTTTTCCTTTCTTTTGTAGGATTTAAAGTCTTCAATCATTCCATCACAGCTTATTTCTATTTTTTTATGATTCTTTCTCTGCTACCATCACGTTTCTCCTAAGTCTTTGTGCAAAGGTTGATGCTTTAAATGAATAGATGACTAATATTCTGATTTTTATTCCCCCATGAGGTTTAAATTCCAACTGTCAGTTTGACTTTCTTTCGTTTTTCCCCGATTCGGAGTGGGGGGATGGTTTAGAGTTGCTACGGAACATTGGACGTGTACGTTCTCACTACTGTTGGACTCTTGATTAAAAATGTACAACCTGCTCACGTGATGAGTCATGTTTTGTCGTCTTCTCCCCACCATCATCCAATCCTGCTTCACTTCTCTTCCTACTTACTGGGGAAATGAGATAGATGTTAAGAGCGCGTCTACTAGTTGTTTGTTCCATTTTTTTGTAGTATTCAACACTAACTTTAGGTAAATATAAATGAATTTCAACTGTTTTTTAACCTTACAACTGAATATAAATAACATGACGTATTTCATTACGAAACACTATATTCAACGTTTTCGTCATTATCTATATAAATAACTAAAGACGCAAGAGAAAAATTAGGATATCATTTCAAGCAAAGCAAAGGTTAAATCTTTCTGAGATATTTAATCGTTTTAGATTTTCACTACTTTCGAGGTTTCCATCTTTTTATGGTTACTATTCGACTATCTTTGAAAGTCAAGCAGGCGTGCCTTAATAAGTAACGTGACAGGCTTCGAAGTAGACGATCCAAGGTTCATGCCGCTACGCCAGTGACATTGCTCTGAACTTTCGACCATATATGTGTTATAAGAGAGGCAACTAATTTGTTATTCGATTCAAATCCAGACAAAACTCTTTTGACAGAGAATGTTGCCAATTGATTATTTTTCCTCTGGTCAGTAGATGAAAATCATGCACGGCTACACGTGAACTCTAGGGGTCTCTAACCTAGCCTCTAATCCAACGTGTGACATAAAGTGCGGTTCAGGTTAAAAATAACAGTAACCCCCTAATTCTTGAAAAAGTAAAAGTTGGTAAATTATGTGCTTTTCTTGTAATAAAGCCACAACGGGTTACCTACTGTAAATTCATAGACTTACAACTGTTCCAACAGGGGGCAAGTAAATTAAATGAGTTCCACCGTCTTGGTTGCAACGTTGTTTCAGATATTCCAAAATTTCAACATCAAGTAATATTTAAATCTAGTTGAACCATGATTTATTTATCCTTTTCTATTGACTATTTCTAGCTATGATCAGCAATAACAAATCTACATACACATCAGAGTAGCTATTTATTCTGAACCTTAGTGAACGATGCGCTAATTATTGCATTTAAAGTTATTCAAGCTGAATGAAAGTACTTTTTTCTGCCACAAATGTCACAAGTTAACAACTAAATGCTGTGGCTAGCCTGCTTGTACTTGAGGAAAAACGATGCCCTCGTAAATATTTGAAGGTGATTTTATTAAAAACATATCACTAATTTTAATATTAAAAAGTGCTAGCAATGCTATAAAGACAGTCTGGTATTAGTCAAGAACGTATAGTTTATTATAATACGTATTACTTTAATATACGTATATTTTACATCGCAAGGTATTAATTGCAATGATATTCAAAAGATAATCTACATTAGCCCATGGCAGATCACTTCGAACCCAAACGCTTCATGTTGGTCGATAACAAACTAAATATTTTGTGTGTATGTGTGCACGAGCACGTCGTTAGTACATGTAATTCGTCTGAAGTGTACCATTAAATAGATCCTATTGAGAGTTGTGTCATATAACCGGGAGGATAGTGATTCACTCATTGTCCTTAGCTTCGACGTATAACTTAAGTTTGGATACTAAGGACCAATTTATTATTTCAGTCTTCGTGCATTAAACATTTGAATTAGTTGTTTTGTTATTCGAACAAAGTGTAGTTTAAGAGTAGCAAATTAAGTTTATCGAGGCGATTTTTCTTTTATTCGTCATTCACTAAAAGTGAGATTTTATTTCTTTAAAAATGTTTTGACGATCCCTAGTCAGAGGTTTGTTTCTGATTGCATTTTCTACTGACTCATCGTACCTATAGTGACTGAATTAATTGAAGACCGATAATTTAATTTAACTTTCTTGGGACGATGCTGAAATTACGTAACGCGCCTGATGTGTATAATGAAAATAGCATTAGAGAAGTTCATGGATGGTGGTATTGCTACTCTATTCATCATAACTTGCTTTTAAAAGAAACCATAAAATTTGGAAACAATAACTATTCTTGGTTTCACCGATAAAACCAATTTAACTGTATATCTTGGTGTCTTAGCGATCTCTCCCACACTCAAACGCATATAAAAAAACAAAAAACGTGTCAGTAATAAAATAAAGAAATTAGAATTTTTAGAGATAAATTATTTAAAAAACTTTAGTTTCATATTTTATTATACGACACTTCGAACAAACACACTTTTAAAAGCCAGCTGCAAGTTTCAGGTTTCGTGCGCTTTGCCAACATGGGAAATTGAACGTTGGATTTCAGTGTAGTGAGTTCGGAGACTTACCGCTAAACCAGCGAGCAACTTTTTAGGTCATAAACAAGCCTGTAAACAAGTAATACACTACTAACTGACATTAAGAAAGGAATACAATACAAGATAAAAAAAAATGTCTCGCAGGATAGAAACATTAGATTTTAAACAATATGGTAATAAGAATATAAAGAAAATACTAGCAAGTTATTGATTAAAACTAAGAAGATAAGCGACTTATAAAGATACAAGACATAAAAATAACATTATTCTTGCCTTAAGAGTTTAGTTACCTATCTTTCTGTCATTAACTAAGTTGGAGATAAGCAATGTCATTTGTTTTATGATAATCTAATTTTATGCAAACATGCGTTCCATGGGGAGTTAAACTAAGCTGATGGCCTTCAAGTTATTTGGACTTTATATAAAAACATGTTAACATTGTTTGCACGCGTGTTTTATTTCTTTCAGAACGCCCTGCACTAGTTTAGCATTTAAAGACAGGCTTATTTCTGGCTTGAGAAAAAGACCTTTGGTCGAAACGTCGCCAGGAAAATAAAAATATTAAACTAAATATCTCTAATATGATACGTCTTCAACAATATAATTATACTTCTCTCTCTCTCTGTGTGTATATACCTAAAGAAGTGGAAAATGCGAAGATGATAAAATAAAGAAATTAGAATTTTAGAGAAAATCACCTTTAAAAACTATGATAGTAATTTAAATATTGGCGACGTTTCGAGCAAAACACTCTTTTTCTAGCCAGAAACAAGCTTGTAATAAACAAAAACTTATCTTGAAAAGAGACATCCAAAACCACTTCTTTGGGAGCTTTCGGAATGAACTTTTAATATTCAACAAACTGTAAAGACCTCCCTGAGGGACATGTTAAAGTTATTCTTCAGCATGCTATTACGATGACCGAAGAAGGTCGAAACGTTGTTCGCTCCTCTACATAAAATTTTCTCAACCCGTGCCAGCCGTTTTTACATGTATATTTCTCTTTACAAGTGGGTTTTTTCGTCATCACAAATTGGTTTGGTTTGTTTTGAATTTTGCGCAAAGCTACACAAGGGCTATCTGCAAGTTGTCCTTAATTTAGACTAGAGGGAAAGCAGCTACTCGTCACCACCAACGGTACGTAGAAAGATATATCTCAGTACGTCAATTCGATGAGGAAAAAATTATGCTACTTAAGCTCTGTAATTTCGCTAGAGCCCAGAACAATTTTTAAACCTAAATACCTTCCCAGTAATCGAGTCCATGAGAAGTTGTTTCAGATTAATGATAGTATATTGAAGTGATAAATTAGAATTTATAACGCATCAAAATAACAACTATTACGTTTCACTTCGATAGAAACATATTCCCGGGGCAAGTGCCTTTTAATTACAACGCTAAAATTAGGGGTTCGATTCCCCTCGGTGGGCTGAGCAGATAGCCCTTTGTGGCTTTGCTATAAGAAAACACACAAACACACAGAAACATATTACTTAGACAATCGTGTCCGTAAACTAGGGTTCTACAACTTTGTTGAAATCGTGTCCCTATGTGTAAGAGATTTGCTAGAACAACATCATTTATATAACATTGTCCCTATACTATGTTTACATAAGAGACATGTTGAAATTGTATCATTTGTACAACCCTGTCCCTATACAGTGTTTACACAGAAGCCTGGTTAGAACAATGCAATTTGTATAACAGTTTTCGTGTACAATGTTTACATAAGAGACGTATTGAAACCGTATAATTTATACAAGTAGTTTTGGTCGTAGCATTTGAGAATACGAAACATTTCATTTGCAAAAATAAAATCATAATTCATTTGAAGCACAATAAATACAGTAAGAAATCATTTTCTTATGTAATAAATGCTACAAACAAGAGGTTAAGTTCAAGGATAGACGCTCCACTTTGTAAACGTTGGTGCTAATATCTATCTTTTAAACGAATTACGATATGGAAGTATTGCTAATAGACACCTTTAAACATGCCTATGCTTTGAAATTATTATTATCTCTGCAGAATCAACTTGTAATACGATTATGATGCCATGTTTTTGTTGTTTTTTTGTTCCGATTTCTGTTCAGGTTTGACAATCAAGATACAGTGAGGAGAATTACAGACATGTGAGACGTTAGCTTACAAATCAGAGAACTGAAAGGGAATAGCTACAGTTCCAGGTCTAGCTTGATCGTTGACATCTGCAGGAACGGCGAGGGATGCAACTGAAGACTTAAAGATGAAGTCTTCTGCCCTACTGCCTTCTGTAGTCAAATCAATGACGCGTAAAGAACGTTATTGGCCGCAGGATGCTTTGTGACTATCTGATGAGTAAAAACGAGTATCTCACTGTCCCGCTACAGCTCAGTTTCACAAAGAAAATCCTTGAAACAACGTGAAGAGTAATGAAACTTTAGTTATTCACAACGTGGGGCACTGGTGAGCACGTGAAGAGACGGGTATTAGCAAGAATGTCGGAAGCAGCTCCATCATATCTATGGCTAGTAGTCACACTTATACCGTATCTCTTTCACAAAGCCTCCAGTCTCGAAACATCCACGAGCTTCCTGAGCACTTATCCAACATTAAAAGACGTTCGTTTTTCTGATGTAGAAACTATCCAAAATGTAAGTAGAGCTATTGGTAACGAGAGTATTAACGATTACGGCATTCATTATACTGTAGCGCCTGTTTTACAAATATTAAATACGACTTATGCTAATGAATATCAGCCTCGAACGTTCAGCCATACACTTACTCACGATGAGTGGAATTTACCAGAGAGGCACCGGGTTAAAGAAGACATGAAAATCAATTCATCCCAGTCGCAAGATGACCGATCTCCAGTAAAACACTTCTTTATTGATACACCACTGGATGAAGAATTTAATTTGACAGTTAAAAATGATGACGAAAATGCACTTGTGACTCGAGAAGACTTTCAGACACTCGTTTTCAGTCGTTCCCGAGATATTGAATCACGTCATGATAATTTAGAACACGTAGAATCAGAGAAACGAAAACACGATGGTATGTATTTGGCGCATTTCTCAAGAGACAGTCACATACCTCTTTTCTTGGTTAATAGTACCACAACTATCAACGAAATAACCAAAGATGGTTTGGTTCCAGAGTCCTTCATCACACAACATAATTATTCTACCAGTCGACCCTCTTCACTTAGTCATCGTACACGTGTTGGCAACAATGGTAACATTTCAGGCCATTTATCCAACGGTAGTAGTCTTTATTTGGAACGCAATGCCACCAACAACTCAAAAGTGGATGAGCAACCAACACTAAAGAATAGATCCGCAACACGCTCGAAAACAGTTGCCGCCGATATTTCTGTGGAATTGTTGCTACATCCCCATTACGACACTGAATTTCCAACAGATGTAACTGATATTTCTAGTGAACTTCCATTGCTACACAACTCCAAAAATATTTTTGGACCAGAAATTTCGGACCATTTCAAAGATCCAATATCACAATTTGACGCGTCGAGTCTTCCTGAACAATCAGTACCAACACATATTCTTACTACAGCTGTCACCGTTTTGTCCAAGAAACAGACATCTAAGAATGACTTCACAACACGTTCTTTATCAAAAATTAGTGATGTTCAACGAAACCCTAAACCACAGCATACTTCTAATTCTTCTACAGACTACTTCGAAGTAAATATTTCTGGTATTCGTCAGAAGATTCCAGGTCCATTTAATTTTACAAGTGGTTTTAGAAAAGATATGACATGGCAACAAAGCTCTACCAATAATATTACTACTGATACTTCTATAAAATTTACACCACAGAACGACACCAAGATTAATTTAACACAAGTCATATCTAGTGTTACACCAAAGTTAGTTGACCGTCATGAATCCGCAGGCCATCATACGTGGAATGCCTCTAATATTTCTCAGAAACATGTGCAACATTATGTCTCCATAACACACGTTGGAGTAAACAATTCCATTATTAGAAAAGACCAATCGCTGAAACATAAAATACAATGGTTTCCACTATTTAAATCTGCCACTGCATTTTCGAACCAAACCAATAAGTTTTCATATCCATTTGAAATCAATGACACGCAACCACTTTCGGGTAAACAAGTTTTAGGAAACGCTGGTGAAGTTTTTTTTTCCAAACGAAATCCGACCGTGAACAATACGCTTGGTGTATTTACATTCGAAAATCAAACAATACAGTATGCAAACGAAACTACGACATTTCTTGACCCAGTAATGAAATCATTTAAAGAAGTCGTACCAGAACCATTAAATGCGGATTTAAAGGTGTCTGAATGGTATAAGAAAAACAGAAATATGTTTCAATTATTCAACAAAAATAAATCGCATTTTCTTACTAAAAGTTTTCCAATCCTGGTTAACACTGAAGAACAACTCAACACATCTCTGAGTGAAGAAAACCTTGCAATAAAGGAAGCTGTTAGAGAAACATTAAAACTTCCTAATCAAAACTTAAAGAATAATTTTGACAAAGTCAATCAGTTTTCCACTCTAGAGTCAGAACCAGAATCGATAAATACAACTGAAACATCGTATTTAAGCACAAAACCAGGTGAATCGTCAAGTGTGCGTCTCCAGAAAAAAAAGCAAAAATATTCTCTAAGACCCCTTAAAATCTCAACGTTTGACCAGCAACTGAATGACCTACCATGGGATATAAGGCCAATTACTAATTCTCTTACTCTCGAACACCAACAGAAAAACACAAATGCGACAGAAAATAATGGTGAGAAAGACAATTTTGTTGAAAGTCAATCGGAATGGGAAAAATCTAAAAGTATGTTAGGAATTGCATGGGAACTCCATGTTTACGTTACAGGTTCCTCTTTTGGACTTTTGGCGCTTTATTCTTTTGGTACACTTTTGATGCTAGAGACATATGAGAAACTTCTTAGCCGTGGATATTTAATAAGTATTAGTTTAATGCTTTTTGTCATGGGAATCATTAGAGCTCTGTACTTACTTTTCGATCCGTATAACACACAAGGTTTTTATCCTCCTGTTTTGAATAATTTAATTTTCAACAGTGGCTTTCTCTGTGCAATTTCGGCTTTTGCTGTTTTATCCTTAGCTTTGCTGAAAACCACACAAATTAAAATTTTACCTCAATATATCCAGAGTCCAATGTTTTTATTAGGAGTTACAATTTTTCAGTTTGCTTTTTCCTTCACAACAGATGTCTTACAAGGATTTGGTTTGGGCGAAACGTTATTGCTTTTAATTTTTCAGGCTACGCAGTTATTGTGGGCAGTGATGCTAGCTCTTGGATACATATATGCATTTAGAAAGCTATATAAATCAGCAGTTAAAAAACAAAGTGAAATGATCCGAGTCGCTTTTACCAGACTTCATATCGACGGTGCCCAACTTCCTAAAAAACTTCCAAAGCCCACTTTGTGTCTTGCTGTGCGATCAACAGTTATAATTGCATTGTTTAATCTACTGTTGGTGGCTCTGCGTGTGTTTGGAATAATTTACATTGATGGCATTTTCGAAACTACAACTCCTACACCATGGACTTGGTGGGGTTATCAACTAGGTTCTCGTGTAGTAGAGATTTTATTGTGTTCTGCTGTTTGCTTTATAGCAACGCTTCCGATGAAGCGTTTTGAATCGAACCAACAGAACTGCCGTAGATATGTATTGTGGATACCTTGTAATACTGTAGTGGAATCCTGTTTCAGAAGCGAGGAAGTGGAAAGTGAAGTATTTCCGATTTATTTCCCTAATTATCAAGGTCAGCCAAATGTTGCTTTCCATACAACTTCTTTAGAAAGACCAAGACGTTGGAACCACACTACTTCCCTGCCTACAATTCCAACTTTTACCAAGGAACTAAACAGTGGTTTTCCTTTGGAAGGAGTCACAACTGATAATAATGGGTTAGACGAACAAACGAGCTCCAATGCATCAAATATTTTATCTTCTGAACCATCAAAGCATCTCGCTAATAGAACAAATGGGACAAATGACTTAAATGGTGAATTCCAGAGGCCAGTTATTACACAAGATAAACTTACCGAGGGAAAATCAATCTCCTCTTCCATGTTGTACATAGATCAAGGTTGCATACGCTTTCGCATTATTAATGACCCAGAACAGCCTCCAATACAGCTCACTGATAGTGATTCATCCGAAGAAGACAACTGTCATGACGAAAACGAATCAACCAAGGCCCATGCTGGATCTAGTGTACACACGCTGTACGAAGAAGATTTTTTTCAAAGTTCTCTGTCTCCATTCTTCCAGGCAGGTTTTTATCAGTCACGACTTAGACGAATGAGCCACTGGAGCTTAGACACAACAGATAACAGCATGGAATTGTCTCCCGAACAGCTGAGCAATGTAACGTCCAAGAACGGGTTCTCTAGTAGTGCTCTGGACTTTACACCCCGGAAACAAGGCAGTACTTGCAGCTCTGAGAGTGCTGCCAATAGCTTTGATGTGACATTTTTTCTTAATCGTTCTGCTGGTGACTCGACTATTATTTCACAAGCTATATTTGGTGAAATTGACAAAGATAAAGCATCAGGCGTCGATATTTCCCACGACATGGCGCGTAGCGTCTCTCCAATAGCTGCAAGTGCACGAAAGAATCACGACTTTCAACTAAACTTGGATCTTCCTTGCTCAAGTGGTGTCGGGCAGGTGAACGTAGCTTGTGGGACTGAGGATATAACACCAGACTCGGCAGTTTACCTCGACCTGCAGCTTTCTCAAGAAAACTCTTGCACACCTAGAAATAACTTCTTGGATACACATGGAATAAAATCGTTGTGTAGTCAGTCTATGACCGGCATAGACAAATCCAGAACCACTGTACTTTCATCAAAAGAAAAACCTATAACTAAGATAAATTTCGGGGAGTTCTTTGACAGGTTCAAAGGGTCGACGGTTTCCTTAAACACTCATTTTAGTGGTTACGAACCATTAGAGACGGAAACTCACTCTCCTAGAAAAGGCAAACTTCAACCAGTAAGACAACTAAAGAGATCGAACAGCGACAAAGGAGCGACTCTTAATGAGAATCATTTTTATTTTAATTCATTCGTAGTAATAAAAAAAGATCGCTTTATAAATACGGAACAGTTACATCAAGGTGATAGTGGACTTTTGAAGGACTCGCCAGAAATCTCGAATCAGGTCGACCAAGCTTGCCAGACAGAGCCAGAGTTCACGAAAGAAAAACGAGGTGATAGTAGGATTGGGTCTGATAGAGAGCAATGTAGACGGCCAGTACTTAGTAGCATACAGGTGGTAGTGTAGTGATAAATGTAATGTTTGAACAGCCAGTTAAAAATAATATTGTAAATAGTTAAAAGTTTTGTATACAGTGAAATGTAAATAAAATATGATGTATTAGTTTTAATTCCAGCACCAACAATCCAGGGAAATAAAGATGCAGAAACATAATCTTGTAAGGCCTAATAATGAAATCTAAATTCCAAAAGAGCTGAATCGAAAAATTGTGCCTGTTCGCTCACAAGTAATCGTGTGTCAGAAACAACCATTTTTTAGTTTAAAGATGGTCAGATGTAATTATATAGCTAAGTAATTTTAAGTCCTTAAGGTCAATTTCCGTCAGCTTTTGTCTTTTTTTTTGTAGTGCTTATAATGTATATAAAAAGAAGATATTAAAAGCTACCGTTAATAGAAATTTTCAAATATACAATACACTTACAAAATTATCATTCTAAAATGCAGATGTTTATTTTGCTATTTACCGCTGTTTAAACATATTGAACATATATATATATATATTCAATGATTTAAATGGTAAATTTAATTAAAATTATACAATTAAATATTCTACATATCACTGTAAATACATATATTTTTCGGCAGAATTAAAAAAGACTATAATTACTCCATGTTTATTTGCTTAATTTACAATGACTTATCTTGCATAGAGCTTTATTTGATTAGTTTGTGGAAATTGTTCTATCTAGTTTTCTTTCATTATTCTAAACTTAAAACCAACATCACAGTTCCGAAAAACAACAATATAAACCGCGCTTAGTGACTTTCTGGTCTTGTACTTCATTAGGCAATTGAAGTATGCCAAAAGAGGACGTAATTTTAACATAATGTAGTGACAACCTTCTGTTCTTCATATCGTTATGGTAGATATCAGGATGTTTGCCAACTACTGGTGTTTTAAATGTAGTGATGTGATGTATATCAAGACGAGGGTAATTTTGTTCAGTATAAGAGTTTAACTTTACATGTTTACATATGTAATTAGATGTTCAAAATTATTTTAATTTTTAAATAACGTCATATTTCAGTATAAACTGAATGGCTTCATACATATCCTGTTCGACAGTAGATTTATCACTTCATGTCCGTGTTTTATGTTCACTGGTATGGAGTATTATAGAAATATCATTAAATTTGTTCTTCTCATCTTGACATGATGTATGATTAATTTTATAAAGCATCTAGAATGATGTGGTTAATGTCCTCGTAATTTGTTTGATACAATGCATGATAATTTGTGGATTATTGCTGACATCGTTTGGATGGAATAATTGGTAAGACATGTCATAATTGAGCTTTTGATCATTTAATATTTAACATGACGTGTCACGACTAGTGGAATGATGAAGGGTCCTAAATAGATGGTGATGTATCATAAATGTGTGAATATTCTTATTGTCCTCTAATTTCATTGACTTCTGTAATATGTATGTGAACCAATTAGCTTGTCTTTCTGCTTTCGTATAGTTTATTAGAATGGATAAAATAACTTGTAGGACTGAAAATGACGAACTCGCTTATCCTTCTAAGACGAAATTTTTCGGCTTAAAGTTCTCTAATATGTGAAAAAATACGACTAATCACACATCCTGAGGTACGCTTTAAAATTATAGCTTCAAAGTCTTAAGGTATTAATAAGGCCAAAACAAATTCGTGAATAACTAAGGTATAAATGTTAAAAGTCATCATCTATGTGTTAATGCTGAACAATATAATAGTGTGTCGAATGTTAAGAAGGCGCAAAATATTTTTAAAAAATGTTTACCAACTCTGTATGCTCTATTTCCTATTTGTGTGAAAAGGCTTAACGAATTTCAGATTTCTGTCTGAAATCCATTTAACTGTATAAAAATAGTAGTCATTGAAATATTTTGATATAGTTTAGTGAATAAGCTTCTGGGGATTACTCAATCAAGCTTTATTTTTTGCAACAATGGTATTTGGTAGAGTTGCGAAATAATGGTATAATGTTTATCGAACAAAACAAATACAAAAACCCTGTAAATATCACTGCCAACGTTTCTGGGTGTTTGTGAAACTGTAAAATTCAATGTGAACTTTTCAATAAAAATTTACCATCATTATGCTTTTACGTTACATTTTGTCACTGCTGGTCCCTCTTGCCATCTGGTGGTTGATAAAAGCATTAACCACTGAAACATGAAAATAGTTAATAGTCTTATATCACGCAAATTCAGTATTTTAAACATTTCATCTAGTCGATATAAACAAAGTTTAGTAAAACATGGCGAGTTAAAACCTTTAAAGTAGGCAAGAGTTGTTTTTAATGATCTGTAACGTCTGCATATTGTAAGAAGTTAAATATTCTGAACTTTATTATGTTAACGTGTTAGAAAAGAAGGATTTGTTTAAAGATAAACAAAAAGCTATGTAATGGGCTATCTGTGTCCTGCACACCACAAGTATTGAAACTCGGTTTCTAGTGTTGTAAGTCCGCAGACATACCGCTGTGCAACTGGCGGGAAAATATAACAGTATCT
The DNA here is from genome assembly GCF_004210375.1 of Tachypleus tridentatus. NCBI lineage: Eukaryota > Metazoa > Arthropoda > Merostomata > Xiphosura > Limulidae > Tachypleus > Tachypleus tridentatus. Next base: position 20,588,084 of record NC_134836.1, read on the forward strand.
CGTCAATACCACAAAACGAAACTCATAAACTACTCGTTGCTGACGAAAAATGGAATTAACCGTTACATTTGAACACCTCCATGGCTGAAAAGGGGAGAATGTTCGTATAACTGTAAACCTTATATACTTATTATTTTATTATAAATTCGTCTATGTGATGTTTAATTTTTAAATATTCAAAAACTACATATTTTTAAAATAAATTAATAATTAATGTATATTAAATTATGAATAAGCGACTGAAACTTAAGGTTTAACCATCGCAGTAAATTCAATTGGAAATTAGAACTAATAGAAAGGCATGTTTATTGTCACTAATTCGACAGAAAAATCAGTCCAAAATTATCTGAACTGTTAATAAAGCGTATAATATACAAAAATGTTTAAAAGGTAGTTCTATCATTGGCATCAAATACAAGACATTTTCACAGGGAATAGTAACTACTGTCATAAAATAAAAATATTATTAATTACATGATAATACTACAGCTGTACGAACGAATATAACTCACTAAGTCACTATACAAGTGATTGGAAGTAGGTTGTTCAAAAAAAAAAAAAATCTGAGAGTGTGTTAGCACTGTGGTAAAACTTGAGCTATGGATTTCGGAGTTGACCAGTCAGGCCCGAATCCATCCGTTATCATAAAATATTCCCACTACACCCACATTTTAACACATAGATGCGTTATATGAGAGACAGTCAATTTGATGGGTAATTGTTTGTTTGTTTTAAATTTTACGCAAAGCTACTCGAGGGCTATCTGCGCCAGACGCCCCTAATTTAGCAATGGAAAATTAGAAGGAAGGCAGTTAGTCATCATCACCCACCGCCAACTCTCGGGCTACTCTTTCACCAACTAATAGTAGGATTGATCGTCACTTATAACGCCCCTACAGCTGAAAGGGCAAAATGTTTGGTGTGATGGGGAATCAAATCCGTGACCCTCAGAATACGAGTTGAGCCCTCTAACCGGGCTCTGCTGTGTCTATCGCACAGATCGGATTCTGTATTTTAGTATCGTAAATTTGTAAACTTTCCGCTGTCCCACTGTGGAATCGCTTTATGAGTCACTAAAAGCATCGTTTTTTGTATTAATGATAACTATACATCTATCGTATCGAAACAAGTAAGAACTGTCTGATATTGACAAACTAACAGTTTTATTACCTCGATTTTTTTATCGTTTTGTTGCAAAGCTATTAAGACTACTAATTTTGAACTACTGACCAAAAGGGAAAACAGCTAGCTAGCAATATTCAACTACCCATTGGCCCGGCATGGCCAGGTGGTTAAGGCACTCGACCTCATAATGTGAGGGTCACGGATTCGAATCCACATCCTACCAAACATGTTTGAAAAACCGTAGGGGCGTTATAATCCTACTATTAGTTGGTGAAAAAGTAGCCGAGAGTTGGTGGTGAGTGATGATGACTAGCTGTCTTCCCTCTAGTCTTACATTGTTAAATTATAGACGGCTCTCCCACTTAGTACTCATGTAAAATTAAAAACAAAACAAGAAACAATGCATTTTCTTGCAGTTGTTGATCTTTCAAGTTTTTTTATTTCATTCATTTAAATGCACTTAACGTTAAAGATAAAAACAAAAGCTCGTATTATAATTGTTAATAATAAAATCACTATAATGAGAGAAATATTTTTCATTGAGATTTTAAAATAAAAAAAATGTATTAGAAATTCTGCAATAAATTAATTTGCGAGTGAGTTCAGTGTTCTGAAGTTGTGTTAGAAAAGTAAACGAAACTTCCAACAAACGTTATTCATCTTTTGAAAAAAAATAGACTACTTCATTATTATTATCTGGACTAAACTGGGCAATTTTTTTCACAAAATAACTCAAAAGAATCCAGTCGGCAAAAGAGTAGGAGGAAAATTGTTTTGATAAAAATAAAATAAATCTTTGATTAAAATTTCAAGATGGCGACATGACCAAACAAGATATTGATACTATGACAGACGAAATAATTAAAAAAAAAGTCAAGAATAAAGCGGCAACAGATTGATAGAAAATAGTGGAGAAACAGACGGAAATTTAAAAATGACAAGGAGAAATATGTATAGATAAAAGAAAGTTAAAAGGTAAGAGAGAGAAATTTAAGAAAGAGACCTAATATTTAATGAATAATCAAGAATAAAAATTAAAGTAGAGAAAATGACCAATTAAATGCAGAATAGCTGCAAAGACAAAATTGAAAAAATACAGAAAGAGCATAACAATAATTATGAAGTGAAAGATAGCATTAATGTCAAAAACAAAAAGATCAAACCAGCCACACCTTGTTTTGCGTCTTTTCTCCCAAGAATTCAAACGTAAGGCACAATTTACAATAAAATGTAGAACAGAACCTCTTTGGTTACCACTACTTTATGCTGTCTGTTTCTGAGGAACTTTAGTGGAATCTTATAGCCATGAAACTACCAAATCCAATTCCAGAATTTAGCCGACCAGTTCAACAACACCGTTCAATTGAGAAACTAGTGGATTAGTTCAAAATGATTTCAAAAGTGGACTATTTGAAAGAACCACATTTAAAGACATTAAGCATTTTCTTATCCCAGTTGTTTTAGTGTGACATAATAAAAAGAAGTATCCAAAATGATCTATGACGGAAAGCACAGATCTTAGTCGAACTTGAGTAATATTTAAAAAGGCTTGTTCAGCTATCTTACTAGAATGCTGTACACGAAATGATAGATTCGTTGGCACTTTACCATTTTATATACGCTATAATTAGGCTAAAGTAGAAAGGTGTACGTGTGTAAATGAAACGTTTCAGTTAGCAGTTGAAATTGGGTACATTAAATTCGCAGATTAATGACTGAAGAGAAGCATTAGAATTTACGAAATCATCAGCTTAAGTTGTTTTTGTTTGTAATTAAGCACAAAGCTACACAATGGACTATCTGTGCTCTGCTCATCAAGGGTATCGAAACCTTCACGGTCTATGATAAGAAAATCCCTGATATGGAAGTTGCTACACCAGACGTCCTATGACAAGTAGTATAGTTGTCATTAAACCAAGAACTTAAATACTCATATCAGCATTCATCAGGTATAAGTATAATTTAGTGCTGGGCCATAACATAACCAAATACTTCAGCTGATAGAACTCTTGTGGGCCTAAAAAATAAGAATGTCATCGATAGAATTATGAATACAATAAACCTTAAGATTATATATAGTTAAATATGAAACAAATACTGCAAGATGTGAACCTGTAAAAACAGTATTTTTACATTAAAAAGCATCAGCAGTAATATCTTTGATGTAAGATACAGGAAGTATAAGTCCTCACATAAGGGCAGCTTTTAATTTCACTTACAAGATCTGTATGACCTGAGCTGTAAAGACTGTACAGCTGCCCAATGCAATAGATTATATAACTTACTCACAAAATATCAGGATACATCCTCTAGTGGACCTAATTACTAAAGTCAAACAAATAAAATACCAATAAGATTTATGCTAAAGATACAGTCCTAATCATCAATCAGCCAGTCGATTCTTACTTGCAAATTAAATTGACGTTTTTAAATAGATAGAAGTCATGGTGGAACAAGGAATGATAAAAATTGTTGGTCCTTGGCACCTCCTACTGTACTTATCAAGAAGATGGATAGCTTCACAACTTTCAGGGTGGATTACTCGAAGGTGAACTACGTCCCAAAAAAGGATGGCTTCTCACGGCCAAAAACCGATTCTACTTTGGATGCTTTATCTGGATCAAAATGTTTTTCAGTGTTGGTTCTACGAATCAAGTAGAAGAAGACAACAGCTTGTATAAGGGAGGTATTGAACAAGTTGGAAAGAGTTCCGAAGTGTTTAGCGAGTCCTAAGTCTTTTCTATCGTTACCTTTATGAACAAACGCTTACACTCTGGATGATCATGCAACATCGAAGTAGCTGATAATATTTTTTCAATACAAAAGGCTAGATAATAGGCTAGTTATCTTGAGCAACGTGTATTGCCTTGGTTGGTATCATGGAAATGCCAATACACTAATCTGAAAGACATGCGTAATAATAATTGTGGAAAGAGGGAAGCACATGATAGAAAAGATGGCCAACCTGCAGTACAAAAATAGAGTATAGTTCAATATATAATACTCATAAGAGATAATTACGAACTAATATTGTCCAACGCTTAACTGAAATACGCTAAGACAAAAAAAAAAGGAAAAAGAGGATGTGAAACCAGTTATTCATTTATCAAAAACAGTGCAAAAAAACACTCATAGAAAACCGCTTCTTCATTATTCTCAGAAGAGAATTTGTTATGTCAGAATCGACAACTGCAGTTGGTGCTTTCATAATCTATGCAATCTTCCAACACGTGAACTCTTAGTTGTCAGCTCTAAATATTATTTTATCATAATTTATTCATCTTGTGTGTAAACTTCACATAAATAGCCTATTTCACGCCACACAGAATATGTAGGAAAATCTAAGCGTGGATAACATTAATGGTGATTTAAAACCACATATCTTGTAAATTTGTCAAAAATTGTTATATTTAGGTTCAAAATAAAAAAAAAAATTAACCCACATCGTAAATAGACAAACAATAAATAGCATCCTTGCTTTATTGATACAGTATACTTGACCATTAATTTTACTAAAATGTCGCAGATGCTGTATTAAAAATGTGACGTTATGACTAGAACCCTGTTGAGGCCCGGCATGGCCAAGCGAGTTAAGGCGTTCGACTTGTAATCTGAGGGTCGCGTGTTCGAATCCCAATCGCACCAAATACACTCGCCCTTCCAGCCGTGGGGGCGTTATAATGTGACGGTTAATTCGTTGTTAAAAGAGTAGCCCAAGAGTTGGCGGTGGGTGGTGATGACTAGCTGCCTTCCGTCTAGTCTTACACTGCTAAATTAGGGACGGCTAGTGCAGATAGCCCTCGAGTAGCTTTACACAAAATTCAAAAATAAAACAAACAAACAAACCCTGTTGATACTATTTCTTCACCTCTATGTATGAGTAACATTCTGTTGATTATATTATATAGAGCGTTTTCTTATCATTGTGTTGTTATTATTTTTATAGTTCTTACTTTTTAATACATAGTATTGGTAGTAGTTGACGTTGTTATACTGAATAATATTTAAAGTATACGGGATACAAGTACCCAATATACTCGAATAGTAATCACTTTGAAATCAGTGTAATTAATACTGGGATTTACACAGAAATAACCACAACATAAAATCAGCACATAGCGCATTTTACGCATGTGCAGCTGGTTTCTATGGTCCTATTTTCTGTTCAAAACAGCGTTAAATCGAAGATTACTATTGAAGGTATTATCTCGTACATAGATCAGACTTTAATATTTTTTCTACTTTTAGGGTTCTGTACGGAAAATCAGAAAATATAACCCATATAAATTCACGATAAGTATATTTTAATATAAAATACATTATCATTATTTCCATGTAATATTCAAGGTATGGTAATACCAACGTGACTTGCAGGTGTTCAGTACGAAATTTCAAACTGACGAACAAGTAACTAGTATGAAACTGATGTGAAATACTATTATGAAACAAACTCTTTAACTCACTTAATTTATAAAATACTTCCTACAAATACATCAACTAAAGAATCCCTAAAATTATATAGTTTAGGTATTTAAACGTATGACTTATTATCTCGTACGTACGAGATGAGACTTTCAGACTTTGTTTTTTAACTTTGTGGTTCAGATCTTCCGTAATATCACAGCTGATTGTGTTAATCTTAAAAAATTCTGTAATATGAAAACCACTTTAAAAACAAAAATTCATTAACAGCAAGTACACTAAACAAGGCATTTGAGTAGAGCAATGTTGATATGAAAAAGTCACCACAAGCAAATTAAACAATGTTAAATCTTATAGTTTATACTTTAGAGTACTCTTTATTATAAAATTTTATTTGAGAGTTTTACGCTCTCGCATTAACGAAAGTTAAATTGAGGACTCAGTTTGGCTTTTTGCTCAATTAAATAATTCATAAAACGTCAGGCTCGGTATCGCCAAGTGGTTAGGGTGCTCGACTTGCAACCTGAGGGTTACGGGATTGAATCCTCGTCACACGAGCCATGCTCATCCTTTCAAACGTGGGACATTATTAAGTGACGATTAAAAGTTTTTCTACGGGACGACTAATACAGATAGCACTCATTTAACAAACAAATTGAAAACGTCTTATGAAAGCAAAGCTGCTTAAAAAGTTTCAACATGTACTTAATTGCACTGATAAGAACTGACATTGCCCAAAGCTGTACTGGTCATTGTACGTGATTTCTACTTTTTTTTAGTTAATAATAAGTATTTTAAGAATTAACTCTCCAAAGCAATAAATTTCCTGTTGTATTTTTTATTATAATTGTTATCAGTAAATACCTTATGCAGATTTATGGTTGATACGTTATGTCACTGATAAAGTGAGTTTGTTATTTGAGAGAAAGGCACATGTAATTATGACCAGAAACAAAATAGATTTCTTCAGACTTTTCACAGTATTGCAGATGTCGTTGTAAAAATAATAAATAAGAAACTATTTAATGACGTCATGGTAAGCGCGTTATAGTGCAACTGTTGATATTAGTGTTGAGCCAGTGCAAATATTATTGACGCCATACTGCTTATTTGTAGACATTGAATAGTTGCTATATTTGTCGTGAGAACGAAGTGAATTGGATTTATAAAGTTTAAGGCATATAGTCTACTGTAAATATACTGCTTAATAGTGTTAATTTGGTTTATTTCTTAGTTTTCTGTCGAGGGTAAGTTTATATATATATATATATATATATATGGTATTATCGTGGGTTTGGTGAATTAGATTTAGTGTTAGTCTTTAGTCTTGGTGACTTTACGTAATTAAAATTGGTTTTTGAAGTCTTAAACGTGGCACGTGAAGCTACAAAACACCAATCTTCGCCCTAACCTAACCAGTTGAGTGGCATTCTTGTAGTTAGGCAAAATATTGTTACTGTAACTTGTAAACAGTTAAAACAGGCAGTGTGTTGTCATCACTGTACTTTTAATTTTATTAAAGTATAGAACATCCTAGCCATACCTTTTATAGAAGACGCTTGTATTTTTCAGGAGGTTTGAAACATAGTGTACAGTACTAAAGCATTGCAGAGAAATAGATCAAAATTATTTCTATGTTGTTGAATACATATATAGTATGCAAATCTTGCAATAATCCAAAGTGTGAGAAAATTATTATTTTTACATGTTTGCAATAAAATTTCTGTATCTTGGAATGGCTGGTATGGGTATTAACACTAATATTGATGAGCAAAGAACAAGATTTTAACCTTCCTTCTTCATCTTCAGGTTAACCTGAAAAGAATAATTTTGTTATTTATTTATCAGATTAATTTGAGGATGACCAAGGAAGGTCAAAACATTGTTCTCTGCTTATCAATAAAATTTAATACCCATACCAGCTGTTCTGAGATTTATTTATATTTCAAGTGAGTTTTTGTTCAAGAAAATTTCAATCAAAATTGCATAATAGTAGTTGATTTTTACAGCTGTGTTTGATACTTATATTTCTCTGAGTACCTTGTTTAGTAGAAGGTTAGTTTTTGTGGTTTCTGTAAGCTCTTATCATTTGTTATATACAGTATTTCTTTTTCACTCATTACAGGCTTAGTCCCGGGAACTGACCTCATAACTATTTTATGCTTGCTATAGTTTTCATGCTATAACTTTTGAAGTAATAAACTTAAATTTACAAAAGTTTGCATCTTATAAGTAAACATTACAAAGTTTTCATATGCAAAATATCAATTTTTTTAAAAGTTTTAAACTGTTTTTGTAATGATTTGATTTTTTTTTCAAATGTCGGCTATCCAAACATGCAAGGTAATTTTGAATGTAAGATTAAATATACTTGTATGCATCAGACAATTTTCATGTTTCATATGTGAAGTTTCCATAACTCTATGAAAATATTTTTGTTGAAAAACTATTTTTACTGTCGTCTTTCGGTATTGGTTTGATCAATTCGACCGGCATTGTAACTACCATAAAAATTAGGAATTAGATATAAGTTATTCTTGTTTTAGAATGATTACATATAGTGCAAACACAAGTGTTTAGTGTGAACAGATTCAGTCTCATAATATTATATATTTATATCTATTTAGTATTTTTATTGCATCGACCTTTCAGCCTTGCCTGGCTAACACCACACTTTATAATGATGCAATGCATATGTTCTCATATTACCATATCCAATAATATAAAACTGACCTTTAGGTTTATGGAGTGACCTGTCTTGGCACTGTTTTAGTGCACAAGTACGTTTTCAATTATAATATACTATATATGCTTTTACATTATTACTATTTAAAAATAAGTTCTTAAATTTCAGTTGTTTTAAAATATGGAATAATAAATAAATAAAATTCTCTTGTAACAAACATTGTACTATTTGCTGGTTGCTGTAATTTATTAAACCTCATCATACTTTGCATGTGAAAGATGTAAAAATAATTTTTTAAGGTTTTATATATACATGTTGAAATAAGTTATGAATTACAATATCAGTACCACAGAATTCCACTATAATTCATCAAGTTCAGTAACTGAACTGTATTTTGCTCTATAAATGTTTGAATTTTGAAGCTCACTAATGTCTTATCTCATGGAATCTACTATGAAAAGAAAGTTTCCCATAAATAATTCACAGAGTCTAAAAATATCACAAATGGACAACCTGAATTTTCAGTTGTACAAATCCTTGAGCAAAGTAGGTATATGTATGCAAATATTTTCAAGAATAGAAGAGGTGGATGGGACCATCTTGATTTGTAAAATATATTATCTTGGTAAAAAGAAGAGATAGGAAGTTCTTTTATTATAGTTTGTCAATATTGGTAATGTTAAGTTCCTGATTCATAAGAAACTAGACTTTGTATTTGGACATCATAAACATTTAATTTGAACCAATGCTGCTTTCAACATACCAAGTGACACACATTAATATTTAGGAATTTTTTAAAGTTTTTTCTTTAAATTAAGAAATTGACTAATGTATAATAAAATTTTAATTATAATCTACAGTTGATACTAAACTTAGTGACGTGTTTATAAAATTGTAGTTCATTAAAACAATGAATTTACAGATATGATTTTATGACCTTTGACTTGTTACTATAGGAAGACCTGTAGAGATAGGGTTAATCCATTTTCTATAACCAATGATACAAGTCAATATTGATCTACCGTTACTTCGTTTCCTTTCAAATTTTTCTTTTACTTTTAATTTTCTAGTTTGTATTTTACTTTCTCATTATGTGACCAGGAATTAAAGTTTTCTTGCTGTTACCACATCTTATGTTTTCCTGTTCTTCTCAATACCTCTTCATTTATTGTATCATCCATTCTCAGTTGCTCTTAGCCTCCTTTAGTTTTTGTGAAGTTGTTCAACATTCACTGCTGTGTGTAAAAATTGGATGTACCTAACAATGTAGTACTTTTATTAAGAAAGAGAGAACATTTCGGCGTTCCTAGGTCATCTTCAGGTTGAGAAAGAGAGTTTGCATGTGATTGTTGCTAAACACATATCTTAGGGATGAGAGTATAAACAGGTATGGGATTGTAGGGGGCATTGCAATTGGATATTAGGTTATTAATTAGTTGGGTATAAAGATGTTCCTTTATATTGGTTTAATTTTGGTTTTAGTTGCTGTATAAGCAGGACTTCTTTGATTTTGCATTTGTTTATATTTGTTTCCATACTTAGTGTCTGTGTGTTTTCTATGGTTGTGTTTATTTGATTTGCAGTGTTCAAAAATGTGTGAAGGTGTTTTTTGTTTTTTTTTTTCCTTTGAATCTAGTTTCCATTTTTCTTGTTTTTTCAATGCAGAAGTTGGATTGTATTTCATAAATTATGCTGGTGTTGTGTTTGTCAGTGTAGTTTTTACATAGTATGGACTTCAATTTTGTACCTGGTTTTTGAGTACGTTTGGTGTGTACTGGAATGTTGTGTTTTGTTTCAGGTTTTTTTTCCAAATGTTGGTTATTTTGTTGCTGATATTGGGAACATATGCAGCATTATAAGGTTTTGTAGTTTGTTGCATCTTGGGATTTATTGTTTGTTTGTTGTTGGTCTAGGTATGTGCATATAATTTTTTCCATGGCTTTTTTGAGGAAATTTGATGTTGATGAAGTGTTGTTTTATCACATCCAACTGCAAGGCCTACTACAATACCATACTTGTTTATACTCTCGTTCCTAAGATGTGTCCTGCAACAGTCACTTGCAAACTCTTTCTTTCCTAACCTGAAGATGATCTAGGAAGGTCAAAACGTTATTCTCTCCATATCAATAAAAGTGTTAATACCCATACCAGCTGTTCTGAGATACATTTTTATTTCAAGTGGGTTTATTCTCGTAAAGAATGTAATACTACTATTTTAGTTTCCTTTGGTATATTCCTGTTTTTCAGTTTTTTGCTCATTATATGGAATACATAACTATCAGTCTTTAATACCCATGAATGAGTGAGAAAAGGAAGATAGGTTTTGAGTGATTCAGAAATTGATTTTGCAATCATATTGTTAAAGCTGATTTGTCTTTTAACAACATGCAGCCCCAGGTGCAAAACAATGAGGGGGTTCCCATTATGTAGCTTTTTGCTTAACAGCAAACACGAAGGACAATATATTGGATATATGGAACAGTTGAAGAGAATAAGTTTAACTGTATTATCAATATATTTGCTTTTTTATTGCCAGTTAGTAACAACATAGATGTTGAACTGTACCTGGAAATTTTTTTTCTAGATGTCCATGCAATATCTTTTTATAGTTGTTTTTTTGTAATTGCTTCTTTACTATTTTAGGTAGGCTTAAATTTCAGAAATTAAGACAAAATTTGATATCTAAACTTAAATAAAATACTTTTTTTTGGATTTAGTAATAGGTTAATAGAAATGCAAGTAAGCATGAATATGACATTAGAAAATTACCATGATTTAATTTTATTAGAACTTCTAGCTAAGTGAAAAGCTTTTATTTGATTTCTTCAGTTGGAGCTATGAGTTTTCTCTCAAGTACAGAGTATCCTGGTAATGGTGTGTCATACAACAATTTTGGAGAGAGTAATGTAGTGTGTGGTGGAAATATAGAAGATATGAATGAGGCCTCTGTATCATCCTTACCCACTGATATGGATAGACAAAAACTTAGAGAGAGGTAGGCTGATATATAGTTTGGTAATGTGGTATGTTTTTTTTTTTTTTATCATACTTTGTGTTCTCCATAAGAAAGACGGTAGTGGTCTTGCTTTAGAATACAGCAGTAATAAGTGGCTAAAGACAGATTTCTGTAAACCATCACACTAATGTAATAAGCTAAGACCAGTAAAGGGTGTTGATGGAAAATTTCTCTGCCATGTTATGATGTAATTACATATTAAAATAATTTAGAAAATGTATTAGGATTCAGTGATCCAATGAAATGTGCATTTTAGTATTAAAAAAATTATCATTGCATTTAAAAATGTATATTTCATTTATATAGTGGTTTTATTGTTAAGTTTTCATAAAAATTAAAATGGCAAAGTTAAATTTGCCCATTCAAGTGATGTGTGGATTAGCCTTGGTTTAAAGTTTTTGTTTGGTTTGAAATTGTGGTGGTTATATTCCTTTCCTTAAACATTCAGGTTTATTATTAAAATTGTAGAGTTTAGCTGGGTTTATTTAATTTATGTTTAAATTAATTAACTCTTCCTTTTAATACACTGCTATTTTTAGTAAAAAAACATTTAGTGGCAACATTTTGAGCTGCATTACGAAAATTTTTCTTTTTTCATACTTTAATCTATAGTTATTGGTGTATGTTTTTACAATAACATTTAGTGTAATTTCTCTAATCACAAGTGTAAAGAATTGAGAACATGGAATTTAGGATGAAATATGAACATACAACTTTTATATAATGAATAATTTGAAATTAAGTGGTTATCTTTTGATAATAAAGAAATTTTGTAGATTTCACATTTCAGTTGTAATACATTATATGCTTATATATTATTAGAATTTATAAATAAGATTTTAAACTTGTTTGTTCTTAAATATTTAATAGTAAATAAAGAAGTAAAGCAAACAGCTCTCTTTCTACTGGCTTGCTGTTTGTTGTAGGTTGCTAAGCGTCAAGAAATTTGTACGTGGAAGAGGTTAAACAAAACAATTTCTTTTAGGTTTTATATATACATTTAAATAACCAAAAAATAATAAAGTCCTATATTCATACCATAGAAATCAATTATAGTTTAATTAGTATAGTAACAGAGCTCTATGTAAGGTGTGATCAAAAAATTCTAAGACTTCACTTTTATTTCGAAAAATAACGTATATACATCAGTACTATATGCTATCCTATTCAAAGTAATCTCCCCAGGTGATACACACTTTTTCCAATGTTCTTGCCATTTTCGGAAGCAATGCTGGAAGTCTTCAACTGTTATGCGGCTAAGTTCTGCTTTCACATTATTATGGATAACTGAAATGTCATTAAATCTCTTTCCCTTAATTTTGATTTTTGGGAACAAAATGAAATTACTCGGGGGAAAGATCAGGAGTATCACAGGAATGTTTTTCTGCCAAAAATTCTTGAACAGACACAACAGTGTTTAAAGGCATGTTGTCATGATGAAGAAACCAGTGACCATTCTCCCACAGCTCATGGCAGTTTATTCTTTCTCCCTCAAGAGAATTAAGACCTCTTTATAAAAGGCCTGGTTAATTGTCTGGTTGTGAGGTATGAATTCATGATGAACAATACCTCGAACATCAAAGAACACAATCAACATTTTCTTCACATCTGATTCAGACTTGCCTTTTTTGGACACAGTGATGATGGAGATTTCCACTGATTGAAGTTTTGTTTCAGGGTCACAACCATATACCTATGACACATCACTAGTAATAATGACATTGGTGAAATTAGGATCAATTTTTAGCCTTCTTTTCAGATCCTCGCATGCTTATTCATGGTGAAACTTTTGGTCATCCATCATTGGACCATTTCCAAAAATGAAGGAGGTGAGAGAGGGGGACACTGTTTAATTCAATATATTACTAATATTACATCATATAAAAAGGATGAGAGGTTTTTATTTTATATTCTAGCTTTAAATGTCTGTAATTTAAGTTTCTAATACATACAAAACAAAATACTTTGTATTTTACATCACAAATATCTAGTTTAAATCAATGCTGTATTCAAATACCATGTGACACAAAAATTGATATGTAAGGGTTTTAAATATTTACGTTTGAAGTATAATCTACAATTTGATACCAGACTTAATGACATAAATTCATAAAAAATAGTAGTTGAATGAAAGTTTGAATCTTGATCAACAAACATGATAGGGTTAAGGGCCATATTCATTAACATCACTTTATAATTTTAAATATTCCTAAGAAAAGTGGATGTGTCTGTAAGACAGCTCATGAGGATGGTTAATGTTTGTCTTGTTTGCTTCCTTGAATCAAACAACCTCCTCTCGCCCACCCAATGTGGGTTCCGACAACAGCGGTACACCATGGGCCACCTGATTTGACTTAACATCAATCAGAGAAGTCTTCTCAAATGACATCTTGTATCAATATTCTTTGGCATTGAGAAGGCTTATGATACAACAAGGAGGTTTGACATTTTGCAAGACCTTCATGTATGGGGGTCACATGGCCATTTGTCCATTTTTATTAATTTTTCAATGGATAAGAGATTCTGAGTTCGTGTGGGTTCGACACTTACCTGTTCTTTACTACAGGAAGTTGGAGTCCCTCAGGGTTGTGTTCTGAGTGTCACAGTTTTCAATATAAAATTAATGCCATCACTGAACAACTCACTCTCACTCTTGCAAATGGGCTCTATGTCGACGACTTTCACATCTCATGTCAATCGTCCAGCATGAGGTATATTGAGTGGCAGCTACAGACTGCCCTCAACTGTTTACTGAAGTGGACCACAGCAAACGGCTTTACCTTCTCTCTCTCTAAAACCGTTTGCATGCACTTTTGCTGCCAATGGGGTATTCACCCTGATCCTGAACTCCTTATCAGTAAAGTTGTGCTGCCTGTGCTTCCTGAGACTAAGTTCTTTAACTGTAAGCAGCTACAGGGCAAATGTACAAGAGCACTTAACATCCTCCATGTCCTCTCTTCCACCACTTGGGGAGCAGATTGTTGTTCTATGCTAAAGATATATCATGCTCTATCTTTTAAGACATCTGAGAAAAGTAGACACTCCTGATTGTTAAACATCTTTCGAACCATCCTTCCATTTCTATTTATACAGGTGCTTCAAAGTCAGGCGACTCTGTGAGCTCTGTCATGGTTTGTTGTGGTTCAGTGGTTGTGTGCAGAATCCCCTCTGCAGCTTCTGTGTTCACTGCTAAACTGTATGCCATTTCTTTTGCCCTGGATCACATAGAAGCTAAGCAGTACTCAAACTACACTATTTATTCTGACTCCCTTAGTTCTCTACTAGCCCTGGAATCACTTCACTTTGGTTCACACCCTGTTCTTGCCAATATTCAAAACTGACTGGCCCATTTCTCTTTAACATCTACTTCTACCCAGTTTTTCTGGATACCGGGCCACCAATTTGTGGGAATGAGCTCGCCAACACTGCAGCTAAGTCTGTCTGCCCTGGCACTATTACTGCTGTGTCCATACCATACATGGAATACGGTCCTATATTCAAGGCTCAGCTCCATGCTAGCTGGCAGTCAACTTGGAGTGAGCAACGTGAAAACAAGCTTTTCCAAATAAAACCCTATATTGGACTTTAGCCATCTTGCTTCTGTAAGGGTCGGAAAGAGGAAGTTGTTATAACTAGACTGCGCATTGGTCACAGTTTTTTAACTCATCATTTTCTTTTATCTGGAACTGATGCACCAGTGTCTAGTTTGTGTAACACTCAGATTACAATAAGCCACATTTTACTTTCTTGTCATCATTACGACTCAACGACAGCACCATTTTAAGCATGTTCTGTCCCAAGGTTTGTCCATAACGTTAGACAGTGTTATTGGTGATGGTGACGCTGTTCACCTTGGTAATGTTTTTAGTTTTTTTAAAGGCCATTAATCTTTTTAATGCCATTTGTTTTTAAATTTATACATTACACCTTTTTAATGTGGCTCCCTTTTAAAAATCAGTTCATCTAGTTTGAGTTGTAATTAGAAACTGGTCATAACATTAAATAACTCAAAACCAGGACTGGAAAGGCCAACTTCAGGTGACTGACACTACTGGTTGAACTACCTGTTAGTCATCCTGGCGAGTTATTATTATAATTTTGCTCCACGTCTTTTAAAATGTTTTTATTACTTTCCTTTTTGAAAATGACCATAATGTCAAATAACTCGAAACCAAGACTGGAAAGGCTAACCTCAGGTGACTGACAGTTGTTTTTGTACTTACCTGCTAGTCTTCCTGGTGAGTTATGATTATTACAGTTACACTATAGAAAGTCATTTACAACTTGAATTACTGTAGTTTTTCTCTTAATGTTGTAGACTGGATGTAAACATTGGTTTTATGCTATTTATGTTTTTTCTTTTTTTGACTTTCATTTGTTTTACATAAATTTCCTTTTATGAATTTTACTAAATTTAAGTTTAACTTTTTACCAGATGTTTGGAGCAGATAAACTAGCTTCTTTGTGTTATAAAACACTAAATCAACCAACCGTTTACTACGTCTATCTACGCAATCGTCTGAAAGGAAAGAAAACTAGGAGAATTTAATTCAAACTTCCAATGCACATATCAAAATTCTGTTGTGAGCAGGGCAAAGTGGGATATAAATATTTTTGAACACTCCAGTTGGGAGGTTCATCTTCCTTTAAAACTAAATACCTGCTATGGAATTTTTTTTTTTTGTCAGTCAGATTTCTAGTTTATCACTCCATAAGCAAGGAACATTGGAAGGTATAAAAATTAGATCCTGCCTTGACATCTACATTATAATGAGTAATTTATAAATTCTGTACTTTAGAGACGAGCATTAAATACCTTGAAATCAAACACTTCAATTTGTATGCTAGGGAAGATAAAATAATTTTTAAAATATTTCCTCGAGTTTGGCCAGTTTGATCCCATGACATCTTTGTATTAAAGCCTTTAGATTTAATACTTCTCAGTTTCAATATAGTGTGTATACCTTCACAAAATTTGCCATTCTTTCAGTTAACATTAATAAATCTTTTACATAGAAAAATTGTGTGTTTAATAAACTGAGATTTATCCATGAAAATATTGAGTATTTTGTATTCATTAGACCATGCACAAATTAATTTTCATGTTAGATTAAAAATGGTTTTCCTGCTCTCAGATGTTTTGTGCAATCCCTTAAACCTAAATACATTTCAAAAGTACTTTTTTTCTGTAAAACTTTATATTTTATCTGTTGTTTTTTATACTGTAACTCAGAATAGGATTGGCCAATTTGAGTAATTTTGTAATCACCAAATATATCGAAATAAATCTAAATTACCCCTTTTTTCATTCTGGACTAACTTCAAATTATAACATGAAACTGCATTAATTGACCTTAAGTTACTTAAAGCTTGTAACAGTTTTCATCTTTTTGTAATTAAATTTTGTTTTATTGTCTTTTGAACTGTGTCTGATTACTATCCACACAATGAAGTTGTAAAACAAACAACTTGGCATCAAATCAGGTTATGCTGTAAAATTATGTTACTCATGCTGTTTGTGTGTATGCTTTGCGAGACATTTTTATTATGACTATTTTACCTAATCCTGTCTTATCAGATCTTAACTTTTTCCTGTTTTTACATTTCATGTACTATTATAGTAATAATAATGAATAAATATGAAACATAAAGTACTAACCCAGTCTTTTCTCTTGTTATCAATTGTTGAGATTTAATCCTACTTTTTAATACTAACAGTAGTAATGCAGTAAATTTTTATTTAAATAATATGCCATAGAACATAGACTAATAACACTAAAAAATTAGACAATTTTTCCCTAACTTGCAGTTTTTCTGGCTTTCTAACTGTGTGACAAGAGCCATTACAAATTCATTCATACTAGTCATGAAGTTTCTTTAAGAAACATTGATTGTGCTAGGAGTAATATTCACTGCTATCTGTTCAGAACACAACACTGTTGAATATCATTTGATGGTTGAAAACCTTGCTTTTTCTATGGCTATATGTAATGTGAAATTAAATGTAAGAGAGAACTGTTAACATAGCCTGAAAGGTGGATGGAGAGGAAAAGACTTATTTTCTGTTGATAGCTCTGTAACCAAACAAAATTGAAGGCTCTTAAAATTAGGGTTTGTCTGAGTAATGAATATTCTTTAGTGAGTAATTTATATTTAATTTCTTAACCTTTCAAGGGGTGGTAGAAAAAATAAACTAGATTCCTAGAGAAAATGTGTGTCATACTAAGGGAAATTTAGTTTTTCTTTTAAAGTATTTCCTTTTAGAATTATGAACTTAAAACACTATTAAAATTTGGATTATTAGGTAAGATTTTGCTATGCTCTTTGTTATAAATATTTTACTAAAATTTTGAATGCGAGACATTAAAACTTTCATGTGTAATAAAGGATGCGTGAGTTAAAAGAACGAACTTAAATCTTATAAAATATTAATATCTGATTCATGAACTGTCTTGAATGTAAATGTATAGGGTCATAACATGCACATTTTGACTTATCCATGGCAAGAGTTAATTGGTTTTAATTAAAAGTGACACTACTTAATGTAATTCCCACTCATGGCAATCAGTTAAGTTGCCTGGCTTTCTTAAACTTGATTTCATGGTCTTCTCAGGCATGATGGAAGACCATTGTGTTAAGCACACAGCTTAACATAAGTCTTGTTTCATAGAAAAAGTGAGTTTGATAAGTGTCACTTTGGTCAGTAATTTCGGCCCAGCATGGCCAGGTAGATAAGGCACTCGACTTATAATCCGAGGGCCACAGGTTCAAATTCCCTTCACACCAAACATCCTTGCCCTTTCAGCCATGGGGGCATTGTAATGTGATGGTAAATGCCACTATTCATTGGTAAAAGAGTACCCCAAGAGTTGGCAGTGGGTGGTGATGACTAGCTGCCTTCCCTATAGTCCTCCCCTCGGTGTGGATTCCTGTACGTGGTGAGGGGACCTCCCAGGGAAGGTTCTGTTCTATCTGGTTACCTTCTCTGGGATCTAAACATCCACCCACGTGTTTGCCGTGCATGGCGACCCGTGAAGGGGAGGAGAGGATCCTGGTGTTTGAGGGGTCCAACCCTAACACACCAATTTGGTCTCGAATTCCTGTAGACGGGTGGCCTTTGGGTGGCCCCCCTTGGGTCAATCGGCTGGTCCACTTGGGCTAGAGTCAACCAAGTACCAGTGTTGGAAGTTCTCAACGGGTGTTATGGACATTGTGCCTGATGCTGGTGTTTGGGTATAGTGCTCACGAAACCCTGGTGTTGCTGCATTGTCCTTGCATGACTTTGTAGTGCGTCCCCTTGTAGGGCTCCATGGTGGGCGGGGTCAGTGGGTACCAAAATTTTTTCCTTTTCCTATGGATCCTCCAAAAATTTAAATAAAATTGTAAAAAAACAGTCAATGGGTAGCGACCACGCCTTGAATGCTCAGAACAGCAATCTTCAACATCAGTAACACACGCATCTCATTTTCTTATATTACATTCTCTTTCGGAAAAACCTTTAGAGCAAATGTCCCCTCTTTTTTATTCAAAAGGGACTAGAGGGACTTGCTGGCTCTCCAAAGTCAGTAAAGAAACTTTGATCTGGTGACATATTGATTGAAACATCCACATCCCAACACAGTGAACTCCTCTTGAATTCAAAGGCAATTGGGGATATACCTATTGAGGTTACACCCCATGCTACCTTGAATTCTTCACGAGGAGTTATTGTTGAAAGGGATTTGAAGAACGCTCCCAGTCAGAGATTTTCGCCGTCTCTCCACTCAAGGAGTTTCTGCAGTGAGGCGATCTCCACTCGCAAAGATGGAGTTACACTACCAACAAATACCCTCGTTTTAACATTTACTTCACCACGCACCTGCCACCATCAAGGCAGGTTATCTCATTTGCAGGGTTCGCCATACATATCAAACCCTCTTCGATGTTTCCAATGTCAGAGATTCGGCCACTCAAAGACATCTTGTCGTGGTTCCCTGACATGTGCTCGTTGTGGAGGCAAGGACCACGATGCCTATGACTGTGACATGAACCCACATTGCGTAAACTGCAATTGTTTTCACCCCTCTTACTTTCATTCTTGCCCAAAATGGTTGGAGGAAAAAGAGGTGCAGCGTTTGAAAACGACACATAACATTAGTTATCCTGAGGCTCGAAATTGCTGTCCACAACTCCATCTCGACATATGCTGCTGCACTTCATTCCACAACTACAGTGAGAGTGCAGACAGATCTCTCTGTGCCTCCAAGAGAATCATTTTCAAAACAAATGAAAAGCCTTTTGACCTCCGTGGTTAAAAAGGTTGATCAATCGACTTCCACACCCATCTCTGTTCCTCCCATACCTTCCAACAAACCTCAAGATCCACGTCCTTCAGTTTCAAATACAGGCATTTCTTCTGATACATCTTTTCTCCCACCACAAGAGACAAAACAATTATTTGTTCGCGTCCTCAGTCACTGGATTCCCCTTCCAACAACAAAACCTGCCCACCCGACCCAGAGCAGGATCCATGGAGGTTGATAGACCTCCTCCGACTAAAGACAGTAAAGAAAAAAAGATGTGGTCGTAAACCGAAGGGTTCTCCAGCCACTTCACCTACCCGTTCTTAAAAATGGCCACCTTGATACAATGGAACTGTCGAGGTTTACGTTCTAATCTGGATGATATCAAAATGCTGATTGCTTCCTACCATCCTGTTTGTCTTTCTTTACAAGAAACATTTCTCAAAACTGCTGATACTGTCTCCATTCGGCAGTTTTCTCTGTACAGAAATGACAGGTTGTGTGATGGTCGAGTACATGGAGGGGTGGCACTGTTGGTTGATCAACACGTGCCCACCCTGTCTTTGTCACTCAACACACCCTTGGAGGCTGTAGCCATCCGTGTTTCCTTGGGTCATACCATCACTGTTTGTTCTCTGTACCTGTCCCCTGGAGAGACATATGATCAATCAGATCTTGATACTCTTGTTGAACAGTTGCCATCTCCATTTCTAATCCTAGGGGATTTTAATGGACATCATCCCCTCTGGGGAAGTGCTATTATTGATGGGAGGGGCCGATCTGTAGAGCGGATGCTCTCTGATCACAATCTTTCTCTTTTCAATACTGGTTCTTCCATTTACTTTCATGCACTTAGTCAGTCCTTTACCACTATTGATCTCTCAGTTTGCTCCCCTTCATTATTCTCCCATTTTTCATGGAGGGTTGACAGTAATCCACTAGGCAGCGATCATTTTCCGATCCTTTTGAGAGAGACTGGCCATGGTCGATGCCACCCTACCCGCGTGCCCTGGTGGAAGCTGGATCAGGCAGACTGGTCCACTTTCACTGCTCTCGCAGAACTTGATCCTGCCATTGTAAATCAGCTGCTCAGTGTATTCCTAAAACCTCGACACGTTTTCCTCGACATTCTCGTCCGTGGTGGAATCCTGCTTGCCACTTAGCACGGAAAGCTCAAAAGCCGGCCTGGGATACTTTTCGTAGATATCCCACACTTTCAAACCGGGTTGCTTTCCAACGGGCCTGTGCACATGCTAGGTGGGTAAGACGTCAAAGCCAGAAGGAATCTTGGATTAAGTTCACAACCAGCATATCTTCTACAACCAATTCCAAGATCATATGGGACAGGATTCGAAAGGTTAATGGGCACTACAATTCTGTCCCCCTCTCGATCTTACTCTCTGATGGTCAGGATGTGACTGATGTTCGGAACATGCTAACACTAGGTGAAAGCTTTTGCCGGGTATCTAGCACTTCTGCTTGTTCCTCCACCTTCCTGGCCATCAAGACTCGGGCATAGCGATCACCTCTTTCCTTTCAAACTGACTGTTTCTTTGACTATAATTGTCCCTTTACCCTGGTGGAACTAAAAATGGCCCTTCATCAGTCTGCCAGTACGTCTGTTGGACCTGATGATATTCATTATGACATGCTGCACCATCTATCTCCTGCTTCTCTTGATGTCCTTCTGATTGTTTTCAACCGGATCTGGCAGGAGAATGTTTTTCCTGATGCCTGGCGCCAGGCTATTATTTTACCTTTCTCTAAGCCAGGAAAGATCCCAAGATTCCTTCAAACTACCGTCCAATTGCTTTGACAAGCTGTCTCTGTAAGACATTAGAAAGGATGGTTAATGCTCGTCTTGTTTGGTTCCTTGAATCAAACAACCTCCTCTCGCCCACCCAGTGTGGGCTCCGTCGACAGCACTCCACCACAGACCACCTAATTCGTCTTGAAACATCTATCAGAGAAGCCTTTCTCAACCACCAACATCTTGTATCAATATTCTTTGACATAGAGAAGGCTTACGACACAACATGGAGGTATGGCGTTTTGTGAGACCTCCATACATATGGGTTACGTGGCCATCTACCCATGTTTATTAAAAATTTTTTAATGGACAGGAGATTCCAAGTTTGTGTGGGTTCGACACTTTCCCGTTCTTTTGAACAGGAACTTGGAGTCCCTCAAGGCTGTGTATTGAATGTTACACTCTTCAGTATAAAGATAAATGCCATCACTGAACAACTCCCTCTCACTGTTGCAAATGGGCTGTATGTTGACGACTTTCACATCTCATGTCAGTCATCAAACATGAGATATATTGAGCGGCAACTACAAACCGCCCTCAATTGCGTACGGAAGTGGACTCTGGCGAACGGCTTTAATTTCTCTCTTTCCAAAACTGTATGCATGCACTTTTGCCGTCGACGGGGTATTCACCCTGATCCTGAACTTCATATCGGTGAAGTTTTGCTGCCAGTGGACCCGGAGACCAAGTTCTTGGGGCTTATCTTTGATTGTAAACTGACGTTTATACCACACTTAAAGCAGCTTTAGGTCAAATGCACAAGAGCACTGAACATCCTCCGTGTTCTCTCTTCTACCAGTTGGGGGGCAGATCGCTGTTCAATGTTAAAGGTATATCGTGCTCTCATTAGATCGAAACTCGATTATTATGGATCAGTGGTCTATGGCTCTGCCAGACCCTCGGCCTTAAAGATGCTGGACCCCATTCATCACCAAGGACTTCGACTCTGCACTGGGGCTTTCCGTACCTCTCCAGTTCAAAGTATATACATTGAATCTCATGAACCTTCTCTACACCTTTGCCGTTTGCAACTATCTTTACAATATACTTCGAAACTTCATTCCTTACCAAAGCATCTCACCTGGAAATGTGTTTTCCTTCCTCGGTGGGCAGTACTTTTTCAGAACAGATGATCTGTCATTGCTCCGTTTGGCCTTCACATCCGGGCGCAATTGGATGAATTGGGTCTGTCCTTGGATAACATTGCAGATTCCACAGGTCGGCCCATCCCACCATGGCTTATTACAGCCCTCAAATGTGACCTTTCTTTCAGTCACCTAAAAAAGGCAGATACTCCAGATTGGAAGTACCGTCTTTTATTCAATGAATATCTTTCAAAGAATCATTCAGTTCCCATTTATACAGATGGTTCCAAATCAGGTAATTCAGTGGACTCTGCTATGGTTTGCTACTGGTCAGTAGTTGTGCGCAGAATCCCTTCTACAGCTTCTGTGTTCACTGCTGAACTGTATGCCATATCTCTTGCCCTGGATCATATTGCAGCTGAGCAGTACTCCAACTGCACTATTTATACTGATTCGATTAGTTCTATACTTGCCTTGGAATCGCTACACGTTAGCTCACATCCTATTCTTGCTGATATCCGAAACCGACTGGCCCATTTCTCATTAGCAGCTACTTCAATCCAGTTTTTCTGGATACCAGGCCATGTTGGTATTCGTGGGAACAAGCTTGCAGACATGGCAGCTAAATATGTCTGCTTCAGCACCATCACTCCTATGCCTATTCCGTACATGGACTAGGGGGTTGTCTTCAAGGCTCGGCTCCGTGCCAGCTGGGAGTCCACTTGGAGTGAGCAACGCGACAATAAACTTTTTCAAATCAAACCCAAAATTGGACTTTGGCCATCTAGCTTCTCTAAAGTTCGGAAGGAGGAAGTCATTCTCACTAGGCTACGCATTGGTCACAGTTTTTTAACTCATCATTTTCTTTTATCTGGAACTGATGCACCAATGTGTAGTTTGTGTAACACTCAAATCACTATCAGCCACGTTTTACTTTCTTGCCATTGTTACAATTCTCAACGACAGCAATATTTTAAACATATTTTTTCCCAGGGTCAGTCTGTAACATTGGACAGAGTTATTGGTGATGGTGACTCTGTCCACCTTGATAATGTTTTTAATTTTTTAATGGCCATTAATCTTTTTAATCTCATTTAAGTGTTGCATATTTATTCATTACACCTTTTTAATTGTGGTTCCTTTTTTACAGTTTTAATCTCTCTCATTCAATTTGACATTGGACAATGGCCAGAACATTAAATAACTCGACACCAGGACTGGAAAGGCCAACTTCAGGTGACTAACGCTACTGTTTGAACTACTCGTTAGTAGTTCTGGCGAGTTGTTATTATACTTTGCTGCATATCATTTCACACTTTTACTACTTAACTTTTAGTACTGGCCATATTGACTCATAACCCGGAACCAGGACTGGAAAGACCAACTTCAGGTGACTGACGGTGGTTTTTATACTTACCTGTTAGTCTTTCTGGCGGGTTATGATCATTACCATTCTGCTACAGGTAGTCCTTTACAACTTTGTTGACTGGATGTCAACATTGGTTTTTACGCCATTTTCTGTTTTAATTGCTGTTTTGCTTTTATCTTCAATTACTTTTACAAATTTTACTCCATTTAATTGACTTTTATCTTTTTACTGGACATTTGGCTACTCATTATTACGATTTTGTGGAGTGTCTTTTAAAACTTTTATTCTTTTACATTTTCATAATAGCTGCTATGACACATAACCCGGAACCAGGACTGGAAAGGCCAACTTCAGGTGATTGACGGTGGTTCTTGAACTTACCTGTTAGTCTTCCTGGCGGGTTATGATCATTACCATTTTGCTAGAGTAAATATTTTACAACTTTGAAGACTGGATGTCACCATTGGTTTTTACACTATTTTCTGTTTTAATTGCTGTTTTGTTTTTACCTTCATTTACTTTTACAAATTTTACTCCATTTACTTGACTTTATCTTTTTACTGGACATTTGGCTACTCATTGTTACAATTTTGCTATGTATCTTTTAAAACTTCTATTCTTTTACATTTTGATACCGGTTGCTATGACACATAACCCGGAACCAGGACTGGAAAGACCAACTTCAGGTGACTGACGGTGGTTCTTGAACTTACCTGTTAGTCTTCCTGGCGGGTTATGATCATTACCTTTTTGCTGGAGTAAGTACTTTACAACTTCTTTTACTCTGCCTTCTATCTTAACATTGTAGACTAGGTGTCAACATTGGTTTTATACTTTTTTGTTTTACCTTCATTTCCATTTGTCTATTACCACATTTTTTTATTTTTTTTTACATTTTTACCGAATGTCTGGCGCAGATAGCCTCGCTGCTTTGTGCCATAAAACACTGAATCAATCAATCAATCAATCAACCCTATAGTCTTACATTGCTAAATTAGAGACGTCTAGCGCAGATAGCCCTCATGTAGCTTTGCGCAAAATTCAAACCAAACGTTACTGTATTGGTCAGTAATTTGTAATACTATAGGCAAAGGTTTTTAGAAACCCTGAAATATAAGGTGTGCTGTCCAGCTGTCTACACATTATA
Organism: Tachypleus tridentatus; assembly: GCF_004210375.1. NCBI lineage: Eukaryota > Metazoa > Arthropoda > Merostomata > Xiphosura > Limulidae > Tachypleus > Tachypleus tridentatus. Next base: position 20,613,026 of record NC_134836.1, read on the forward strand.
GTTGTATGTTTTTGTTACTGGATTAATTCTTTGCATTTCTCCAGATCACATGTTCCAGAAATGTTGTTGTAATGATGTTTATATAAATCAGAGTGTTGTTTTGTACAGAACTGTAGTTAGTCTGTGCTGTTTAGTGATAAATGTAGTATGAGGTCATTCCACAGATGCTTTGTAATTGTTAATGTTTTTTTTCTAACCTGTTGTAAGTTTGTTTTGTATTTTCTGATAAATCCTTTTTCATATATCATGTTAAACTGCATAGTTATTGAAACAGTTTATACATATATAAAGATATTTCTAAGTAGCTTTGCACTTAATGTGAAAATTACACTTTTAATTTTCCATGAACTTAGCAAGAATCCAATTCTGGCATAAGTAATTTTAGTAGTTAAAAATTCTGAACTAACATTATTTGGGACTGTCATGAAGTTTCTGAAACTCATGCAAGAGTGTGAACTGGTTTATTTTATAGATCCACAATTACAAAAATGACAAAGTATAACTTCCTTTAATTTTATGTTAGAAGTTAATGTTGGCAACTTGATTAATTAGAATTAAAATTAAATTATTTCTGTCATGAACATAATAAATTAAAATTCATGTTTCCAGTTATTACTGTTACTAATTACTATAACTTTCTCAGTAACAAATATTGATGTTATTTACAATTATGTTAGAAAGGTGTTCATCTTAATCAGTTAGTGTTACAACTCAAAAATTTTTGCTAATCAAAATTAGTATTTTCTTTTATCACTGTTTTTGATTTTTCCAACTGTCTAAGCCTTGTGACTATACTTAGTTAGGAAAGTGCACGAATTACCCAGCTCTGTTACTAACCATAGTAATATGCTTTTCATAGAAGTACTTTTTGTAAGAGAAATATTAAATTCATTGCAGTATGACAGAAAATAGTAAATAGGTAATGCTGTGAACAAGTATGTGGTGATTGTTTTTGTGATGTATTCATTGAAATATGAAATATACTACTTTTAGAAATCGGAGATACAACAGACATAGACATCGAGAAAGGTATGACAGAAGACGTGACAAAGGTGATGGATCATACAATTGTGATGAGGTAAACTTTCCGAAGAATATTTTAATGTATAAAGTTTTTAATGCACACTAGAGAGTTGTGTTCATTTTTAATAAATTAAACATGACTTGTTACTCTGGAAATAAAATTGGTTTTATTTACACCAACATTTTGCCATTATAGCCTCATAAAGGTAAACAAGTCATTGAATTTAGGCTTATAGATAATGTTTCAAAATAATTTCAGTCTACATAAGATAAAATTCATGTGAGACTATATTAACATTGTTGTACATAAAGACAGCAAGGGATGGGACATCAAATGGTAAAATTGAAACTACATGCAAACTGTCAGTATTATACTATTTGAAACATGCATATAGTTTGTTGTTAGAATAATTAAATCTGAACATTGGTAATTAAAAATTCCAATTGTTTTTTGTGGTTTATTTGCTAAAATGAATAGTTTTTGTTGTAAAATGACTACACATTATAACACAAAACCACAAATGTTTAGTCTAAATAGTTCAAATCTTGTAACATTATACAATTGTATATAATTATTATTTTATTGATGTTTTATTATTTCCTTTAACATTACCCCAAATGGGAATTATAAATCTGACCAACCTCTCAACCACCAAAAACAAAATCGAAATAAATTTAAATTAACTTTTTCTTTCTCTAATGACTTCATATTGTAATATAAAACCACAATCATTTATTGTAATTATTATTAAGTTCGTAACAGCATACATCTACTTATAGTTAAATTTTATTGTTTTATTTCCCTTTGAACCTGACTAACTACTGTCACGATCTTGTAAATTGTAAATCACTCAAGGAACATGCAGCTGACGATATGCTATTGAGCTGGTAAAAGCAGCTCGTGTGTGCTTTGTGAAACATTATTTTATTATTAGTTATTTTAGTTAATCTAATCTTAACTAACATGAAAAGCAAGAAATAAGACTTTGATAGATTGTTTAGGCAGAGTATTCATGATGAAACGTAGAATGGACGGCAACTGCCTGTTGTGGAGACACAAATGTAGAGGATGTTTCGAAAGTCTTCCGCCTTTCGTCTTCAAGTCAGTGTGTGTGTGTAGGTGTCAGTCTTTTATAGTGTTTTGGTGGATTGTGGAGAGCATGTTATGATTGGTTGGATTATCACTGTTTTTGATTGGAGGAGAGATTTCCTGTATATTCAACCAATGACAGCCACAGGTTACTCACCTTTAATCTGGAATCTCTGTTTAGTGAAGGTTTAATAATGTTAATATAAAATGATTCTTTGATTTTTCTTGTCTTCTAGAATTTGCCTGTATCGATGATTCTAGTTTTCTCCCAGTTTATTATGTGTCCAGTTGACATCTCATGCTCTGCAATGGCTGAATTTTGTGTTTTCATGAGTCTTGTGCTATCTTTATGGTTTTTATTCTTGTTGCAAGTTTCCTTACATCTCAAAAATTTTCTGGCTTTCTAACTGTGGTAACAATTGTTACAAATTCATCCAAGCTATCTGTTAACTTTCCCATGGGAACACTGCTCTTACTCTGTGTAAAATTAACCTTTAACTATTCAGAAAATAATGTTATACAACACGTTGTTTGATGGGTGAAAACCTTGAGATTCTGTTGGTTGTAAGTAATACATAATTAAACGTGAGAGTGAACTATTTATAAAATATGAAAGAGAGGATGTGGCAGGAGGGTTCTAAATTTTTATTTAATAGCTTTGTAACTAAACAGGGTTGAAGACTAAAATGTGGTTTATCTGAGCAATGACAGTTTTATAATAGAGTAATTTACATTTAGTTTTATACTTTTTCAAGGAGTGGTGGATTTGATGATATGCCGTGAGAAAATGTCACAATAGGGAAAATTCAGGATTTTTTTTTTAATATTGTGTTGTAGAATTAAGAACTTAAAACTTGTATACTATTAACATATGGATTATTAACTAAGATTATATGCTATTTCAGTTGGAATAAGTAGTTTAATAAAATTTTATATGTAAGACTAAAATTTTGTCATTGTAGTAAAAAATACCAGGGTAGATTGATATACTTTAATATATTTTTTTTTATACTGATGTTGTTAGTTGTCTTGCTTTAATGTTTTGTACTTTATTTCACACATGTTCATTCATATTATTAATATACCTATCTTTTTTCGTAACCACAAAAATTATTACTTCTAAAAACCTATAATTAGGTTATTGTTACCTTCAAAACTTGTTAAAGGTGTCTTTTCTGAAAGTTTCAAATTATCTTTGGTCTGTTCCATAAATTCCACATCAAGGTATCTACTTCTTGTATACTTTGTATATTAAATCGTTGATGTATAACAATGGTTTCTACATTGTTCACCATATCAAAAGATGTAATCTTATGTTTAGCTTCATGATAAAACTTTTTCCTTTACTTTGATGTGTTGTATGAAGACATCTAGACATATTTTGTCATTGAGTATAGGAATGTTGTTAGAAGCCTTTCTGCATTGTAATCCAAGCAATTTTGGCACAGCTAATTTTTAAGACTAACTTACTGTTTGATATTTGTGGAATGTCTGTAATAGCTTAGTAGTTTGTGTTGCCTAAATAATTTTAATTTTCAGTAGACTTTGCACATCCTGAATGGCAAAGATATTTTAGAAATGGTAAATCCACTTCAAACACAACATATTTGTCATTTTAATGTTGTTTTTATGTAATTAAATGTGTATAATAAAAAAACAGCTCTTATGATGATGATTTCCCAAATTTCCAATTTAGGGTTTCTTTGATTCATGTGGTTTGGAGGAAAGTTTTAGGGATGGTTTTCTTGGTAAAGAAGAATATAATGAAATGGAACGTAATTACAATAGCAGAAGAAATATTGGCTACAACAGCTTTAGTGATAGAGGAGATCGTGATGATAGAAGAGGAAGGAACAGAGGGCATCGAGATCGAGCTAGAGACCGCATCAGGGATAGAGACTATGAGAAAGAAAGAGACAGAGAGAGATCAAGAGAAAGAGACAGAGATAGAGACTATTCTCGTGAGCGGGACTGGCGAGAAGAAATACCAAATAATACCATAATGGTCAGAGGATTAGCTCCTCATATTACAGAGGGCGATGTAAGTATATTGTACAAAAGAATATGGAATAACTTAACATCATTATTCTTTCATTTCTCATTTCCTATTATTATTAGTTAGAAATTCATAGGATACTGTACAGAAAAATCTAATAGTTAATATTGTTTGATAAGGACTTGGATTAAACTTAAATTAAAATTCCTGTAGTAAAACAATGACATTTCAGACCTCAGTATTGACAAGTTAAGTCTTCCTACAGCTTTTTATCATCAAAAGTTCCAGGAAACATAATTGTTAGCATGTGCACTAGGAAGTGTCTGCATGTACAAAATTATGTTTGTGGTAATATTTTTTTATACTTTTAGATTACCTCATTTAACTTGAGTTATGGCATCTTTTTGTGTTTTTATAAAACTCTGTTGAAAGTCTTAAACTGGTTATTTTAAATGTTTCTATTCTTAAGTAATTGTGGTGTGTGCAACTTGTACCTTTTTGTGTAACTTTTAAATGGTGAATCTAACATCTTCTATATGTATTTATCTTTTGTATATACATAACTATGTGTCTGAAGATGCTGTTGCAGTATTGAAAAATGATTTGTAAAAATTCTGAACTGTGCTTTGTTGTATTATCATTGTATACAAACATTCGTATTTTGTTTAAAGAACTGTTAGGTTTACAGATTATTCTTACGAAATATAATTTGGCATGCCAAGAAGTTAGATAAGTACTAAACTGGAAGATAATTATTGATTAGTTTGGTAGTGGTTTACCATAACTACATGTTAAGTTCTATATCTTTTAAAACTAAAATATAATTAGTTGTAGTCCATTTCTGTGCTGAGTATAACAAAACTTGAGAATTGTCTTACAAAGTAATTTGTTTTCCATTCTTTACCCAAAATGCAAAATCTGGTGCTTAAGAAAATTTACTATTAGAAAAAATCCTAAGAATTGTGCAAAAGATTTTAGAAAAACAAATTTTACTTGATACAGTTTATGATAAAAATCTGTTGCATATAAAGTGAAGTGATATATGTTTAAAACTTATCTTTTGAAGTTGACTGAAAGCTAAACTTGGAGGAATTTAATATGGTCATTTTATAATTAATAAAATTTAACTTATAAATGTCATCGTATCTAAAAGACATACTTAAAACATGAAGCTTTATAACCACTTGAATATTTCTGAATGTAAATTGTTATTGTTAAATTTACAGTGAAATAAAAATCACTGAGCTTTGTAGCTGCAAATTATGCTGCAGTGCAACATGCTTATTGAACAGTAATATAATCTCCAAGCATCTTAATGTCATCAAAATTGAAATTTAACAATATATACCCTTCCCATTTGTAAATGTAACATTAGTAGACAGTATTTGTCTTACTATATCAAATTTTAAAAATTATACTTGTACTCCTTTTAGAAATTATTTGAAGACACAATTTCAAGAGAACCTCCTGAGATACTATTTGATAAAAAAGTAACTACTGGCATAAATAGAGATATAAAGATTGAATGGACAATCAAAAAGTGATTAATTAGATAAGTTTAGATAACCTTGTGAGATACTAGCTAATACTTAGAAATGTAACAAACCATTCAAGGAATTAGAAACAGTATTACATCATATAGATTGCACAAGAAAAGAAGATGTAGTCTAAGCTTTCAGATATTTATGACATTAGTTAGGAAATTGAATTTTAAAGTTTATGACATAAACAATTTACAATTTACCATTCTTAAACTACTTGAGTTAGAAATAAAAAAAAGGTTGCATATTTTCTGCTTTCTGTTTTACATTTACAAATTGTAAGTATGAGGATGGAAAGTTTATAAATTTCTATTTTCAAATAATTATAATTGTAGTGATGGAAACTGTTACTGAAACTGGTCAGCTGTAACTAATAGTAGAGATTTTATCTTTCTGCCAAAAAACATCAGTTTTTTGCTCTTAACAAAAGCAGTTGAAATTAAAATGTTGAATTATGCAATATAATTTGTTTTTGAGCATAGTGTTGATGTTTAAATGGTAAGGAATGTGAAGCACTTTATTTTATATTGTTCAGATTTTTAACAATAAACTTCATTTTTGATGGTATTATTTGGTTTTTTGTTTGTAGCTGAGAAATGAAGTGACTTGTTATGGTCTTGAACCTAAAGATGTTCGTCTTATGAGGAAAAAGTACAAAGATACAGGTGAGAACCATTCCTTTGGCCTCTGCCTGGAAATTAACATGCTTCTCTGAGTGCCACTTGCTGTTGTCATTGTCATGGCTTTTCCTTGGGACATGTGTAGACTTTCATATCAAACTATGCAATTGGAAATAATTTGCAGGTGTGTAAAATATACCAACACTCTGTTTTTAAAAACAATTACAGAGACTTCTTATTTGCAATTAGTATAATCTCTCTAATTTGGTAAATATAGGTATTTTCCTTTGTGAGAAATGTGTTTAACATTATGACCTTTTTGATACTTTGTCTTAAACAGTGAGTAGATAGTTATTTTCTACAGTTTTCAATAAAATTTCATAACAATGTTACATTAAAGCTGCTGTTTTGATATTCACAATTTTGACTATACAGTAGCAATAGTGTCACTGAATGCCAGTTTCTTATTCATATAGACATTTGTGCAGGTTGCATTGGATTTTGTTTTGTAACAAATTGGTGAAACTATTCTTTGGATTCTAGATATAGGTCTTAGTAGTGTATCAACGCTTGTCGTTTTCTTTTACTGTATTGCGACCATTTTATAAACACTAAAGTGTTAGTTTTGCAGATGGAATGGCTATTCACAAAGTGATTAGTTACATAAATTGTATGTGGTGGTTTTGCATATTACTTTCTTTTTGTGCCCCAGATTATAGTTTGGTACAGTAGTTTTTAAAATTTTGAAAATTTTATGTTAATTATCCTGTTCTTTAATTTTCCTCTTGCTGGAAGTTGAAATTTTTGCCAGTTAATTGTAATAATATACTCTAAATAAAGTTTTGTATTCAGGAGTAATTTTATATTGAATTATGCTATTATTTTGGTGGCATTACAGTGTTGAAATCATAAGAGTTGTTTTTCTTAACTATTTTAATGATTGTTACAACCATTACTTAACCCTGTTTGGCAGTATGTCAGTAGGTAAAATGTGTAACAATTAATAAAATAACAGTGCATTTTATCACATTAAAGAATGGTTAAGAAAGTTAGTTCAGGCTAAGATAGATAAACTGCTTAAATTTTTATGCAACTTTCAAAAGTCTTGTATGTGAAATTTGTAGTTAAGCTGTGAACATTTTTGTGTTTAATAGATGTTTTTAAAAGACACAGTGTTGGTTTTACCTCATTCTAGTTCTTCATATGACTAATCAACAGAATTTGAGTGTTGTTTAACTTTCTATAAATGTTGAAAATGTTTTATAAATTTTGCCAAAGACAAAAAAAAGTCATTGAAATTATGAAGTCTCACATGTTAGAGGGATTAGATATAAATATTTTGCATTTTAGAAATAACTTTGATATTCATTCTATTTCATGGTTTGACAGTATAGCTTCACTTCTCACTTGCCAATTTTGATTTTTTTAATTATTTGACATAAGCTGGTTTTTACATTTTATATCCTTCCTCAATTTTAAGTTTGAACATAGTTCTTTTATTTTTGTGTTAAAAGAAAATTGTGAGAATCTTTTTTTTTTCTTAATGCACACAAAAAACATGCACAGTTGGTAAGTTTGCTCAGTTCTTGATAAATGACAGGTTTTATTTACTGTTTTTCTTTGTAGGAGAAACAGTTTAGAACTTGTTTTATCATACTAGGTGATAATATAGGTTTCAGTTTGCAAAGTTTGATCATATCAGTTTTGCAGTCATTGTTGTGAAATTTGTAACATTTCTCAGTGCCAGTTTGTAGGATCCTGGTGTGGCTTGCTGCTTAGCATCCTCATCTGTTGATATGGGGTTTTATTGTTTTATCATGTTACTGAAAACATAATAATTGTGCTTTGCACTTTGGGGCTACAGAATCAATACAAGGATGACAAATCCATTACTTGGTCAGAAAAACATAACCCAGTTGTTGGTAGTGGGTGTTTTTTATTACTTTAATTGCTCTAGTCTGTCACTTCAAAATTAGGGATGGCTTTATATCACTAATCCTCATGCAGCTTTGCCTGAAATCAGTAAAAACAGTGTGTGTGTGTGTGTGGTAATATTAAACATTTCCTGAACCCTTTCTGCACAAACATCTTTTACAGCCCATGTGACAAAGTTTTTGTAACATTAAAAATCCTTAATCCTTTCTGCACATGCAACCTTTACAGTCCACATCCCAAGGCTTTGGTGACTTACATTAAAAATTTGAAGTACTTTTTGTTTGTTAGCATAGCATAAAATCATAACTAATAATCCATACCTTAATGGTATATAGTTTTAAGTTCTTAATTCTACAAGGCAATATTAAACAAAATCCTAAATTTCCCCTAATGTGAGAAATGATATTTTTCTCTAGTAATCCCTCTTCCGTAATTTATTATCCCTCCCTCCTCTCAAACAAGTATGAAATTTAATGAAAAATACATGCCATCAAATCAGCATCATTCAAACAAAGAATATTTTTTGTAGCTTTTGATCTTTTTTGGATGCAGAGTTGTCAAATATAAAATCATACCACCCATTGCTACACTCCCCTGTTGTCATCTCTTTCAGGATTTGTTAAAAGATTATTTCATGTTTAATTATATATTATTTATAACCAATAAAAGGCCAAGGTTTCATCTGTTAAGTGATATATAATGTAGTTTTCTGAGCAGAGAATTGTCAGTTTCTTTTTCAGTTAAAGTTTCATTCCCTTGGAAAAGATATTGACTAGCATGGATGAATTTGTAACAACTCACTGTTTCATAGTTAGAAAGTCAGAAGAAATGTGATAGTTATAGAATATTGTTTGTTTATTGCATTTTATTCTATGTTCCTTGGTGCATTATTTGATTAAATAATAATTTAGTGTGCTGTTACCATTAGTATATAAAGTAGGGTTAAGTGTCATCAGTAGTTGACAAAAAAAACAAAACCTTGTTTCTTGATTTTCATATGTATTCTTTATTTATTATAATGAAAGTAATTAAAATCTAAAAATAGGTATCTCTTTAGGTTACAGTAGGTAAAATAACTAATTAATAAACTTTTATGAGTTATGGAGGCATGCAAGTAAGCAGCTTGGGGTAACTCGTGGGTCATGTAATTCAATAGTTTAATGCTAGCCCAACATTTCCAAAGTGATTTACAACTTATAATGGGGTGGATATAAGTTACACAGTTCAAAGGATAGTAAAACAAAATTTAATTATAAATAGATCTACACTGTTATAAGCTTAAAGATATTTAGAATAGATGAATGTAGTTTTATGTTACCATTTGAAATAATCCCAGAAAGATAAAAAGGGTAATTTGTATTTTTATTCTGTTGGTTATGAGGTATGTTAAACTATACAAGGTTGGCTAGTATAGAGTAAGGGTAAAGAAAATAAAATATAAAGTTTTACTAAAAACAAACCTTTTGAAATGTATTTAGGATGTTTTAAGGATTACACAAAGAAAATTTGATATATTTTGGGATAAAGAATAGTATTTTTAAGCATAATATAAAACCAGACTGGTAATGAAACAGGTTGAATATATTCACAAACAAATCTTTAGTAAAAATACTCCATTGAAAAATCTGAGTTTTTGTGTAGAAAAGAGTTGTAATGTTTTCCCAAAGTCTTATAAAATTTTGTAAAGATACTTGTAATATATTAAAAATTATAATATAAACACTTAACAAATGATAATGAGTACATGGACTTGGTATTTTTTAGTGAGCCTGTTGGAAAAGGGTTTAGGATTAATAAATCATTGTTTGACCAAAACTCAAATTCTAATGATGATGACCAAAGTAATAAATTTATACGTGAAAAAAATTAATTACTGTTGTCTTGTTAGCGTTTCAAACATTCCAGTTAGGAAGCATTGGAAAAATAATTTCTCTTCATTTTGTATTCATTGGGTTTTATCAAGAAGATTCAAATTTAGTAAGTGTTTACTTTGCATCCTGATGGTTTTGTTACTCCTCTGTTCTGCTCAAAATTGTATTATAATTAACTGAAGGAATAGGATTTTTGTTTAAGCTTACATTTGAGTATATTTTTTAATAATTTATTTAGTATGTGGTATTGTAGAACTTAAAGCAGAAAAGTTTGTATTTCAAGAAGTTATGCAGGATGTGGAATTCAGCAAAGCTCACTTGCTCTTTAAGGTATTAAACTATTGATGTGTAAAATTGTTTAATGTTTGCACAGTCATGTATAAATTTCAGTTATATAAAAGGCAGGTGTAGGTTTGAATTTATTAGTTCTTTTAATATTTATTTCCAAAAATTAGAAAGAAAAAAGCCATGACAGACAAGAAAAACTTGGAGTGAAATTTATGTCAGTCATCTGTGATGTATTAAACTAATCATATTTGTACTACTCTGTGCATACTCGTGTAGGTGCATCCCGGGGGTTTGCTTTTGTGGAGTTTCACTTACTCTCCGAAGCCATTCGCTGGAAGGAACTTACACAGGTGTTGTTATTGCCTATTACATTTTTCCATACCCATCTTCTACAGTCCGATGCCTTTACTGCTGGACTGTTTTGGGTGACATTTGATTGGAAGTAGTAAGAAATTGTATCAAGACACTGGTTTCTTTGACAGAAGTATGGTGCCAGTGATTTTTTTTGTACAAGAGCTTGTAATATAAAATGCTAAAGTTACTAAAGAGAGAACATAATCTGTGTTTAACAACTTGACCACTTTTTAATTGTTATTCACTCTTGTGTTATTAAATAAAATTCAATACATTGATAATTACTATTGGTTAAAATGTGGTCAGAATTTGAAATCTTCTGAGTGGAGAAATTTCTGAGAATAAATGAAATTTAAAATAGTAATATTGATTCATGTTTCTAAAGCACTTGTTTTGGGCTTTGGAGCATATTAGGTGATCATGGTTCTTTGAAGATTATTATAAAATATGTGTACATTCACAAAATTACTGTAGCTTATTTAATTTTGTATTAACCTGAAACTTTCTTTAGCCAAAATATAAATCATGGGTTTCTTGTTTTACTGACAACATTTCGTACAATATGCAAATATTTTATTTTTCATGATTTAACACTCAGTAGATAAGAGCATCCAAGTATTTCCTAATTTAAGTATCAGGTCATTCATTAAGTAATGTCCAATTTTAAGTTCAGAAGAAGAGAAAGGATTTCAAATCCTTTTAATCAGCGAAGTTCGCTCTTCTATGTAAAATATTTTCTCAACCCAAACGAGCCGTATTTGCATATAAAAATCCTTTTAATGTTAGTTAATTAATTATTATTAATTACTTTCTGCCAATGATTTGCAAGCTTCTGAATGCCACTTCTATAAAATTCTTGGGGTTTGGAGGAAAAGAATGTAGAGAGGGTAGTTTTGACATTTTCATGTGTTCCAAGTTCTTTTCCATCAAGATAGTTCTGCAAACTGTGGAATAGATGATAATCAGATGGGCCAAGGTCTGGAGAATAAGGAGGATGTGGAAGTTTTTCCCAGTCTAGCTCTTCAACCTTTGCAGATGTGATCCTTGCTGTATGAGAATGTGCATTATCCTGATGTAACACAACACCTTTGCGATTGATCAAAGCAGACCTCTTTTCTTTCAGTGCAACATTCAAGAGCTCTAACTGTTGACAACAGAAGTCTTATGTAATCGTTACACTGAGTAGCAACAACTCAAAGTGGATCACACCAACAATATTCCACCAAATGCTTAACAAGAATTTCCTGGAGTGGAGGTCCATTTTGGGATGTCCTTTAGCCAGTTCACCTGCACTGAGCCATTGTCTGCAGTGCTTAACATTTTTTTAAAATATCCATTTTTCGTCTCCAGTTACTAACATGTCCAGAAAATGAGAGTTATATTCAAGAGAGTGCAGAGAAGGTTGGCTTCTGTCAAATCATGGGGGACTCATTTTTCAAGTTTCGACACCTTTCCAAGCTATTGCAGATAACAGTGAACTGTTGAATGGGTTTAATTAAGTTTCTGTGCTAGTTCTTTAACTGTTACAGCACAATCTTCATCAATTGGAGTCAGCAGCAAGTCATCATTAAACTCGGCAGGATGACCTGAACATGGCTTATCACTTAAGCTGTAGTCATTTGATCTGAACTTCTGAAACCACCTTCGACATTTTCTTTCATTGAGAGATTCTGCCAAGTAAACACCTTGAATGTTTTGTGTAGTTTCTGCTGCACTATTGCCTTTTTAAACTCATCAGACAAATCCATCTTCATAATGGTTTATTTGATTAATATCTGAAAAAGTGAAGTTGGTTTAGTTTCTTTTAGTTGTCTGAACATTTTTATATACATACTTATACTTTCTGTACTAAATTTTCAGACATTACTTATGGGGGTGACCTGATATTTGTTCATGCACAGATAGCTCAAAACTTTTTATACATGTTAGGAGATATTTTGTTAAAAATTTTAATGTGATTATCATTGGGGTTGTAAATATTTTTATTTTACCAGTTATTACAGTGCCACAGAAAGGATATTATTGTAGCATAACACAAAATATTTATACACACACACATTTTTATATTTAATGAGTAAAAGTATGTCCAGTATGAAATTAAAATAATTCACATTTGTCATATTGACACAAGTAGAAGCACAGAGTGGTCAAGGTGTTAAGATATCTTATTGTTACAAGCAGTTGTGGATAGTAGCCCTGTGAATGGTACAAGTGTTTTTTTATATGTTCTCTGAAGTTAGAGGAAAGTTTCTCAAACAGTAAACTTGGCTCTTACAAAGTTTGCTTTTTTCTAATATAATTTTGCAGGTGCGATTAAGAGTAAGACAGCTTAAGATAGTGAGTTTATTGCATAGTTGATGCACCTGATGCTTAATTATTGCAAAGAAACAAGCTGGAAGACTTTATTGGATGATTATTTACCAAAATACCATAAGATGTGTTTTAATGGTTGTAGTTGACTACAAATGATGTATTCAGAAATGTAAATTGAGCTGAGAGGTAGTGAGAAAAATTATTGGTACATTATTATATTGTAATTGTACATAAATTTTGCAAAACATTTGTTCCTAGCATCGTCAGGGAGTTAAAGTATAGGACATTACAGGCTTGTATTTTTCACTGATACTGTACTATTTTGTAAGTTTATAATAACTTTGTTAAAACTGAAATATTAGCACATATAAGTTGTTTTACAACCCTAGCTATTGTCACAAAGTTTGTCATTGTTGGGTTGAATGAACTTAAAATGTTTACAGTAGTGAAAAGTCGGTTGTAAATACTCGCATTGCTTTCCAGATGAAAATTTAGGGAATTTGTATTTTTGTAGAAATAGAATAATTATTCATTGAAATTTCATTTAGAGAACTAATATCAGGAGTTAAAAGTTGTGTTTTGAGAAAAATAAAACTAATAAAAATTTCTTTAATTGTACTCTGCTACTCTCAGACAACATGAGCAATCTGTTTTTAATACCTGTAGTGGGTAGACCACAGATAGCCCATTGTTTAGCTATGTGCTTAATTATGAATAAAACAAAAACAATCAAAGTCTGTGTTAGACTTTTTGAACATACTGTTTCTGAACTTACTGAATATCCTGTGTGGAATAATTTGATCCTTCACTATCATGACTATTTATCATATGTACATCACATATTCTCAGAGATTTTTTTAGCCACCTAGCATTTGTTTATTGAACTTGAGAAATTTTCCTTGACTTTTTTTTTTTAAATAGTAAACCTTATAGAATATATATTTTTATAGCTTGTTCTAAGAAAGCAATGTTGATCTGTTTTGGTGATCTTCATGATGTAGCATTTGCTTAGCATTGAATGAGGACACTAGAAAGAACTCTTGAATTGAGTCAAGGTTTAACAGGTTATTTCACTTTGTATTCCTGATTAACTAGCATTTTAAGGAACTCCAAATTATTTGAGTTAAAAGTTTAATGGCATATTATCAGCATAAGAACAGCAAAGGTTGTATTTAATTTTAAAAGAATTACACCATAAAATTCTTAATTTTTTAATTTGACATTAATTTGAATGATGAGGTTTAAATTTGCCCCATTTTGCTGTTGCATACCCTTCCTGATTGTAGAAACAATTTTAAAAAGCACTTTAAACACTTGTGTAAGACCTGTAGCTTTTTCGAGTTCATAAGAACTTAAGTATAAATATCTGGATGGAAGTCCTGTTAGTGAAGGTCATCATGTATAATTTGATTCGGTAACAAATGATAGGAAAAAAAAGTTTGTGCTTGCTTCGGAGGCCTGTGTGCCTCCTTTGGCCTACAAGAACCGTTGCATCTCCTGAATTTACATCTGTGCCTTTTGGAGTTCAAAGTGGTATGCTCAGAAGAAGTTTGTGATTAAAATGTGAATTGGCTCTGGTTTCAACGAAGGTTGGTTATCCCCATTCTTGGTATCTTCTGTCCCCGGAGGTTTTCCAATTAAATTCACCTATTGCGGCGAGGAACATGAAATGTTGCCTTTATTTGGAACTTACCTTAAGTGTTTTCTTGCAGGGAGTGTTGATATTTGGTGGAGACTATCGGGCTACTCTACATTACAGTATTCCAAAGGATGGCAGCGGACTAAAACGTGGTGATGCTGGCAAAGCTGATTGGAGCTGCAGTAAAGTAGGGTTTATTTTTTGTAGGTAGTTTAGAAGCATTTAGCTTCCATATAGTTGTGACATATGAAAGCTTACTCTTCAAAGATGTGTGTTTGTTAGGATTGGAAACTTGTGTATCTGTTCAGCCAAAATTTTACATTTTTATGAAGTTGTATAGTTCAGAATTGTTGGAAAGAAGTTCTTGATTATATGGCATTTCTGTGAAATTTTGTATATTTTAATATATGCAAAATAAAATCATTTCTGTTAGACACATCATTTTTCTGAATATTATGCAAGTACTATGGAGATGTGAAACTTACAGCATATATCCAAAAGTAAGATTTATCGAATCTGATTTAACCTTAAATGAGAAATGCATATTTTCTATCACTTAAAATATTTTCATGCTCATGTAAATCAAATAATTGTGTATAATTGTTGTAAGTTTTACTTTATGCTTTTTTTAAATCGTTGATTGTTTTAGTGTGGGCTGAATAACTTTCGAAGGAGAGATGCATGCTTTAAATGTGACACTCGCAGAGAGGGTATGTTTCATATTGATGACTGTTTCTTTTTATAACTACGGAACCTTATTATTAAAGTTTTATAACTAATTCTGAAGACTACAGCCTTAAATATACTGAAAAAGGTTTTTTTGCAGAGTATTTTTAATAAATATTTATATGTTTTAATATATAGGTTTTATAAAACATTGAATAGTTCAAAAAGCATTGAAGTGTCTGTTCTTCATACAATTTAATATTTTTTATAAATTTTTTTAGATTTTAATTGTGAGAAAAGTATTGGTGTGTAGCACGAGCTGATAAAAATATGACACTTTACCAGAAATTTTCGTTGTTTTGAATTAAGTGTTGAACTTGGTTTCTCAGAATCAGATGATGTTAGGAGACAAAGTGGAGATGGTTGTGAACAAATTAGTTCAACTCCATCAAATGGTGAGTTTATTTAAGAAAATGAGATCTTGTGTCTGACTACAATGAATAAGATTTGTAAAAGTTCATTTTTTTCAAGGAAAGACTTTGGCAAATTAAGGTATTTGTTTTAAAAAAAAATGGTAAAAGCATATTCTGGATTATTGTAAAAGGATTTGTTTCAACTACTAAACTATATTTGTATTATTAAAATATTATAAATATGTTTGGAAGGTTTGAACTGTTTCAGAATAACATTAGCTCACATTGTGTACTATGTGCTATGATATCTGCTAAGGTATAGTTCTACTTTAAATGAAATACTGTTTATATGTTTCACCAGATTTAAAATATTTTATTACTTTGTGGTCACACTATCTCATCTGAACTTAACTGTTTTGTTTTTAAGAGTTATTATTTTGTATGTTTGTCTGTCTCTGAAGTTTTGTTTGAACTTCATAGATCATTGATGGAATGGTATTTAGTTTGACTGTATTAAGTTTTCAAGAACAAGTTTTCATTTTGTGCTTCTTATGGTTGAATCTGGAAATCTGTTTTTTTCATTTTGTTATTACTGCCCTACTGCTTCATTTTGCCGAGTGACTGTGGCATGTTTTCTGTGTTGTGATTGTTAATGTGTATGCATTTACCAGAAAATTCTCATGTAATAATAAACACAAATTTTTCTAATTACATTGGTTTTATGCTGAAATTTATACTTGTAAAAGATTACTGTATTAACCATTCACTACTTTTTACTGGAGCTTTAGTATTTATTATGCAAGTAAAAAGTTTGTGTTTTTAATACTATAGAGTAAATATGAACATACTGTCAAGTTTGAATATTAGAACACTGTCAAACCTTTAGACTAACCCAGTTTGGAGGTATTTAATGGCATGCTAAATTTAATATCTCCAAATTATTTCTTTGGTATCAGTGTTATTCAGGGAGTGAAAAATTAAAAATTACACATGTAATTGTCCTTTTGTTTGCAAGAAAATACATCAAAATTCACTATTTTATGCCTAAAAGGTAGGGTTGTGGCATTGCCATGCTCACAGTACATATAAGGACTGCTGTTATTTATAAATACTGGGCATGCCCAAATTATGATAATCTAAATACCTGATAATTAGTTATCAGTTGACAGCTAGAAGACTTCATTGATTTTATCATAATCTCAAATTTTATGTATATATATTAGGTTTTAAGGTTTTTTAAAGAATCTTAGGTTTAGGAATATGTTCTAAGAATCGATAATTTTAGAAAAACAGTTGAATCTTTAAAACTAGTGGAAATGTTCTCTTGAAAAACAAGTAAATGGTAACTTAAAGGAAGTTTTCTTTCTTTTGATTTCAAATGTACAGTGTGTGTGTATGTGTGTATATATATATATATAGACACACACACATTTATTTAAACAATAGTCCTTCAGTAATGAGAAGGTTGTTTATTTTATTTTTTTATAAGTAAGAGTATTGTGAGTGTTTTAAGTAAATGAATGTGAATATTGAAAGACTGATATGTACAGATGCTGATTTTTATTGTATAGCACTGCTATTTCGTAATCTTGATGTGTTGACAACAGAAGAGAAGGTGCTTTCTGTGTTGGGTGAATTAACTTCCCTACCAATTAAAAGTTTGGGGATAGTGAAAGATCCCTTGACCAATACATCCCGAGGATTTTGTTTAGTGGAATTGCATTCTATATCTGAGGCTACACAACTGCATGACATGTTATTGTCCATGAATGGCCAATTTTATATAGATAATAGACAAGGTAATATTTTGGGTATTTTTCAGTACTATATACTTTAAAGAATGAAATAGTTATCATGAGGAAAGTTAATTTTAAGACAGTTTTGATCATTTTGTTTATGTGACTGTCTTATAAGAAAGTGTTTATTCTTGGAAAATTTGATTCACAATTGTTTCCAGGTTGAATTGAAGCTTTTTTTCTTTAATCATTAATACAAATTAAACATCCATGACATTCACACTTTACTTTTAAAGTGTACAGAAATTACCTCAGTAGTCTTCAAATAGTAAATTAACAAAAAGCATATGGTATTTACTGTGTGAAATATATTTCATCTTGACAATACCTTGTGTGACTTTTAATTAGGTTATGACAAAAACTAGGCATAAAAGATTTATATACAAAGACAATTATTGTATTGGAATACAGGTCTTATAAACCTATTTCATATAATGTGTGCTCTTGCAATACAATTCTTTGACCTATGAAACTTAATGTATTGTGTTGTGCCAGGAAAAGACAGTCTAGGTTACTGTTGGAATATGTATTATGTTTTCTATGATAATGTCATTATGTTTACAAGATGGTTTGTTAATCTACTAATGTGTTTATATAATGTGATTCCCTACACAAGAAACAATCTTTAATTTTAGTTTCATTAATTTTTTTGTAAACTATTGGATTCTAAAATTATTATGAAATTTTTGCCAATCTCCTTTTCCATTCTTGTTTATACAGATGGTTCGAAATCAGGTAACTATGTGGGCTCTGTCAGGTTTTGTTGTGGTTCAGTGGTTGCATGTGGAATCCCCTCTACAGCTTCTGTTTTCACTGCTGAACTGTATGCCGTTTCTCTTGCCCTGGGTTACATAGAAGCTAAGCAGTAGTCGAACTAAACTATTTATACTGACTCACTTAGTTCTCTACTGGACCTGGAATTGGTTCACACCCTGTTCTTGCCAATATTCAAAACTGACTGGCCCATTTCTTGTTAACATCTGCTTCTATCCAGATTTTTTTGGATACCGGGCCACGTTGGTAATGAATACGCCGACACCACAACTAAATCTATCTGCTCTGGCACTATCACTGCTGTGCCTGTGCTATACATGGACTATGGTCCTGTATTCAAGGCTTGGTTCCATGCCAGCTGGCAGTCGACTTGGAGCGAGCAATGCAAGAACAAGCTTTTCCAAATAAAACCCTATATTGGGCTTTGGCCGTTTTGCTTCCGTAAGGATTGGAAAGAGGAAGTTGTTCTAACTAGACTACGCATTGGTTACAGTTTTTTAGGTTATTGTTTTCTTTTATCTGGAACTGATGCACCAGTGTGTAGTCTGTGTAACACTCAGGTTACAGTAAGCCACAGTTTACTTTCTTGTCATCATTATGACTCTCAATGACAGCACCATTTTAAGCATGTTCTGTCCGAAGGTTTGTCCATAACATTTAGACAGTGTTATTGGTGATGGTGACACTGTACACCTTGATAATGTTTTTAGTTTTTTAAAGGCCACTAATATTTTTAATACCACTTACGTTTTTCAATTTATACATTAGACCCTTTTTAATGTGATTCCTTTTTAAGAATCAAAGTCCACCTAGTTCAATTTGAAATTAGAAAATGGCAGTAATGTTACATAACTCAAAACCAGGACTGGAAAGCCAACTCCAGAGGACTAATGCTGCTGTTTGAACTACCCGTTAGTCATCCTGGCAAGTTATTAAATTTTTGCTTCAAGTCTTTTAAAACTTTTATTACTTTACTTTTTGACAATGGCCATAACACTAAGTAACTCGGAACCAGGACTGGAAAGGTCAACTTCAGGTGACTGATGGTGGTTTTTGTATTTACCTTGTTAGTCTTCCTGGCAAATTATGATAATTACTGTTATGCAACAGAAAGTCCTTTACAACTTATCTTACTGTAGTTTCTCTTAACGTTGTAGACTAGATGTAAACATTGGTTTTATGCTATTTATGGTTTTTTAAACTTTGTTTTGTTTTACCTTAATTTCCTTTTATGAATTTTACTAAATTTACTTTTAACTTTTTACTGGATGTTTGGCGTAGAGAGCCTAGCTACTTTGTGCCATAAAACACTAAATCAACCAATCTCCTTTTTATAATTGGTTGATGTACCTTAATGTTTTTTTCTCAAGTAGTTTATAAAGAATAAGTTGTTTATGTTGGATTTAAGTATACAATGTACATTCTAGAAATTAAATTGTTTTAATGATTATTGTGATTTGGTACAAGAGTACTAGTAACAAAACTTAAGTTTCATGCTGTATTGCAAGTATTAACTTAAATATTTATTATAAGGAAGATATATATTCATAATTTCTTATTTTTCAGTTAATGTAACATATGCGAGGAAATCTGTGAATGCTGTGCACAGGTAAGAAAGAGATTGTAGGGTGATTTTTCTTTATTTTATTGCAATACTGTATTATAACAAATACACTTTTACACCTTATATATCACCATGCTATAGGTGATTCCATTAGGTAGCACTCAACTTGTGAACTTATATTTCACTCATGTTTATTATAATTACACCATTACAGGTGTGAAAATGTCTGACATAATTCACTGTTAAAACATCAAAACTAATATAAATGGATAGTATTTATCTAACTGTATTTTGCCCATGTGATGTATCTGTGTGTTCATATTTGAAATTATGTGAAGCTCTATCAAAAAGACCCTAAACTGATGTTTAAGCTGGTAGACTTTACATGGTACATTCCTTTCTCCAGTATTCTGGTATAGTATAAAATACATCAGCAAGAGTTCTTTTATTCTGCAAAAGTAATTACTTTAAGAAACAAAGAAACTCTTAAGTTAAATTACTACTCTCCTGTGGGATATAAACTATAAAATTAATTCTTGTATATGTAGATAAAGTATGCAATTAAAAGGGCCTTGTGACATATTAAGCTTAGAAATTTACAATCTGTGAAAGAAGAATGGAAATGCCATGACAAAAGTTTGTGAGAAAATAATCCTGGCTTTCAGATGTGTTTATGATTTCTTTGGATTCAGAAAATGTATAACAATAAATGGGGGGATGCAGGTGGTTGACTTTTACCATTTAAATTATAAATTTATTTTGTAGGTAATTTGAGGGGAGGATCAGACAGAATTTTTTAATACTAAATTAAATTGTTTTTTCTTGTAAGAAGTGTGGGATAACTGTAATAGAAGGATCTAAAGTGTTGATTTTAACAGAAATTCAGCACTCTATAGGATAAGAAGTTAAGTAATGTGTTATTTTTAAATGTGTATTGTTTCCATGCTGCTGCTTTAGATATTTTGTTTTGTTGTTGTTGTGTGTTTTTTTGTGGTTCCAAAAGCTTGTCATTATATCCATTTTAGAAGCTATTTTACCGTTATGACAGTTAGTCTTCCTTTATAGTGAGTGTCTGTATAAACATCTTACCTTTGTGATTTCAAAAAATGAATTTTTCTTGTGTTTTTTGGTGATAGATAACAGGTTTATCATTTCATTTATACTAAACAATATTAGAAATATTGTGCATAGCTATACAGAGGTTTTTAAAAAATTTCTCAAAAAGTACTTAACTATACAGTGTTTTTATGCATTTTTTGAATAGTGCTGCCAGTGCCAATGCTGCTAGTGTAGCTTTAGCAGCTGCCCAGTGGACAAATCGGGTATGGACTTTTTACTTTCATTTTGTGCAATAAATGCCCTCGTTTTCTTTTATGTAAGTGTGTGTGTGTGTGTGCATGCATGTGTAATATTCAAAGTTAATCATGATTTTTTTTTGGCCTGGTTTTTCTTTTAGGGGTTCAAAACTAAGAGATAGCTATACCTGATCTGTAGGGATATGTGTACAAGTTTTTAGGCTGAAAGAAATTTCTGTTCTTTTCCATGCTACAGGTAGTTATTTGAGAATCTAAAATGAGTGGAGGGCCTACTAAACAAAAACAAAAAAGCAGCATTTCACCAAACAAAGCATTTTCATTTTCTTTCAGTGACTTTATGTGGTATTTTGTATTAAAGCAAAACAAAGGATATGTTTTGGTTATTCACATTTATAATGTAAGGAGCCACAGTAAAAGTCACAGCATTAATTTATCATTGGCCAAATTTAATATGTTTGGTTAATTTTCATGTTCCAGGCTGAACCAGGATTGGCATCTTCAGGTCAAGGTGACCCATACCAACAAGGTTATGAAAAGTATCAAGTAAGGATCCATTTTGATGTGTTATTTTTATGGTGGTGATATTAGTGAATGGCCTCTTCTTTTCTAGTGACAACTGAATTAAGGAAAGTTTTATAATTATAAAAAGATACAAGGTGGTGTCTTTTGTATGGGAGTTTTGTCACTTTCTTTTGTTTGATAAATTGTTTTTCTTTCCTTGCTATTTGACAAAACACTGTATTTGCTTGTAAATGTTGTGTTTACAGTATTTTTATCTGACCCTCAAGGGAGGCATGTGTCTTCCCTATGCTTTGACTGGGTATTCATCAACAAGTTATTGTTGCAAAAAAAAATTAGAACATGAACTACTCATGTAACTAAAAAAGGAACTATGTCTCAAAAGTGCATGCCACAGTCTTTTTACAGAGTTATATTCAAAGTTTAATTAAACCATTCGGCAGTCACTGTATGGTCAGTAAACCTGGTATCAGAACATAGGTTTATAATCCAAATTTTTATGTTGTACGAGTTTTGATTTCTGAAAGAAAGAAAATTAAAAAAAAATGCAGGTTTCTCTGTATCATATTTATTTACTCCAAATTGTCTGTTTAGATATATATTTCTACCCCTGTATAAACGTCTGTGTTTAATATAAATTACACACATAGAAGTTGCTAAAACATAATATAAAGTTATAACTTTCATTCTTAATTCACTGAGATATAAACCAGAAGTCAAACCTACACATATGCTTTTCTATCTCATCCTGCTATTCAAAAAGTGTCAATAATTCTCTGATATTTGCTTTTGGGACTACTCAGAATTAATACAAAGGGAAAATTTTAATTTACTTAAATTCTTTGTAAGGGTAGCTCATTCTTATGACATTTATTTATTCAATGGTTTGGTTCTTCATTATAACCAAGTCACCATTGACCAGCCAATAGAATTATTTAAAACACTTATAGATTGAACAGAAAGACAGTTGAATTGTAATAGTTATAGAGCACTGTATCTTTTTGTGTATGCTGTTATTTTATTATAAGTTTGAAATATTAGAAATAAAATTAAGTACTTGCAACAAGTCAAACCAATAGGTGAAGTTAACTTTTATCAAGTGTTAGGATTCAAAAATGTGCAAGGTTCGCACATCAGTATTAAATTTCTTGTTTTCTTCATGTGTATTTTTATAAAAGTAACTAAAAGTATAAAAAATAGAAACTTGTTAGGTATGAGAAGAAGAATTAGATAAAAATATTCATCTGCAGCAAATACACAAAACTTCTAATGTGATGCAATTTAACTCTCTGACTATTGGCTTGGCCTCAGGGACCAACCTCCTAAATATTTTGTTTGTTATTGCTTCCATACTATAACTATTATTACAGTAGGTGTATCTTAACAGAATGTTTTATTCCCCATCATTCCCCAAATTGATCAAAAACCCAGTCTGGCTAAGTAATGATTAAATATTTGCTGTAAACTTATTGCCAATACTATAAATACAGTTTGGTTGCAGAAGTTTTCCACATACAAGCTTTTTTGATTAGATTTACTTGAGGTCCTAGATCCTATGTAAATGGAATTTGAAACTTTAAGATAAGTATTATTTGCTGTTAATGTAAAATCACTTTGTACTCAGAGTAACTCAGTAAAGACTGTAAAATCACTGACAAATCTATGATAAAAGTACTTGATTTAATTAATTATGGCAAACTTGAATTATTTATGGGAGATCTCAGTTTTCATTGAGGTTTAGTTAGCATATTCATGGTGGCTACAAGGTCTGTCAAACTGACTTCAACCAAAAGTATATGGTTAATGGGGAAAGTATTTTCAGCTTTCTGTAATGCTAAAATGTTTTTATTTGTACGTCCGTGTATAGCTTAAGACTTTCTCCCTCTCATTGTTCTACCTTGTATTATATATTTGAAAAATAATATTAAATCATTTGCAAAAATATATTTGTACAATCTGGGCATTTTAAGTGTATTCATTGTCAAAGGAAAAGACAAAATGATGTTTTTGCTCCTGATAAATAAAAGTCCATCTGTCAAAAGTATATGATTAGACAGGTAAAAATTATGACCACAAGACATTTATAGTGTGAAATGATGATTTTAATGGTCTTTAGAACACATTAGGAAATAGAATATATTATGTTGATACAATTTTTTTAAAGTATTTACTGTAGTTCTTCATGTGCTTATGGATTTCATAAGAATGTTGCAGAATGTAGTTGCATTTCTGTTGTGTTTTCAGGTTGATTACAGTTCATATTATCAGAGTCATTATGGAGTTTATTCTGCTGACTCTGAAGCAGTTGCAAGTGGTAGGTGCTTAGATATGTAATTGTTTTATTAGTTTTTTGTTGTTTTTTTTAACTTTAACCATATCACTAAGCCACTGGTTTGACTTTTTCTATTAAGGAAAGTAAACTATAGGTAGGAATAAGGAATAAAATAACTTCAGTGTCTTGTTGAAAATTGCTCAGAAAACTTAGGTTGTTTATGTTATTAGTGTAGATAGTTGTTTTCATAATGTTTACATATTTTTAGATGAGTTTTAAAGTTGAAATTAAAAATTAGTTTATGTAAGTTTTGAAATGTTTGGTAGTTCAACTCGTTTGATAACAAACGTAAACTACCATTTTTTTCTCAGTGCTACTACAAACCAAAAGTTAATCCTAAAATGATATGCATGAGATATTTTTTTCATAGGTGATGTACAAGCTCAAGTAACTCAGCAAGTGGTAAGGTTTCCAAGTTATAATAAACAACATAATTAGTAATTATTGATTTCAAAAATTATTTGTACATATAGGCCATTCACATTGCTATAAAATGTGTCACTTGATGTTGAATTGTATTCATATTTGATGTGCATGATGTCATTGTTCAAGTGAAATTAAATTCGACTTTAGTTAAGTCTAAAAACTGCTTGAGTAAATGGATATAGTAGATAGGGGATATTTCTTTTTAATTTTGACCTTTAGGATTTTCAGAAATTGGGTGACACTAAACAGAATACTGTGCAGGGAACTGCTACAATTTCTAAAGGACCTCAGGGTGCTACAGGAACAAAATCCCAGGTATGAATAAACATTTTACAGTACTGATTTTAACTAAAAAGGAGTTAATGTGAAACATTGAAATGTATGCAAATACATTTTAAGAACTCAACCATACCAGTAATGGTTGTTGGTATTAAATGGAACATTCTGACAAGTACAAGTTACAGACATGATTCTCAGAAGGAGAAATATTATCAGTTGTTCACTGTTTTTAATAGCATCATTTTTCAGTAAGTGATTACCATATAATCCTTGTACACTTCTTTTTTGCCCCCCAGTGGCACAGCAGTATATTTGTGAACTGATAATGCTAGAAATTGGATTTCAATACATGTGCTGAGCAGAGTACTGATAGTCCTTTGTGTAGCTTTATGCTTAACTACAAACACTTTTTTGTATGTTGTTTTTGGTGAGAAGTGAAGGATGAAATTTAAGAAAATAAAGCATGCACTGTTCCATTTCAGTACTATAGTAATAACTTCCAAATGGAATGAGTTACTCAACATGGCCATCAATACAGCTAAAAATATACACCTTTTTTATTTATACAGATTAGAATGTGTTGTTTTAATATACAGCTGTAGTGGTAATACAGTATATTTATTTTCCCCAGTAATCATTTTGTGTTCATAGTAAGTACATTTCTAAAATATCCATAATTATGGAACTAGATTTAAGTTGTAACAAATTTTATAATTATGCTTTCAAATCAACCAACTGTTCTGAATATAATTCATGAACTGCAATTATCTGTATAAGATTGAAATATTTCAAAAAATCTTTTCAATTAGGTTAATCTAGGTTCAGTTGTGGTTGACGGTGTTACTTATGCTAAGTACCCAGTTCCTGATACGTCTTCATATCAGTATGATGAAACATCAGGTTATTACTACGATCCAGTTACAGCTCTTTACTACGATCCTAACTCACAGTATTACTATAATGCGGAATCTCAGCAGTTCGTGTATTGGGATGGAGAGAAACAAACGTACCTGCCTGCTCCTACACAGACTTCAAACACTCATGAGACATTGGGTATGATGACTTAAATGTTGATACATTTTATTGTTTTTGTTTTTTTTTATTTTCCCTTCACACTTATTAGATGTTTTTCATTGCTAAAAAATGTAACTAATAAGTTGAATTTGTGATCTTTCAAAATGGCTGGATATCAAGAAAACTTGTACTGAAAGTGATTGAAATAAAATCTTTTCTCAGGAGGAACTGAGACAGAATCAACCAAGGATGACAAGTCTAGATACAAGCAGGACAAAGTCAGAATTGCCAAGAAGATAGCCAAGGTGTGTAGAAGACATAAAAACTTTAAAAGATTGAAATATTAAAAGCTCTCTCAATTAGGTTAATCTAGGATCAATTGTGGTTGATGTTGTTACTTATGGTAAGTACTCAGCTCCTAATACATCTTCATATTGGTATGATGAAACATCGGGATATTACTACGATCCAGTGATTTAGATAATTTCTCACTAACAGAAGTGAAAAGGTAGTAATTGAAACTAATTTTGAAATTCTCATTATATATCTACAGGCTTAAAATGCTAGAAATCAGGTTTTAATACCTGTAGTGGGCAGAAGAAAGCCTATTGTGTAG
The DNA here is from genome assembly GCF_004210375.1 of Tachypleus tridentatus. Lineage (NCBI taxonomy): Eukaryota > Metazoa > Arthropoda > Merostomata > Xiphosura > Limulidae > Tachypleus > Tachypleus tridentatus. The sequence goes on from NC_134836.1 coordinate 20,639,411, forward strand.
TTTTCTGTTAGAAAAATGAAAACATTCTTAGATCTATGCCCTCAGTTTTGATTAACCTTATATTTAGAAACCTAAAATCTGTAAAGAAAGTTTTCTTTAAAAGTAACACCCATATTTGGTTTTGTTTGTTTGCAGGACACATCACTGACTTCTTACAAAACAATATACACAAATAACACTAAAGGACACTTACTGCAGCAAAAATATGAACAACTTTTCAGAAAGTGTTAATTTGTAAGACTTGTATTAGGTGTGAAAGATAATTGAAACATCTAGATTTCTCTAGTATAGGTGTGCTTAACATGCTTGCTAATTGGATGCATCTGATATTTGGTGGAAATATAAAGTCAAGTATTCTTTGCAAAGAGGTTGACATGGTTATCTTGTTTATTTATTTGATACCATTATTGGCATGAACTACAGATCCATTTCACATGTGGAAAACTGCTGTGGCTGATGTTCCTTACAAGCTAAAAAGTCCATTTGAACTTTTATCTGTTGAAGTAATTTTGTGCAAATATATGAATGTATACACACACACACACACACACACACTTCCTAGAGACAACTGTTAAAATTCTAACAATATTTTAAGTATGTAGAAAAATACTTTTGTCCTAAATCTTTATTTGTATTTTTTTCCCAGAATTGAATAATATATATTTGCTTCATCTAGAAAACATTAGTTAAAAATAACTGCAATGCATATGAGACATGTTTTGTATTGAGTCATAAACTTCAAAGAACAGCTGTTGTCAGAAGTGGTTGCACCAATACCCTAGTTTTAATGATTACCTGTAAAGAACTTTTTAATATTTGTAATATGTTAATGAAATTCACAAAATTAATAATTCATACTTTTTTTGTAAAGTCTGAGATTAGGAATGTCAGAAGACAAAAAAAAAAATCTGGGGAACAAGAGGGTGTTGAAGATAGCAAAGAAAATAATTTGGTAAAAATACTTTGAAATATTGCTACCTGATTTGTAAATGTTGAGTTTTTATGGCTATTTTTATTTAGGACATGGAAAGATGGGCCAAAACTTTGAACCAGAAGAAAGAAAATGCCAAGCAGAACTTGTCTGCTCAACAGTATAAAGATATAGCAGAACAGTTAAGGCAGTCTGCAGCTGCCGATGCTGGTTTTTCTGTTTTGGAGAAGAGAAGCACACACACAGACAGAAAATCCTTGATTAACGAGTGTATGAAGAAAGATGCTGAGGAGAAAAGTATTCTTCAGATGACATTAACAGGTAAGATTTCTTAATCATTGAAGCTTAATACTATTTAGATGGGATTTGATGGCGAGGAACCCACTCTGAGATAACAATGACTCACATGGTTAATTAAGAAAATTAGCATATTAACAAAAGTACTTTTTCTCCAAAGGATCTTAGACAAACTTTTGATATCTTCTAACACTATTAGAGAAAGTAGGTGAGTATTAATCATTGATGCTTTGTAACATATAAATGGTGTGTACTTACTGGCACTTTAGAAAGCTTTACAAGCACAGCAGCATCTCGATTTTAAAGGGGCCAAAGTACATCACGTTTTTCAGAAATTGTTTTCTGTCGCTTCAAGGTTTTGGTAGTTAGGGTGCTCCATTTTAAGTCTGAGGGTTGTGAATTTGAATCCCCTTCACACTGAATGTGCTAACCCTTTCAGCTGTTGGGCTGTCATAATCAATCCTACTGTTCATTGTTAAAAGGGTAGCTTAAGAGTTGGTGGTAGGTAGTGTTTAATAGCTGCCTTCCCTGTAGTCTATTACTGCTATATTAGAGACAGCTATCACAGATGGCCCTCGTGTAGGTCTACCAAATAAAACTCTCCCTTCAAATCGTAAAATAGTACAGTGTAATACATTAAAACTTCTAATTTTTTCATGTATATTTATCAACATTTGTTTGTGTAAACTAATTTTAAAAAAATGCTAGAGCTAATTTTCAGTTTGTGTGAAGAATGTTTATTGATTCTTGAGTATTTCATGCAATTTATGAATTTCCCATCAGTGCAAATACATCCTGTGGGAGTAGAAAAGTGAAACTGGAAAGATCTAGATTTTTTGACAAGTTTATCACATATTTTAAGTTCAAATAGTTTCAGAACTGAATTAAGCTGTAAAATATCATCTGAAAGCTGTTTTTTACTTTTTCCAATCTATTTATCACAGTACTCCTTCCATACCTAATTCTATGTTTGAAAGAGTTTTAAGACTGTTCAGTCTTAGTGGCTTTAAAATAGTTACTAATTCAATTATTATGCAGTGTCAAACTTTACCATCATGGAGTTCGTCTGTTTTCTGTTTGTATCTAACAAACATACTTCTTGTTTAGGCATCAACAAACCTACACTCAAACCCAGCCTTGTTGCAGCTTATGATGACTGCAGTGATTCAGACACTGAGCTAGATACTATGACAGATGGTCAGCTTGTACAAGATCCTCTAAAGGCCTGGGAGATAAGACTTACCGACATGCAGAAAATGGCTTGTTTGCTCTGTAAACGTCAATTCCCAAATAAGGATGCACTTTCAAGACATCAACAGCTTTCAGATTTACATAAGGTAAAGGTCTTGTTTGTACTAAATAAGTTTATTTCCTTCTCTATAGACAGATCATAATTCATTTTATGTTTAAAAAACAAAGCCATGTTCTTAAAAGAAAACTGCAATGTTTCTAATTAACTCTTTCTGTTACACAACAGCTGAATGGCTGTTAAATCTAAATAAATGTTTCATGGGCATGTTTTGTGAACATAGAATTTTAGTAACAATATATCTGTGAAGAATGTATATTGATTCTTGAGTATTTCATAGAATTTATTTATTTGGTCATCTCTAAGTGGTCCTAAATTAAAATGTTGATGTATGTATATTTTATATCTTAATCTGCTCATAGATAAAGCCTTTACATACCAAACTGTGAAAAAAAAACACCCACCTAAATAGCTGTTTTTATATGGTCAGATGTCTGACCCCATGGTTTAGTAGCTGCAATATTGAAGGGAAATTTTAAATATCTTGTATTTGGGTTGAAAATATATTTATTTCAGATATATAGTTATTGGGTTTATTATGTAGTATGATTCTATACAATTAAAGATCAAACATTCAGAGACCTTGTTGTAAATGTAATAAAAAACATTAACACAAGATCCTGACTTGACTGAGACCTCACATGGTAGTTGAGTATTGTAACAAATTCAAAACCCTAATGTAAACTGTTATTATTCTAGTTGATCTAAACATGTTGCGTTAATAAAATAGAAAAAAAAAACCCACTTAAGCTGATTTGAATGGTGCCAACAAAGAATGGATTTTATGTATGTAATATAAGCCTTAAAGTAGTAAATGTACTTGCAACTTTAAGGCTTAAGTAATTTGAGCAATTGTTATGCAAAACATTTGAATATGTTTTACACAGATTAATTTTGTTTTGGTATAGCAAAACCTGGAAACCTTAAAAAGAACTAAACTGTCACCTGAAGAACTGGAAATTGTGGAAAAGGCAGAGAGAGAAGTATTTGTTTTTATAAGATATATATAGTTATCGACGTTTTAAGCAACAAATTAGATTTATGATATAGTTTAACTCTCGTTTGGAAAGTAATTTAGGTAAGAGGTGTTTCAAATCATTTGAAAAATAACTTAGAATTAATGAGCCTAGATAGAACCGTATAGTTTTTTTATCAACTGATAATGCTCCTGGTAATGGATTTGAACTCTGTTTTGTTTAGGCTGGTTATAGGGATCGAGCGAAAGAACGTAGGGAGAAGTATGGACAGCCTGAAAATCCACATCCAAATAAACTAAAAGACAAATATTTGAAAAATATTCAACAGATTGTGTAAGTTTTGACATGACATTTGGTTCTTGGGTAAAATGTCACCTTCCCCTAATAGTTTATGTAAAATAACTACAACCATGCCCTTTGGGTATTTTTAAAATATGTGAATAAACTTAATTGTAAACAATGTTTTATTTCTTATTTTGAGTCTCACTAGGAAATTTTGCAAATTTTCATTCTTTTGTATCCTGATTTTGATTTTTCCCTTTCAGAATTTCCTAACATCCACAAGCTTGACCACTACCCAAATTCTTTTAGCTTTAGCTAGGAAGTCCAAATATAACTAAAAGCTAGCACTATGATTGTGTTTGACATCTCCTTTATAAAATCAAAATAGTTTGAACATTCTACATCCAGTAAATAATACATGATTTCTTTATTACTTAAAAACCTTTATGTTTAGTAGAGATGATAAATTATTGGAATAGGGCTGCAACTTTGTTCATTACCTACCTGAGTATTTTAAGTTTATTAGGGTTTAAATAAGAGAGATCTTAGTTTTTTAGTATTGTTCAAAACCAGCACAGTTGAGGAATGTTTTGTAATTTTTGACAGTCCATATGAACAACCTACTAAACAAGGTATAGGAAGTGACAACATTGGCAACAAGATGATGAAAGCTATGGGCTGGTCAGAAGGTCAAGGACTGGGTAGAGCAAATCAGGGAATATCCAATATTATTGAGGTAGAAAGAAGAGTAGCAGGTGCTGGATTAGGAATGGCTGGGGCAAGCTCTGGGACAAGTGTCACAGACTCCTATAAAGATACAGTTAAGAAGTCCATGCAAGCACGATATAACAATTTGTGTGGATAGTTATGTCTGTTTTAAACCTGTAAATATCCCCTCATGTATAAATAAACAACAAAATTGTACATAAATGTTGTAGGGAGCTGTGAATGTGAAGTTGTAATAGAAGCAAATTGGTTCATTTGTGGAGGGGTTGTTTCCCACATCAAATTCAAGGGCAGTCTTAATTCTTTGTCATATACACACCACTTCAAACTGTTTTAATCACAGCGTTCTTTCTGAAGAGACTGTGGTTTTGGTGACTTGACCTTGGGGATGATTGTTACTGATACATACCCATTGACCATCAGGTGTTTCTTTCCACAGGCTCACCTACAGGGGAAGAGTAGTGTTAAATTTTCAAATTATGATCATTTTGTACTTTTCAGTTAAATTTTATTCAAATTATTAATAAATTATGAATTTTATATATTAATACTCCTCTTCCATGTGTATATTAACTTAACACTTTCAACAGTTAAGATATCCTTTCTTTGTACTTTGCCCCTGTTGATAAAATCAACATGTGTTAGCTCACATTCAAAATTTTACTTAGAGTAGTGATGAGTTTATTCAATAATTGTGGTATATGTTTGGAATCAGATTTAATTTCTTAAATTACAGTCATGAAATTTTAAGAGTAAAAATTAGAAAACATCCATATATGTTTCAGGGAGTCAGTTTGCTATACTTCTTTACGTACCTTTTAAGAAAAATAACATAACTAAAATGTGACTATGTTGCAGAAAATGGTGAGGTTTATATTTGTGGAGACAGTAAAATGGTTGCATGTTCCCCATGTCATTGTAATTTCTTAAATCTTCTGACATTATTCTGCAAGGAAAAAAACCATAAATTGATGTTGTTATAGTGGTTATATGGTCAGTAACACTGAAAACATACATTTGAAATGTAATTTAGGAGGCTGTAGAGGTTAGAATTATATTTGAGATTTCTTGGACACAGAAAATTTCAAACTTGGGGTATTAATGAAACAATCTTTAGTAAAAATACTTCATTACAAAATCTGATTATTTGTGTACAAATGATGTGTGATCTTTACTAAAGAGTCTGGCAAATACTCAATGTGTATATATGTATTTGTGTAATTCATACCAGGCCCATTCATGGTTAACCAAAGATAAATCAACATACTTTGTTATCACCTCCAGACACTGCAAGGACATTTCCAGTTACAGACCAGCTCGCATGCCAAACCACATCATCAAAGGTGTGGAGTACTTTATAATTCCATGTACTATTTGTGCCATCATTCTTCCATATTATCACTCTTCTGTCCTGTATTTCAGTTAAGAAATATGAGAAATGGTATTGGGTTGATTAATTCAGAATTCACAATAATACAACATGAAAACTGATTTATTTGTGACATTTACAAATGTTACTTTTTCTTTATATACTGATTCACAGAGCCATGCAAGAAAAGTTAATTTAAAATATTCTTAAAATTTCTGTAAAGAAAGATAAATGCTACTTTGTTTCAGCATTAATCTAAACTCTAGACAAAGGATCTAAGACAGTCATGGTGGTTTTATATTTAAATTAGAATCATTAGCTTTTATACACTATAGGGTGTGCATCCTCAGACAGATCTACTTAACAGTATTTGTATACAGCTCAGTTCTTAACTGAAACCATATTTACTATAAATCAACCTAGAGAAGATCCAGGAAAACTGTTCTTTGTTCACCTTAGTCTCTGTGTCTTTTAATGGAGTTAAACTTACCATAGGTCAGTTATATATAAGAATTCCATTTTTGCAAAAGTTGTAACAATACTATTTCATCTCAATGTTTGTAGCCATAGTGTCAAATATATGACTATCATTCACTTTTAATAAGAAGTTAAATTTAGCCTAAAAAAATCTGCCAGGTCTGTTAAAATACAGAACTCTTAAACATTTACATATAATTGATCTAGATTATTATTTCCTATAAATCATCTGCGAGGTTTTATACACACACACACACGAGGCTATTGTTAGATACAGGTTTAGATAATATCCAATGAGGAAAGGGTAGTAAGAAACGATCTAAAAAAAAAAAGTATCAACCTTATAAGATTGTGAAATAGTATAAAAACAATTTTGGTTTAAAATATTTATAATGTTAGACCTATCTTAAAATTTAACACATTCATCAACAATTTCTTGAGATATCATATGAAAAAATCAAACTAAATACAGGTTAGAATCACCAGCCAATTACCTGCGAACAACTAGCTATGATACTATGTGGCAAGCCAATAGAAGGAGCCCAGGCTACATCTCTCACCCAATCAGAATGTGCTTCAAGTTTTTGTTCTTCTACCCATTGATCTTCCTCGTCACTACAGAAAAAATATATACCAACCTGTATTTCAAATGACAATATAAATATGACTGCATCATAATAAACACCCAAGATAAACCATATATGATTCTTGTGTTCCAAACTGCTTTGTCTATCAATAGATCTTTTATAGCAATAAAATGTTTCCTAACCAAAATAAATTTTGACCGTAGTTTTGGAAATTTCTAAAGTAGCATACAACATATAGTTGTTTTGAGTTGGTACTAGTAAATTCACAATTATTTATAAGCACAATGAAATTATACATTTTGTTTTGTACCTATGTTTTCTCAACATAAAATACAACTCATTACTTTTATAATTGTCTATTAATGTAATATGGTATTAGCATAATACGATTCTATACACGTTTGATTTTGGTCAAATATTTTTCCACGTGTTTTAATATATAAAACTTGACTGGAGATAGGAAATGTTCAACAAGATATTTGTTTATTGTTACAATATTTTTCAGGAGGCTGCACTAGTAAATAGACGTCATAACAAGTTTTGAGAAAAGCATTTTTTAATTTAAAATAATCAATTCAAATTTAATAAGCTAAAGTAAATATTTATTGATCATTCTAAAGATACAACCAAAACCTAAAATCAGTACTACATTCTTTAGAAAAAGACAAGTCACAACTACCCATTCTTTTTTTTAGCTATATTTCAGAAAGTGATTTTTATTCAAAAATGTTTACCTTTATTACAAACTATTTAACTTCAAGTTTGACTTATCAGTGAATCATTTTTGTACACAAGTTCTTTAAGCACATTGTACTAAATATATACTGCTTAAAAAATTAAAGGAACAAGTAGATTTTTGTCATAACTAAATTTACGTATGAAAAACATATCTGTTCATCTACAAGTGTATTTTTTAAGCTTGCGAGTGAAGTTTGAAGCAACTCAAACTAAACTCACCTCACTCAAGGAAAATGCAACAAGGTACCTTATATAAAGGCTGTTACGTGAAACTATGCATTAATTCTTGAAACAAACACCAACATTAATATTTTGTGGCTTGTTTTTAGAGTGTGTACCTTCATCTTGTATACCCAAGCAGTCAGGCACCATCTGACAGAGAATGAGGTGGCCAGGGTATTCTAGATGCTGGAGGAGGGCCAGACCCAAAGGAGGATGACACAGTGCTTCGGTTTGTCACCAAGCATCATCAGTCAACTTTGGCAATGCTACCAGAAAACAAACTCTTAAGGCAGAAAACTAGGTCAAGGCCATCATCGCTGCACAACAGCCAGCGAGGACCACTACACTGTGACCATCGCTCTGCAGGACAGGTTAGCCACTGCAAAATTACCTTCAGCATTCCACTGGAACCTATGTGTTGACCTAAACAGTTTGCAGTTGTCTGTACGAAAGATGCCTTAGGGCCAGATGCAGCCAGGTTGGAGTTTGGTTGTCAGCACCTGGTCTGGGAACTTCATCAGTGGGCTACTGTGCTGTGAACAGACGAGAGCAGGTTCACTGTGTCTTGTGATGATGGACATGCGAGAGTATGGAGACGCTGAGGAGAGCAATTTTCCGCCTGTAACCTTGTGCAAGTAGATGCTTATGGAGGAGGTTCTGTAATAGTATGGGCAGGCACATGCTTGAGTGGCCAGATGGATACTTGACAGGGGTGTTCTGAACACACGACAATATAGAGATGAAATTCTGGAACCCATTGTGAGGCTTTTGCCAGTGCTGTCAGTGATGGGTTCCTTCTCATGCAGGTTAACGAGTGAGCGCACATCGCCAGACTATGTGTGGACTTCCTTGACGAGGAAGGAATAGAGATTTTTTGAGTGGCCCACCAGATCTCCAGATTTAAATCCGATTGAACATTGTTGGAATATGTTGTCGAGGCATGTTAGTGAATGCCAGCACCCTCCTCAGAATGTACAGGAACTCTGACAAGCCTTGGGAGACGTGGGCTGCTACGACCCAAGATAACATCAATAGATTGATTCGAAGTGTGCCAAATCGGTATCAGGAGTGTGTCACAGCCTGTGGAGGTCACACTAGATATTGAATGTTTTAAACATTTCATGAGAAATGCACGTAAACTGTTTAGTGTTGTTTCATATGGGATATCAGTTTTGGTGACATTGGTCATTTTTAAAAATTTTATTTCTCCATGTTTTACTGTTTGTCACACATTAAAAATTGGATACAGGTGGAACTGAAATGAGGTAAATTATCTAAAAAAAATAAAAATATCACATTTGGAACACAGAGATAAATTATAGAAGAAAATATACTTGTTCTTTTAATTTTATGAGCAGTTTAGTATGTAGATAAATAAAAAAGAAACTGAGAAAGAAAATAGCACTAGGAAAGTCATCCGTCCAAAAAAAACAACAAAAAACTAACAAATTCTTCAGGTAAAAACATTTTATCACATGAATCATATTTAAAAAATGCATTAAAATGTTACAATACATCCTATATTTTCATGGTGTTTTTTTACAATTAAAGAAATTCATATCAGCTTTACATGTTTTCATTTTTAACAAACCAATTACCCCCCACCATTTTTAATGCAATACTCTGAGATATGTTTTTGTTAATCTAGAAAAAACAAACATCAGCCAACTTACACATATTTCCAAATCTTGACTAAGTTATCACAACCGCCAGTAACAAACCGTTTCATCAACTGAGGTTTCTGGTCTAGAGGCTGATATATTGGCAATCCTAGTGCTAATGCAGGAGCCCAGCTGACAGCATTACAACCAATCTATATAAACAGAAACAAAGACATAAATTTTGCTTACCTTACAAATCCTTTTAAACTTAATTTAAGGTGCTCACATATTACCTTAGGCTTTCATTGAGCAATCATCTCTCCAAGGAGACTACTCCCTCATTGCAGGCAAAATGTTAGTTCCAATAATTTGCCTATCTTTACCATTATATTTTCACATTCCAATATTCCATAATACAACCACTGAAACCAGTTCAGAGGCCACTGTTCACTTTGTTGTGATCACCCATTATGTGGCTTGGTATGCTAACAAGAAAATGTGGATGACTAACACCATTTTCCCAGACTAGGTTACAGGCTTCAATAAGCACATGAAAGCACAGCATCAAAACATCATTTTGCTATTAGACAATGCCACATTGCAGAGTCAAGTGAATCTTAGCATTGTTAAAATAGTGTTTTTGCCTACCAGTGCTGCAACCTCTTGACCATGGTTTATACATTAAAAGTCCACTATAGAAAGCACCTAGTCCACTGTGTTATAAAACATGGATCAAAGCATGTCACTCTGAAACTTAGTAAAAAGTGTCAGTGTGCTAGATACTTGGGCTTGGATCAGTTCCATCATGTGTGAAAACAAGAACAGCATAGTATAAAAGTGTTTTCCCAAAATGTTTCATCACTTCTCTCTCAATTAACAACAGCAAAGACAAAGACTACAACATCACTTTGGCTCAACTACTACAGCTTGCTAAAAGACCATCTTCTCAATGTCATCACCAATCCCAATGAATACATCAACCAAGACAGCTTTCTCACCAAACAGTTCTGTGACAACTAGGAACAAGAACTTCTCAATGACATGAATGGTGATCATTGCACTATAGACAGCAATCAGTCTATGAATGCAGAAGAGTGCACAGTCTAGTCAGTGCTGCAAATGCTAAAGTGCACTGCAGACAAGATGTTTGCACTAAAAACCAAGCAATCGTCAAAATGATGGACAATTTAAATTATGTGTGAGAAATTGTTCAAAGTAACATCATTAACAGTGTTAAAAAGAACAGTCCAAAATCACCAACTTTGTTTGTATGTTCTATGATTATAAATTGTAAAACACGTTGAAAGGTGAAAATAAAGATTATTCAAGAAATGAATAACTATTAAAAGTTTGTATAATATGCAAAAAACGTATCACACAACATTACAATTTAAATATTTTACAGTAAGATCCCTAATTAGACAGAGTTTACTGTCCTGAAAGAAGCTTTATTCTTACAAATTTTATGATAACTAAAAAAATATAAAGTTCAAACTTCTCCACTTTTTTTTTTTTTTTTTTTACTATTCTATCTGCGTAATAAAATTATTCTTGTGAGGTCAGTTACCTTAAACTAGTCTTAAAAGGGCAAGAATTAAAAGGATTAAATGCTAGCTACAAAAACTAAACAAAAATCAATATACATGTTAAAATTGAAACAGGTAACCAAATAAAGCCAAGAACTGGCATGAATTTTCTTACAAACTAGTCACTATGAAGTAAACTGTGATTTAAGAATAGCAGCAAAACTCATCACACATGCACAAAAAAAATTCTGAAACCAAATGTTAAATGAAAAATATTAATTTATTTGTTTATGAATTTTCAAACTTAAAACTTATAAGACTAATTAATAACAATTTCTTTTTTTACAATGATTATTTGTTTCATTATAAAACTATTTTTTTTGTACAATTGAACATAGAAGTTTTTTTTTTCCCCCATCAAGCAATGAAAATGGCTAGATCACAGCTGTAAATAACTACTTGTACTTATTAATGTTCATGACTTACAATACTAATTACAAATAACAAATAGGCTCACTGCTTATACGATGCAACTAAGAAAACTTTCCTGGCTCAAGCTACATAACATTTCATACCTAAGGGTGATGTAGCATTATATGTTAACTCTGATCAAAACACTGTACCTACAATTTTGAACTAAGCAGCTAACAAGTTAAATATTGACATTAATTAGTGTCGTATAAAATAACCAAAGTTGTGATTAATGTTGTAAAATAATCACCCAGTATTTCCAACTATTCAGTAACCAAATTACTATAAATTTATTAATATTGTGAAATTAATCAAATAATCAAAATTAGTGTTTATGAATGTTACCATTTTCTATTGTTTGAACTATCCAGTAATTCAAATATTGCAAATATGAATTTTCATTATTTTCTTTTATTATTAATTCAGACTTGTTCAGCATAATCAGTTAGTGTCATGACTTATGAAAGTAATCAATTAAAATGAGTAACTAAAATATTGGTATGTTTGTTGTTAAGCACAAAACTACACAATGGGCTGTCTCTGTTCTGCAAACTTTGTAATCCAATTTTAGAATAAGTTTGTTTGTTTTTTGCAATGCATGGGAGAATAATCAGTTTTGTTTAACCATCTTGTAAGAATAAATTGTTTACATGGTTAACCATATACATTTTATACTTACTGTGTGAGCATTATTGATTTTCTTTGTGTCCCAATTTCCATCTCCAGAACTAGATAATATTGACACAGCACCATCTGAACTTCCACAAGCTAACATCAACCCTAAATCATGTGGAGCCCAGCAAAGGGAGTTTACTAAAAGTGAAGAATAAAATTAAGTGTTTAATTTTGTTAGTTTGTTATCAATTTCACGTAAAGCTACACAAGAGCTACTTGCAGTAGCTGTCCCTAATATAGCAGTGAAAGAAAAGCAGACAGTAATCACTCACCACCCACTGCCAACTCTTGGACTACTCTCTTTTACCAATAAATAATGAGTTTGGTTTGAATTTCACATAAAGTTGTATAAGAGCTATCTATGCTACCTATCCATAATTTAGCAGTGAAAGACTAGAGGGAAGGCAGTTAGTCATCACTCATCACCAATTCACTGCAGATTACAAGTTGAGCATACTAACCACCTGGTTATGCCAGGCCCAAAATTAAACAAAATCCATCAGTCTGCTAAGTTGTTTTAAATAACATATAATTTAAACTTTATATAATTAGGCATCAACATACTCTTGATTTATTTTATTTTATAACTAAAAGTACCCAGTAATTTATTAACCTAACAATATTCTCTTTAGAAGTGATGAAAACTAAACAAACTGATGGCTAATGTTAATGCATTTTGATGCTTACAAAACTTTTCTGAAACAAATATATGCACAAAATAAATAAGAGCTTTCCATGCCAAATGCAATATATATTTTCTGTATACTCTTAAGTTCTTTACAATATCTAGTTTGGTAATTTATTCAATCATACAGCAGAGTCTGTTTCAAGTGCAAAAACATACTATAAAAACTAAGGCACCTGAAATATCATTTCTTATAAATTTACATGAAAATATTATTACCAAATTAACATGTAATGCAGCTTATCTTCAACTAATTAAGTTATTCCTTTACTTGAATCTCATTCAAAGTGTTGTTTCTACTTTGTTTTCCATGAGGAAGTATGTATTTAAATTTTTTACTTAAACAACTAAATGGCAAATTGTTAATTCAAAAACCTACTCAAACAACTTTTACCTACCTGAGGAATCATGGCCAATATGGACATAAATATTTTTCCATTCTCCTCTAGTCTCTTTCCAAAGGACAACCTTTCTATCATATGAACAGGAAGCAAGGATGTTACCAAACATTGGATGGGCCCAAGCAACTTGCCAGACAGGACCTTCATGTCTGGGAGAAAAATATTTAATTAATATTCACTTATGTTTTATAATAAAAGTTAGATATACAGTAATACCAACAAACATATTTATTTATTGATGTTTCAGAACTGTTTAAGATTACATCATCAGTATTAACTCTTTCCACGTGGGATCTATGGAGTACACCACACTTATAATCCCAAAATAACCATCATAGTTTCCACACTACAACTTTAATATTGTCCATGTATTTTCACAAAATTTGGCAAGCTTTTGGTAAACCTTACAAATCTTTTATGCACAAAAACTCAGATTATTTAATTAACTAATTTTACTACTGTTCAATGTACTGATCGCTCTAAGCACAGAGTGATTTTCATGCTATTATTAAAAACACTTTTCTTCATTTGAAAATTTTCACACATCTTTTGTGTAAACTTTAATCTTTCTAAATAAATATCAATTGTTTTTCAAGTTAAACTTTCTATTTTATCCATTAGTTTTGTACCCTAACTATTTTTCTCTTGTAAAACTACACATCTGTTTATACTTACTTTTATTGTTTTATCCCATGTCTAACTAATAATCCTGGCAAACTGTAAATCATTCAATAAATGTATAGCTCAAGTTACTATCTTAAATGACGTAACACACAAAACTCATCAGCATCATTTGTAGAGAATTAATTATTTTTAATTATCTCACCTAACAAAATCTTTCAAGTTTTTATAGTTGTTACTTTTATAATAGTGAATAAAAATATTTATTAAATATAATACTTATCACTGACATCTTGTTTTCTGCTGCCACTTGCCAATGAAATTTAAGCCTTCTTTTTTCTCTGTGTATGTAGGGTACTCTATACTAAATATTTTCTTTACTTAAACAATGCACCTAAAAATACAGAAAATTTACACACACAAAGCAAATAATTATCTGTAACAACTGTAATTAAACTGGCTTTCTAACTATAACATGAGCCTTGAAATAATTCTGTAACGTTCTTGATCATACAACCTCAGGAGAAAATTTCATGATGAAGATGAAATAAAAAAATATTCTGTGGTGAAACTAATCTAATATAATAGATTATTTTATAGACTGAATTTGCATTTTTACTGGTTATAAATAATGTTGAACAAAATGTCAAAAAGAATTATTGGCTATTTATAAAGAGAATGTGACGAGTGGGCCTAATTTTTCTACTCTATGACAACTACAAACATAAAAAGAACAAAGTCTATAGTAATTAGGCTTTGCCTTAGAAACATGTTTATTATAATGAATAGTTTATGCTACATTCTGTACTTCAGAGAGTGATGATAAATAAATTAGAGATGAAGGAGGACATACAAAATAAATGTCACAATTCTTGTATTAAGGGAGACTGAGGATTGTTAAGAACTTAAAACTTACTCAGTAATAAAATTTGATTTATTTCTATGTTCTGATGCCAAGTTTATTCATATATATTGATAATAAAGCAGTTTGATTAACTTTTGCAAAATGTGTATTTCAATCACAAAAAAGTTAATTCACAACATTCAAGATGCATCATCATCATCAGCTATTAATCATTTCAGCAGAAGCTTGGTCTGTGGAACTGACCTTGCATCCATTTTGTGTTTGTTATAGTTTTCATCCTATTACTTTTAAATTGGTAAGTGTATGTTTGCAAAATTTGGCAGATTATCAGTAAACATTACAAGGCTTTCATAAGAAAAATATCATATTAAGTCTTCAGGTTTGTTAAACAAAACTTCTTTCATGTTATTTTCACTAACAAATTTCTGTATGGGTTCAGTCAATTTGTCTGATCTCACAACCACCATATAAAATTAGGAAATCAATATAAATTATGCCTTTTTTATTCTAGAATGACAACAGATTATAAAATGAAAACACATGTTTAGACTAAATGGCTTAACTCTCATAACGTTATACACTTACACAGATTTATTATTTTTATTATATTACCTTTTTAGCCATGCCTAGTTATCAATACTGAAGCTACAATGACACAGCACTCATGAACTCGTGTTACCACACCTTATTATATAAAGCTGACCTTTAGCCTCTATAAAGTGACCTGTCTTTTCATTTATTATACACATGTATATGGATTATCACTATTTAGAAACGTTTTTAAACTTATCTTAAAACATATAACAGTAAATAAAAAATAAACAGTTATCTCTTCTAATTACGACTTTTGTACTTGGTCGCTTGTTGTAGCTTGTTTAGCCTGCAAAATTTTGCACATGGAGGATGCGAAAAGAAATAATTTTTTTACATTTTCTACATACATTTGAATAACCATAAAAATTATGAATTCTTTCATTGATATCACAGAATTCCATTATAATTTATCAAGTTTAATAACTAAGCTGTATTTTTATTGAAAATATATGAAATTACAAACAGAATAAAGATTCAACTTACCAGCACAACTGTTTGTCTTTAAAGAAAGAGGAAGTTGTTATGTTTGAAAATGGCTGAGAAAACCACTAAGGGGGCATTCTTAGCTTTCAATTGGTTATTCATGTGTCATATATAGAAGTGTGTATAGGGGCCACTTCCAAAAATGGAAAGAGGTAATTGGGGGCCAACATGTTTGATTCACAAAATACAGTGATAACTCAGCAAATAGAAAACATAAAAGTTTTGTTTTTTTAAAACTCTAGCTTGTAATACTGGTAATTTGAGTTCCTAATTTGTATGAAACTATAGACTTTGTATTTTGACATCACAGACATTTAATTTTGACCAGTGTTGCATTCAACATGTTACATGACACACAAAAATCAATATTTAAGTGTCCTTTTAATATTTACTTTTAAATTAAGATATCAAATAATTTATAATATGAAAATTTGAATTATAATTTACACTTTGATACCAAATACAAGAAGATAAATTCATAAAATAGTAGTTCAATAAAATTTTGAATGCAAGTTAACAAATAAGATAACATGGCCTTCGACACATCACAATAGGGTTTAAGTAAGAATTAGATTGGAAAAATGTTTTTAAGTAGATATGCTTCAACCAACTTTACGACTTAAATAAGCCTACACTGATCATAATGTTGTAACACAACTATGAAAATTCATAGAAATGAGTTAATGTGTTTTTAGACTCATTTAATCATAGATTTCTAACGAAATAGAAAAATCAAAGAATCATTTTATATTAACCCTATTAAACCTTCACTTAAGAGATATTCTGGATTAGAGGTGAGTAATCTGTGGTTAAATCTACAGGAAATCTCTCCTCTAATCAGAAACAGTGATAATCCAACCAATCACAACACGCTCTCCACAATCCACCAGGACACTATAAAAGACCGTCAGCACCTACATACATAATGACTTGAAGACGAAAGGTGGAAGACTTTCGAAACGTTGTCCTCTACACTTGTGTCTCCACAACATGCAGTTGACGTCCATTCTAAAAAGTTTCATCATGAATACTCTGCCTAAACAATCTGTCAAAGAATACTGAAATAAGCTACATTTGAAATTTATTTCTTAACATCTTTCTTTATTTTAAACCATAATATAAACAAAAATAAATTCTTATAGTACTTTACCTGAAGTGTAGGATACAGACAGAAGCTTTCAAAGTAGAATTTAAAAAGAAAAAGAAAATTTATCGCAATTGTAAGTAGAGAAAAAATATTTCTCAAGATTTTTCTAACTTCAGTAATTTATTATGACTATTACTTACTCTCTCAAATCAGCTACTAACTTATGAGTGCCATTTTTAACATCAAAAATTTTCACCGACTGGTCAGAGGAACAAGTTGCCAACCTGATACCATAGTAGTCCATCTGAGCATCATGCTAAAAGAAAACAAAGATATGAAACTTTCACCCCACTTATTAATTTACATTTTAAATAGTTGTAATTTTGGAAAAAAAAAGGTGAAATATTGAAGAAAATGCATAACACATCACAGGTGCATAATGAAGCTCCCCTGAACAGAATCTAAAAATAACATAATAAAAACTCAAGTTAGTAAGTTACTAGTAAGTATACACAGGTGTGAGATGTTAAAAAGTACCTTAATAGGCTTAGCTTAGTTGGACTTATTACACTGCACAAAGTGTTTGCTTCTTGAACACTGTTGGGTGTTCCTTATAGATTTTTGGCTGCTGATCATGAAAATCACATCCAAATTTGCCTATCACGTACCATTTTATCAAAATCTTCAGTTTTGTCATGTGTTTTCTTATATTTGTGTCCAAAAATTTTTGTTTCTGTAAGAGACCTATGAACAATGTTTTGTGCAGTCTGGGCATGTCCATGCATGAAATCAGGCCAGGTTGGAAGCTGTTCTGTAGAAGTATGCAACTGCTCATATAGACTTTATAGTGTGTACGTATTTTTTCAGAATTTAGCATTGCCTCAGTAGCAATGTAACAAGTAAGTTAAATGTTATAGACATCTTACAGGACGATCGATGTCGGTCAATAAGTCTAGTCAATGTCGTAATGGCCGCGATACATTCTGCTATATTTGTGGCGAGTATACGCTTGTTCATCAGAGACTCAATGACTACTCTTGTGATGAAAGCATATCATCTGCACGTTAGCTGTAAAATTGATGATCAAGACCAGGAATGGGCACTTCACATTTGTTGTGCGACATGTGCTGTCTGTCTGAGAGCTTGGCTCAGAGGCACTCGAAAGACAATGCAGTTTGCTGTCCCGATGATACGGCGAGAACAGAAAGACCATGTGACGGACTGTTACTTTTGTTTGACTAATGTATCTGGTTTTTCTGCCAAAAATAAAAAGTCAATTGAATACCCTAATCTGTCTTCAGCAACTAGATCCGTACCACATGACGACAGTCTTCCAATTCTGAAACCACCAAAGGAATGGACCTTAGTCGAACCAGATGAAGAAACTGCAATGCAGGGAACTGGCAGTGACATTGATCCAGATTTTGAACCATGCTCCTCAGGCAATCCACATCTCATAACACTATCAGAATTAAACGATCTGGTTAGAGATTTGGGTTTGTCAAAAGGAAAAGCCGAATTGCTGGGTTTGAGACTGCAGGAATGGTGTTTGCTGTCACCAGGTACAAAAATTTCTGTTTTTCAAAGCCACCAAGATGATATAATCAAATTCTTTGCACAAGTTGACAGTGTCTGTTTCTGTGTTGATATAACCTGTTGGTTATACAGCACACATGAAAGAAACCTACGAGAACATGGAAATGTTGCTGAAGCACATCCAGTACAGCAAGTACAACTGGAATATCTGTGGAGATCTGAAAGTCGTTGCTCTGTTACTGGAACTGCAGCTTAGCCATACAAAGTATTGTTGTTTTATCTGCGAATGGGACAGTCGTGCCAAAGAGTCACATTATTCTAGACAGAGCTGGCCAAAAGTTAGTTCCAGGACAGAAAAATGTGGCGCATGAACCACTTGTCGACCTGGCAAAGATTTTTTTGCCTCCTTTTCACATAAAATTGGGACTTATGAAGAATTTTGTAAAAGCAATGAACAAAAAAAAGGTGAAGGTTTTCATTATTTAAGACAGATGTTCCCAAAAATATCTAAGGCCAAGATCAAAGAGGGCATTTTTGTTGGTCCTCAGATCAGACATGTTATGAGTGGCAAGCATTTCAAAGATCTGTTAGTTGGGCCGGAAAAGATTACCTGGAAAGCCTCCATAGATGTTGTTGACAATTTTTTTGGCAACTACAGAGCCTCACATTACATTCAGCTGGTAGATAAACTTCTCAAAGCATACAAAACAATGAAGTGCAACATGTCACTGAAGATTCGTTTCCTCCACTCACACTTAAGACTTCTTCCCAGCAAATCTTGGTGCTGCCAGTGGCAAACACGGTAAAAGGTTTCACCAGGACATTGCTACAATGGAAAAATTATATCAGGGCAACTGGAATCTGTCAATGTTTGCTAACTACTGTTGGACACTGCAATGTGATGCACCGAACACTGGAAACAAATGTTATTGTTGGTAAACAGTTAACTGTCTTTCTCAGAGTTCCTACGTAATGAAGCAAAACTAAAACTATATTTGTGCATACCCACCAGGTACTTGTCACAATCAGCAAAAACTTTTCAGGAAAAAAAACTTTTCCAAAACTTTGTTGTGCAGTATTATCTGTGTGTGTGTCAAATGGTCAACTTATCTCACAGTTTACAAAAAAATAATTTAATCTACTAATGTGAAAAATCATATGATTTCCAACTATAAAACATTCCAATGTTTAATTTGTACACAATATTTCAAATTTTACACACACAAACATTTATATCATAAACCTACTTCAAACAAAAGCACAAGAAACATATCTTATTATGTAGATTATATGCAGGGAAATTTTTCATCACAGTTTCCAAATTCTCTATCAATAGAGCATCACGAAAAGGCTTCCCATTATACAAATCTTACCCAAATTGCATACAGCTTGTAAACCAGTATCAAACTAAGTTTGAGGAGTAAGAAATATTTAACCTGTGTATTAAGAACTGAAGAAGCATATCTTTTGATGATTTTGTATAAAACTTTGTGCATAAAAATGGGTGCAACTGGAAGAGGTGTATGTAACCAGCACTTATAGCCCTCAAGACAAAAGTGTCACAGACACAAAAAGGCCTCTGAAATTTACAACTATATTAACCAATACAAAAGTTTGTTATTTATCCTGAAAGCTGATCTTCAACATAAAAATACATGTTTTGCAAAAACAACCCTTACAGAACAGTAAACACTGGTTTCATAAGTACATAACTTTGAAGGTACTTATATATAGCACAACCTTGTCAGTATTTTGACTCACCAAGACTTCTAAGTTTTCACTAAAGGATGTATGAATGACTATCATCCAATCCATAACTGATAAACATAAAACAATGACAAACAAATTAATATGAATGTGTTTAACAGATGCACAAAAAGCAACTTACAATCATGTCTTCATGAGATGTATCTACTGTTTGTTCCAGGGAAACCTATAAAAAGTAACCACACATCAATTCTAAGTTATTCAAAAACACAGGAGAGATATCAGAAGATATATAATGGTTTTGTTACCCAGTGTTAAAAGAATTTTAGGTAAGATCTCAACTTAAGCCTCTTTTTGTATTTTGAAATATTTTAATTTTATAATGCACACAATACAAATTAAAATAATTAGGTATGAAATTCTAATTATTACTAATATTATTACATACAAAAAAATGTTTAATATTTAAAAAGTACACCCTGTTACTTTCATTACATTATGAAATACAAGTTAATTTCATGCAATTTAAAAAAAATGCCTGACTTCATACAATTTTTATTAAATGATTAAAAAACACAAAAATATTTGATAGTATTTAAAACAACTCATATCACATCCCAAAAGTAAAAACATTTTACCTCACACTGCTGTTTATGCCGTTGTTAATATTATTATAATTTGTAGTTTAACTCAAGAAAATCTGAAAGGGAAAAGCTTTTGTTAAAAACTCTAATGATTCCACTTTTTGTTTATTTGTTTAGATATGATAATGGAAAATAATGATTGACAATTATTTACATTTGCTACCAACCATCATCAGTAATAATGTTATTTGTTTGAGGAAGGTTTTCCATGACTATATACTCCCTGATAAATCTTCCTTCAGGTCTGAATTTTTTTTTTTCTAATTGTGGGTTTCTACACCATGATGTGGAATGCAGGCCTGGTAGAGTGCCTTTATTTGCTTGTTTTCTATAGTTTTGTGAGGCATGGTTCTTGAGAAAAGCTCCTATAAAAACCCACAATAATGAAACAACTTTCCAGATCTGAAAATAGACTCAGCATGGAACCCACAACCTTGTCACCAAGAAATGTAAAGCAGGAGGTGTCCACAAAACAAAATATTCCTCAAATGTTAACCACACTGCTAAAAGGTACCATCAAATAAGAATGTTAATCACATCTCCACCTGTTTCTAACCAAGGTAACTATCATAGTGGCATCAGTCTTTAACTGTGAAAGTTAACAGTCACCTCATGCAGAAGATTTATGAATTATAAAGTGAGCTAAAAGCACTCTATAAATTAAACACATCATGGCAGTTCTTTCAGAGAAACCTTGGGGAAACAACTTGGAGCACTCAGAAACAGTACGTTCCTCTTTGCCCAACTTGTGGAAGGAGTAACAGACTATCCAAGGAAAAGTATAAATCATACGTGGTATCTTTTCTAAAAAGTTAACCAATTCTTTTAACTTACAATAATCAATGTGATCCTACATAAGTTAAAAAAGTACATTCTTGCTTGTACAAAATATTTTCACAAAGACAAATAATTATGTTTACAAAGGCCTTATACAATTTATCATATTTACTACTGATATGAGCAAGTCTACAACATGTGATATGGAACTGTTTTTAACATATCTGTTTTCTGTCAACTGTTGTTTCCATCTGCTTACACAATATGATACAAGCAGTATCACAGTTGCCCTCTTTGACCACAATAAAGGGATAGCATTATGCTTAGGAGATTAGCCCAAAAAGGAATTACTATGTTTTTATTCATAAGTTACCAAGTTTTTATCAATTTTTAAGCAACAGTTTAAAAATTTCAGTTTAGCCATAATGTTACAATAGGATGTTGTATCTTCAATACCACAAGGTATCCACCTTACCTGTCAATATCAAATATTCAAGCCATAAACCAAAACACATTAACATAATTTTTTTTTAACTTTTGTAAAATATGCTGCACATTAAAAAAAAAAAAAAAGAGGAGGATCTTAGGGTACAAGTTACAACGTATCATTATAAAATGATCCTAGGTTTTGTAGGTGCTTGTGAGAAAAAGGACCCACATTGCAGTGGGGATACTCCGTCTGTCAATTTTTTTTTTTTTTTTTTTACACACACAACTACATTTCCAGAACATAATCTCAAAGATTAAGGCATAATAGTGCCACTTCAAATAACTATTAGCACAATTTTGTTACACTGATGAAAAGAAAAAACTGAAATACAATAACTTTAAGGCAAATGTACTGTAATATCTAAAATCACAAACTTCTAATTTAGACAAACACCTTGTATGCTAAATTTGGTAATGAGGGCAATAAATTACTGTTGCAATACTAAATTTTGTGAAAATTACATGTAATTTTTATTCAATAAAAAATTAATGAAAGCTTTGCAATATAAAAGTGAATACAGTTACCTTTGTTTTTAAGAGCAATTTTTTTAAGGACAATCATTTTAATTTAATCCCAGTCCTTCTTTAATGTTTAATAAAGTATTTTTATTTAACATATTCTAGGACACAAGTTAACATGAAAAGTAAATGGAAATTATACGCTATTCTTAACTTGGTTAAGGAAAAAATTACCACAACATGAAAAAATTAGGGTACCATGTTATAATTGTCAATGGAGTTAAACTTTTATTAAATATACACATTGTGTATTCTTATATCATGTATACATATTATTAATACTAGATTAGCCATAGATGAAAGAATTCCACAATAAAAGTAAATGACACAATAAACCTTTCTTTTATATACCTTTCTTTTTATATACCTTATATACCTTTCAAAGGTATATCTGGTGTTTTTTTTGCCTGACTTCATTTTGTTTACTTGACTTCATAAATACTCCAACATGAAAAAGTCATATGAAATATAGTAAAATTCTGAATTAGCACCTAAGCAATACTAATTATTTTTTTTGTATGTGCATGTAGATGCTTGCTTTCCAAGTATTACAATCCCAAAAAAATAATTAAATTTAATTTCAAAAGATATCTTATGCAAAACTTCAAACGCTGAAATAATAAGTAAAAATAGAACAATAAAAATCACTAACGTATTAATAACATTATATAAGACTCAAAGCCCATCATGGCATCTATGATCTACTACCACCTTTTATCAACACTCTTAATTTAACTTATGGGTACTTGTACAGAATTTCCCCAGTAATATATCGAGTGTTAGAGACGCATCCATTTGTAGCAGTTTAGTTGATAACTCAAGAATATTACAATTCTTGATCATTATGTCAATTGGAATATCTTCAACGTCATTGTAGTTACACTTGTTTATGAATCAAATAAGTAAAAAATGAAAAGTAAAATATTGAGTTATCAACAATACTTCAAATGGATGCGTTTAACACTCGATATGCTACTGGGGAAATTTTGTACAAGTACCAACTTTAGTAACAATTAACATATTGCATCAATGTTTAATTTCTATATCTAACGCTAAACCTAAATTAGTCGTATGACCATTTACCATTTGCGAATTAAAAATAACAATAAGTTTATTATTACGTTTCCCTGATTAAAGAACCTTAATATTCTTACCATAATTATTTCGTTTTGTTTCAAAACAATGTTCAATTTATAAAACAAAGATACACTGGTTTCTCAAAATACCAATGATGATGCCACACCAGTTTACTTGAAAACAGTTTCACCTATGGTGGAAGTAACAGAACACGTTACGTTTTAGCAGTATTAGAACATATAATTATTTCGTGCGTTTTGTATTGTTATTATTAAAATACACCACCAGTCCTTTGCTACTACTGTACAAAATTACTGTTGTGTATATATTTATACATAAATAAAGCATGAGGCACAAAGTTTATTTTTCTGTAAAAAAAAAAAAAAAAAAGCCTATAATAGTTGAGATTACAAATTTGTTAGAGGAAATATTTTCATTTATTTCAAAGTTATAAGTGAACTTATCTTAGTAATATCAAAAAAACAAATCACACCGAGGTAAAGACAATATTTAAAACGTACACTAAATGATTTAATAAAACGAAATATATACTTTTTTATTTTATATAATAATCCTTAATTTATTAGTTAGAAGTTAGTTAGCTATATAGTTCATAACTAAAAAAGTAACTAATAAATTAATATAAGACCTCTCTTGTACTTTATAAAGTACTTTGTCTGGGGGAGAAAGACAACGAACAAGGGATTCTTGGAGATGTTGCATAATCATTGAAAAGTTTGAAATATGATGTATTCAGTTGTGCAATCCATATGATGATAACATAAATCATTTGGGAATTGAGAGTCGTCAGTAGTCAAAGAGATACGGGATTTCGATGAAGCCACGCTACCTTGCCAACAACGGTATCAAATCAAATTATAGAACCTGTTTTTAATTGTCTATTTGAGATTGTATACCTTGATCTTGATCATCTGATCTGGCTTAAGGCTGCTACTGCTATCACTAACGTCCTTGTCGTCACCAAACCTATTTTTGTGTGCGCCACAGCATCTTTGAGCTTCACAGATAAATTTGCCTCAACAAGAACAATAAAAAAATCCATCATAATCACATCCACAGTATATGCACATGTTGGAAATTTACATCTCTGAACCTCGCATATGCTCGTAGTCAAGGGAAGAATGACAAGAGTAGCAACGTTTCAATCATGGTCAGTGGGGTTTGGAGCTATCCATTAAAGGTCTATTGGTCTCTGGTCAGAAAAACATCGAACGACGAACGTTTTCAAATTGCTTATTGAAGTTATGAAATGCAACATATTTAAAATTTCTGATTTTCCAAACTAAACCAAGTGTTTAACTTTATATTTTTAGATTCTTCGGTGTTATTACTAGTATACTTATTTCATATTTCCTATAAAACAGACAGCTTCCTATCGTTACAGGAAGCTCCATTTTAACACTTTAATAATGCTTCAGTAGTCGAGTGTCTTTAACTGATAAAGTTGATTATGACAAAATAATGTGATGCATTCAACAAATAACTGACCGTTCATTAATGATATCCACAGTTAAAGTGTGTGTGTGCTTTCTTATACCAAAGCCACGTTGGGTTATCTGCTAAGTCCACCGAGAGAAATCGAACCCCTGATTTTAGCTTTGTAAATCCGTAGACTTACCGCTCTAGCAGTTAAAGAAAAATGGGAATGGTCGATGTAAAAGCGTCTATTTGATAAGTTTTTTTTTATGCATTTTAGTTATATTGGATTTTTACTGTTATTTCGTACACAATAATAATAATAAAGACTTGAAAAAGCTTTATTGGACTCGGTAATTTAGCTTATAACAATAGGAAACCAATTATGCAAACACAAACGTTTGGAAAAATGAATAAGAAATTTAAAAATATATTACTTTTTCCATAAGTCTGTTTTATTACTTCGTTTGTTTTAAGCATTAAGCTGTACAATGAGCTTTTTTTGTTGTGTCCTCTATAGGGATAGAGCTCAGTATTTTAGCGCTAGATGCCCACAAGTTTACCACTGATCCATAAGGAGTATTTGTCGCTGTTTGTTGTTAGGCACAAAACCCCTGGGCCCGGCATGGCCAAGCGTATTAAGGCGTGTGACTGTGTAATCTGAGGGTCGCAGGTTCGCATCCCCGTCCAACCAAACATGCTCGCCCTTTCAGCCGTGGGGACGTTATAATGTGACGGTCAATCCCACTGTTTGTTGGTAAAAGAGTAGCCCAAGAGTTGGCGGTGGGTGGTGATGACTAGTTGCCTTCCCTCTAGTCTTACACTGTTAAATTAGGGACGGCTAGCACAGATAGCCCTCGAGTAGCTTTGTGCGAAATTAAAAAAACCAAAAACAAACAAACACAAAACTCCACAATAATCTATTTGTGCTACCACGGGTATCGAAACTTAATTTTTAATGTTATAATCCTTCAAACATTCTCCTGAGCTACTGGGACGACATAAAGAGAAATCTTCATAAAAAATGAGAGGAATCAAGATAGTATGGCATGGCAAGTGTTATGACAAGAACATGGAGAAAGGGTGTGTGAAAAAAAACTGGTCAAAAAGTGTAAAATTAACCCCATTAATTATTAAACTGTAACATCAAACAGAACTCGTTTTGAAGCACTCATAATTTAATTTGAGAATGGAACAAACTCTGAGGACACTTCAGCTCTTGAAGTTCTCAGGTATTTCGAAAGTGAAATATTTGGTCTGTCTTGTACTTTACAGAATACATAATATTCTCTGATAAGTGTCCGTCATTTCCATCACACTTGGCATACTTGAGCACTCTGATTATGTTTAATTGTTTCTTTGTTAGAAAATTTCGCACAAATCTAGACAAGGGTTATGTGTGGGCAATTGTCTCTTTATTATAGGCTGGCAGGCTAAAAGAAAGCAGCTAGACACTAAACCCCACCGCCAAATGTTGGCTGATCGAATAGCGGTGTACGATTTTGCAGCAGCGGATCGAGAACCATCGATCATAATCACTTATCAATCGATAACCGGGCCCGGCATGACCAGGTGGTTAGGGCGCTCGACTCTTAATCTGAATGTCGCATACCAAACATGCTCGCCCTTTCAGCCGTAGGAACGTTATAACGTTACGATTAATTTCACTATTCGTTGGTAAAACAATATATCAAGAGTTAGCAGTGGGTAGTTAGTGAGGACTTACACTGCTAAATTAAGGAAGGTAAGCGCAGACAGCCCTTGTGTAGCTTTGTGCGAATTTTAAAAAACAAACACTCAGTAATAATGGCCGATGACCTGATAGTTACTAACTATCTTGTAAATAAACTGGGATGCATTTAACTGACTTAGTAAAATTTCCTGCTCGTTTTATGTTGTACACCACAATATATAAATTAGGTTTGTTGTTTTTTTGAAACCAGAAATTGTCAAACTAACATCTTCTAACCTGTTTTTGCTTGTTTACTTCGAATTAAGTACAAGGATACACATTGAGTTGTCTGTGCTCTGCCCACCGCGGGTATCAAAACCAAGTTTCTGGGGAGCATTTTCTAAGTAAATATATTTTTTATTATTGATACGAGAAAAAATCCTACAATAATATAAAACTAAAACTTTAATTGTTATGAAAGTAATTAATTATTTTCTTAAATAAAAAGATTAAATTATTTGAGATATATCAACGATATTTGCTAAAAGTAAACATGTACTTGTTGCATTGCGTACCGTGAACATCAGTAGCTATTCAGATTATAATTCTCATTTTATACTTTATTTCCACGTTTCTTAAGCATTGTTTAGATTGTGAATTATGTTAATTGCGAATGCACATTTACTGATTTACTTGATGATACAACGTAATTGTACTTTACATGTAAAAATGTGATTTAAAAAAAATGTTTCGTTCACACTCAACAGACAACGCTAAGTTAAATTAAAATAAGGTAAAAAAGCCGATGTAATATTAAACTGTACTTTCTGGATCTCTCCAAGAGAACCTTTTATTAATCAGTGTATATGATAGCTCATAAACTAGATAGATAATAGAGTGAGGAATCCTGCCGAATTTTCCTTCTTTTTTTCACCTCTTGATTCTATATGGCTGGGAACATTTCGTTACAATGTCTTAATTTAATGATCATGTATTTCTCCCTTTGAAAAAAAGCAAAGTTGCATAAAAGAAAAATCTTCTCGACGGTAATTTTTTCTTCAAGCTTGTTGTCTGAAACTTGTAAAAACTATGTGCATATGTTCATGAGAATATAATAAATATAATTGGTTTGGTATATTAAAAATTGAGTACTAATGATTCATAAGTGGAAAAAAATTAAAATGTTTTCGCTTTCTTGATGCTCTGCGGGGTGCGTGTTTTATAACAGCCACAAACACATTTATTTGACTGTTTTGATATTATTATGTCAGTAATATAACAAAGAACGTGTGGTTTAGTAGTCAACACTGCGCCAGTTGCACAAGGAGTCATTACAGTACACAATAGATCGTTGCTAATTGCTTTAAAGTTTCGAAAAGCTTGAAAGATCTACATTTTATTTCATGTCAAATAATAATAATTAAATTTACAACAACAAAAGCAAAAATAATATAATAAATGTGTGGTTTTCTAAATAAGACCTCTACTTAGTATAAAGTATCTGCATTTTAACACACACACACACGAATGACATTAAACTCAGTAAGATAGCCCAAATTTAACTTAGAAGATATCCATTTTAAATGTTTTCTTATTTTGTTTTAACATACCGCTTACCAAATGATGCAAGATAAAGTTTAGTTCGTTTCATTTATTGCATTTTGTGCTAAACTACACTAGGGCTAACTGCGCTAACCATCCATAATTTCGAAATTACAGACAAGTATAAAGGTAGCTAGTCAACTGCACCCCCCATGAAACCTCTTGAGCAGCTCTAATCGAATGTATCCATGACAAGAATATGAGGAGAGCAATTTTTATATATTTTTTCTTCTGGCGGTAAAGAGGTGCAAACCACAAATCCACAGACCAGCACACTAACTACTGGGCCACTCTCATCAAAGCTATAGATCAAAATCTAGTAATGCCCCTGTGACACAGCAGTAGAAATCTAGTTTCGAATCCTATGGTGGGCAGAGCACAGATAGATCTTTGTGTAGCTTTGTACTTAACCACAGACGAAACAACTATGTTAAAATTGTTATAAAACTTAGACGACTTCTAAACACCATGAAATTAGTAGAATGAAAACATTTCTTAGCATATGAAAGTCGAGGCTGCTTAAATGCAAATACAAAAATATTGGAAGAAAAAACAAAACTTTTGTGGAATCTAGTTCTGCCCAAAAGGGAGTCTCGGTTTAAAAGTTCAAAGTTAATCTTCTACATTTTAATACTCTTTGGTTTATGATAAACAATAACTTGCTATATTTGTGAAATTTCAAGAATAATATATATATATATATATATATATAAAAGCAAATAAATAACAAAGTACATTATTTCAATTAGAAGGAGGACGTAATAGCTACGTTTCTTTTGTTTTTGAATTTCGCGCAAAGCTACACAAGGGTCATCTGCGCTAGCCGTCCTTAATTTTGCAGTGTAAGACTAGAGGGAAGACAGCTAGTCATAATCACTCACCGCCAACTCTTGGGCTACTCTTTTACCAAGAATAGTGGGATTTACTGTGACATCATAACGCCTCCACGGCTGGGAGGGCGAGCATGTTTGGTGCGACGGGGATTCAAAACCGTGACTCTCAGATTACGAGTCGAACGCCTTAACCCACCTGGCCATGTTGGGCCCAGCTACGATTCGAATTATAGGTTAGACTTAAATAAAAACGGCTATTGAAGTCCAGACAACCTACTGTAGAAATATTTAATCGGCAAATGGAAGTTTCATGTTAAACTCGTGATGTAAGCTCATGACTAGATTTACCCACATCTAATGTTATCGGTACAAGTAAATTAAATAACAAAATAAAAGTAGCCATGTTATTCCACAGTAATATTTGAAAGACCTGGCTTTCAATAACAGTTTATTTGTTTTTTAATTGGAACCGAATGCAGCACAGTTCTTAACGAGCACGACTGTGGGCCTGAGGTTTACATCCCATTACCTATTCAAGCAGTTTAAAAAATGTGCTTCCCAATTTGTGGCCGTTGTTGTGTTTTTGAATAACGTTCAGATTTTAATATACAGCTAACGAGAGTAGCCTAATAATTGGCGGTGTGCAGTGTTTACTAGCTATCTTCACTTCCCATTGCAGCTCAGAAACAAGTCTGGAGACTTATGACGATAAAAACGAGCAGAGTACAGATAGCTCTCGTGTACCTTTCTACAAAATCTTACAAAAAAATAAGATAAAAGTATTTAATTGGACAAAGATTAAATTAAAGATGCTCTCTATGAGCATGCGCCTTCTCTTCACCTTGAACAGTTTTTGTTTATAATTGAACACAAAGCTACATAATGAGTTATCTTTGCTGTACTTATCGCGTGTATCATATCCCTGTTTCTAGCGTTATAAGTCCACAGACTTACCACTGTGATATCAAGAGACATAGAGTAATTTAAAAAAATTGATAGTTTATTGATAATTAAGTTAAATTACATATTGATAAACTGAAACTACGATCTAACTATTTATTAAATATTTTTATTAAACCGACTAAAGGCTAGTTTATACAAACAAGTATGAAGTACTGTGGAAAGATAAGCAACAATTAGAAAGATAAACAAAACGAATTCATATTAACATTTCACTAGTCTTTATTCCAAAAACATCACAACTGAAACAGAGAAAATATTCATGATAGCACTTGGCATGGTTTCAGTACTGTTACAAAAAAAGAACCTTAATAAAATTCCGATTCAGTTCTAAATTAAAATGCACGCATATCTATAAAATAATGTATTTAAAAATGAATGTTCTATAGGTTTAGAAACGTATACAGAGTACAATTATCAAGCAGTTAAAGTGAACAAAAAATGTTGCCTTTCCTCTATACACACTATCAATATTTAGTGCGTGACGTGATGTTACGAAATGGACGGGAGGAGGAGTGTCGTTTTAAAAGTTACTTTATAAAGGTTTTCTCAACTTACACTTCCAGTAGTAAATACTTTATTGAATGCAGAACCTCGTCTAAGTATTATTCAATTATACCAATATAAATTAGAATGTTACTAGCACGTGAATAGTGCTGTATGAAAATAACAATGCAATATACTTTAAGATGTACTGTACTCTTAACCAGTTGTTTTCTGTTAGTTTTTGTTTTTTACATGATAGTCAACTATTTGTTGTACTATTACCATCACTAATTGTAATTCACGATCGCTTGTCTCGAGTTCGTGATGAAAAATTAAACGAGTAATATTAAAGTAAAAACCACAACCACATCATTATACACTTAGAAAAAAATGTATTTTAGATAAAGATATACGTCCACAAGTTTTATTTATTTTTCGTCTCTAATACGGAAGAGATTCACGTTTCTATTCCACGATTTCAACACAATACCGGAAAGGTGTAAATTCATTTTTGCTTGTTAAAGGGCAAATCTTTACAATGGGATTTTTATGCTAAACCCATCATAGGAATCGAACTCCAGATTATAAATTCTCGAGAATTTCCAGGAAACTTTCTTTTTTTTTTCCCTAAATGAGAAAAGCTTTCAAACATTTAGATTACATGTTTAAATTCAATGGTAATAATTTACATACTGCATAAGACCATTTTGTAGTACTTCAACTTAAACCTGGTTAAAGCCATCTAAATGGCAAAGAGACGAAACAGACAAAATTATTAGATTCACGCTTTACATTAAAACAATTGGTTTTTGGAAACAACGTGTTCCGACAATGGTAGAAGAAAAAAGTGTTAAATAGCTAAAAATATTAATTACAAACTACTAATATAAATTATTGAGACTAGATTTTAATTTCAAAGTATTTGATATCTTATGATCGATGGTATATGTTCCATGGAAAGGGTTTGCTTGTTTGTAAGGCAGGAAATAAATTTTGTAATGTGAGGGGCGTGCATATCCCCCTAGCTTAAAAAAAATCAAAATTTCAAACTATAAAATATTATAAATTACATCTGTACAACATACCGTCTTCTTCAGTGATAAAGTATTCACAAAACTACATCAATCAATAAGTAACCATAACAATGATAAGGAAATATTATCAGTGGTTAACATTTCCACCATAATAACCATTATTTAAAACGATACAATTTAAAGAAACAATCAGACAATATTAAACCGCCAAAAAAAAAAGTTTTATATTTTGTCATATTGACTTATGAATATTAATATCACATTTCATTCCCGTGGATATTTTATTAAACAATTAGTTTTACTCCAACTATTTAATCAAAATTACTTGTTCTTAAAGAATCGGTTTCGTATATTTCACTACTCTTCAGCTCTGCATTTTTACACTTAACTTATTTTCACCTTGTACATTGATGTGCTATACAAAACGAAAAAGAAATAAGGTTAAAAATATTAAAAGCTGCAAATTCAGTGCTCTAAAAACAAATTAATTTTAATTAAATCGGACCCTAATATTTGGCAATAGTATCAGTTATTCTAAAAACCACAATTAGATATACAGACAAAACAAATGTTTGTGGACAGAAAACAAAACAACAAAATGTATGTGATAATACCAATTGTCATCACCATAACATGTTAGAACCAACTTTATTACTTCACGTTTAATTCATTTTCTGTTGCTTATTTACAGTACAAAAACTCGTGGTAGATAAGCTAAAAAACTATCGAAAAACATCTTTTCAAGTAAAAACTTTTAAAATTTGGAAGGCAGAAAGTTTATAAGAGCACTAAACAAAATTATATAATTTTTAGACATTTCTTTCTGTTTTGTCCTTGTTAACTTATTTTGAGAAACTTAACAATTCTAAAATAAAATATTATGAACAGAACTTCAGAATACGGTACAGTTTTTAACAACTGTATTGGATAATACGTAATGTCGATTTTCCTTTTCTAAAAACTGTACAAAAATTAGGTAGTATTTGGTACGTTAACGAAAAGAAAAACGAACGGAAAACAATATTTTTCTTTTCCTTTGTTTCGAAAAAGAACGGTTAATCCGTCATGTCAGGGTTGGTGTAACTGAATCCTTTAAACTGTTGTTGATCCATAGAAGCTAGAAACTGAGAATCTATCGGAGTCAAGACTGCTTTCTCCATAGTAAAATTACTATCGAAATTACTAGTGTCACATGGTCCTGACTGTAAAATACAAAGCAATTAGATCTGATGTATACAAATTGGAAGATTAACAAACTGTTCTATCTTGAACATGAAAAAAGACTAGGTAAATTCAATTTATTTGGTCTTAAGAGTTAAAATACCATTCTTCATTGTAGAGAATATTTATATAATACTGTTAAAATAACACTCTTTAATGCAGAGATTATTTAGATAATATCGTTAAAATAACATTCTTTGATGTAGAGGTTACTTAGATAAAATTGTTGAAATAAAATTCTTTAATGTAAAGATTATTTAAGTAATATTGTTTTGACTAATAAATAGGAAGAAGAAAGATATTTACTCAAAGTTTCAAATTATAGTTTTACAAAGAAAAAGAAAAACTTGAAAATTTCTACAGAGCACTTTCAAAGAATCTATAAAGCAAAAAATCTAGTAAATATAATATTTCATACTGAAGTATTGCAGCAAATTTGTATTATATTTTGTTTATTTATGTTACTAGCACTATTAGATATTTGTTTGATCCTTTAAAATTAAAAAAAAATCATGTTTGATAATAAATATTCTAATACATTTTAAACAGCCCCAAGTAACAATGAAGTAACAATAAACATAATGTCATTTTCTATAATAACTATTTTCCTTCACTCTTAAGTTTCGTGTGTGTTGTGTTTTATAACTACTATACAAACCACACTCGGCTTGAAAGGTGGCGCCACTAGTCTACGTTCCATCCTTTCCCAGTCAACGGCGTTGAAAAACGGCTGGTATCTGATATTCCCAGCTGAACATTTAGGCATTCCCAATCGCTTATAAGGGTCTTTTTCTAGCAACTAATTAGAAGAAAAATGTACTTTTTTTTTTTTTCATAAAACTAGTGGTAATCAAAAATCTTTACTATAATTTAGATAACAATAAGTCAAGGGAAAAGTTTAGAGAAATATTATTAAGGTAGCAACTATGAGTGTGTGTGTGTGTTCTTATAGCAAAGCCACATCGGGCTATTTGCTGAGCCCACTGAGGGGAATCGAACCCCTGATTTTAGCGTTGTAAATCCGTGGACATACCGCTGTACTAGCGGGGAGCAGCAACTATGATGAAATATCATTATACGATCAAGAACATTTTCAGCAAATGACTTTAGAAACAAAAAATTATTTGTAATAATTCTTCCTTCATTAATTAGTCATTTTGTTATTGCTACCATATAAACATTGGTGTTTCACAGTTTCAACGTTATATGAAATTTTTCTTTTTTATTGGATATTGTTTTTATCTTTAAATTAAAAACAAAATATTTGAACAAATAAAATAAGACTTAGGCCTAAATGTAGAGATTAAAAATATACCTAAATTAAACAGTTAAAACTGAAACTTAAGATATTCTTAATATAAATTGGTTTCAAAGCCTAAACGTTTTGTTACATCTACGCACCAGTTAAGAAATAACCGAGTTTCGTTTTGGTATTTGATTTCGGGCAAAGCTATTAGAGAGTTACTTGCTCTAATAGTCTCTAATTTAGTAGTGATAGACTAAAGAAAAGGCAGCTATTCAACACTACCCACCGCCAACTCTTCGGCTACTCTTTTACCAATAAATAGTGGAAGTGACTGTCACATTTTAACGTTCCCATGGCTGAAAAGGCGAGTATGTATGGTGATGGGGTTTCAAACCCTCGACCCTCAGATTGTGAGTGGAGCGCCCTAACCACGTGGAAATACCAGGAAAATATTGGAGGTAGATTTTAGAGCCCATGGATGAAACGTTAGTATTTTAATTATCAGGAGTATATAGTTACATTGTCCATTATTTTACATTGGATAACGACTTACACTTCTTCTGTGACTTGTACTAAAATCTGGATATGCCTTAACTACCGCTAGGGGCAAATTCCTTTTTGCCCCAATCTCTTCTCTGGTAACACAGCCCCTCGTTTTATACTTAAAAGTTACCAGTTCTTTATAACATTTATGCTGATCATGTTGGCATAAAACAACTTGGATTTATAATATTTAATATCAGAAATTATTACATTTTGTTAACCTCATAATTTACTTTAGCAAAGCATGATGAGATTTATTTTAAAATCGTTTTTTGTACGTTCCCCCATACAAGTATAGAAACGTAAAAAATCAGACCCTTGTTAAAATATATAATGTAACCTAACATGACTTTGATGAATGTTAATATAAACGTGTTCTATGCTCCAGTGAAAGAAACAATAAGCGTCTCACTTTGCATACGGGAAATTCATCAGGATTATGTTTACTATTAAAAACAAAGAAAATCCTGAACAAATATGAAGTCTGAGGGCCCGAGAGCCATCTGTGCTAGTCGTCCTTAAGTTTAGAGTAATTTGCTATAGGAAAGTCAGCCAGTAAACATCACCCACCATTAATTCCTGGACTACTCTTTTACCAACGGAAAGTGGGATTCATGGTCACATTATAACCCCCCAAACATATACACACGCACATAGCTGAAAAAGTGACGGAATTCGACTTCGCGATTCGTAGAGTGCGATTTTAACTCCCTAAACACCAAATCATGCCACCTACGTTACAGAAAACTAAATGCCTCTACCAATGTTATTATTTGTTTTGCTTCTCTGCTCAGGAACCTGGGGTAGTACGCTTCTTCGTTACACACAGACCAGAAAAGTTCGTCCTCATCGGTTCCGTTGAAGGGCGATTGTCCTATTAACATTTCATACAACAGTACTCCAAAAGACCACCAGTCTACTGATTGGTTGTATTGTAGACCCTTGATAATCTGTGGGCGTTGTAAGTGGTGGTTAGAATTTGCAACGATTACTCAGGTCCTTAAAATAAAACTTGGCAAACAGTTTTGAAGATATATATACACTTCGTAAACGTATTTAACATTACTTCACTATGAATAAACTCACAGAAAACTACAGTTGATATAACACATTGACCTTATTTCAACACTGCCACTACGTAAAAGAAAATAAACGCCTCAAATAAAATTAAAGTTTGTTTGTTTTTGAATTTCGCGCAAAGCTACACGATGGTTATCTGCGTTAGCCGTCCCTAATTTAGCAATGTAAGACTAGAGGGAAGGCTGCTTGTTATCACCATCCACCGCCAACTCTTGGGCAACTCTTTTACCAACTAATAGTGGAATTGACTGTCACATTATAACGCCCCCATGGCTGAAAGGTAGAGCATGTTTGTTGAGACGGGAATTCGAACCCATGACCCTCAGATTAAGAGTCGAGTGCCTTAATCACCTGGACATGCCAAGCCTGATTTAAATATAATCGTCATAAATAGCTTTTAATTTTTTTATTTTGTAACCAAACAATAAATACGTTATAATTATTCATTTTTATCACAAACTTTCAGCAATAAACTGATAATAATAATATCAAATTAAAATAGAGTATTGTCTAGTATAAGATGTTTGATTGAAGAAGGGTTAAATTATATCTCTAATTATTTTGTTACTATGTTAATATCACCGTCGAGGTACTATAGTTTGTTTGTTTGTTTAAATTTCGCACAAAGTTACACAAGGGTTATCCGCACTAGCCGTCCCTAATTTAGTAGTGAAAAACTAGAAGGAAAGCAGCTAGTAATCACCATCCACTGTCAACTTTTGGGCTACTCTTTTACCAACGAATTGGTAGTACGTTATAATGCTCCCATGACTGAAAAGACGAGCATCATTTAAGGGAAAGGGATTCCAATCCCTCGACGTTCAGATTCCGGGTCAAGCGCTCTAACCACCTGGCCATGCAAGGCCGCAGATATTAGGGATCATTCGTTTGTTTTCTATCGATTTATTTCACAGAAGTGTCGTATTTCGAGCCCAAAAAACCGCATATGTTCACGATAACCATATGAGGCTAAACAGGTAGGGGGAGGTACCTTCTACCCAAATTTTGACTTAAACGTGAAGGGCTGTTTTAACTTTGAATTCAATAATTATGATAATTGTTTGGTCATAGTTTTCGTTACTGTAGTAATTGTTAAGCACAAAGGTACATATAAAGCCATCTGATCTCTACCACCACGAGTATCGAAACATGGTTTCTAGCAGTATAACTCCGCATATCGCTGTGTCACTGGGGTACTAGTTTTCGTTAATCAGTTTGTTTGTTTCGTAGTTAAGCACAAAGCTGCACAGTAGGCTATATTTGCTTTGCCTACCACGGGTATCGAAATCCGGTTACTAGCGTTGTAAGTCCGCAGACATACCACTGGGGGCTCGTTAGTCAGTAGTTGTGCTTATTAAAAACAATCTTGATTCATGTTACATTGAAAATGTGTGTAAGAACGATAGTAGATTTCTATAAAACATTTTTACATAGCTTCTGACATGTAATAATAATCCTTTTATTTATTTTTAACTTTGACTTACGACTTTCAGCCACGAGTGCATTGTTTAGATTAGAAACTAAAGTTCTGAAAGTTTAAACAGATAAGTGAGTTTATTAGATGTATATAGTAATGTTGTATTAAGAGACGTTACATTGTGCTAACTTATTACCACCTGGGTACACAGATTACAAAGTTTTAAAATCTTACATCGTCATTATTGGTTAGCTTTCTTATTTATTACAGCCTAGTTAGGTTTTGAATTTCAAGACGTTAGACTGTTTTGCTAGTGGTTAGGTTTATTATTTATGTTAGCCTAATTGGTTTCTAAGTTTCAAAACGTTAGATCGTTCTGTAAATGACTAGCCTTCGTATTTATATCAATCTAGTTTGGTTCTAAGTTGAAATGCGTTAAATAATTCTGTTAACTATTATTTTTTTCAATTATTACAACCTAGTTAGGTTTTAGGTTTCAAAAACTTATATCTTTCTGCTAGTGGTTGGTGTTTTATTTATTACAGTCTACTGTTTTTGTTTGTTTGTTATTCTTTAGAAAATCATTCCCTTCACTAACGTCAAACAAAAAATAGTGACCTAATATTAAAAGTGGATATTGAAATATATAACGTTGTCATCTTGACATCTCTATATTTTACCACAGCGAAGAAAAAACAGAACTATATCAATTTAACATCGTTGTAAATTGCATACTTCATTCATATAAACGTAATATCACAATAAATATTAAGATAGTATTTTGATGAAAGGATTACCACTGTACCGATATCAGCTGTCCTTTTTTGTTTAAGATAGGATGGTTAAATACGAAAAACTCAAGACCAAGAGAAATTTAAATAGCTCATATTGTTTTGGTTCTTTCTTGAAAACTAGATGTTATTGACGATTAGCAAGTAAGTTTAAGAAAAAACAAACACAAAAACGAATTGATAATTAAAGTATTTGGATTGTTTCAGGCTTGATATTTTGAGAAGTAGGGTTAGCAAGCTTACCTCTGGAGCAATGTAGTCCGGGGTTCCACAAAAAGTGGAAGACTTCGACTGGTCATTCATGCCAAATTTACACATGCCAAAGTCAGAAATTTTCACGTGCCCTTCATGATCTAAGAGGATGTTATCCAGCTTAAGATCCCTAAAAACCACATACAGACACACATGCTAGGTTTCTACTTCACACCATGTCTTAACATGACCATGGCCAACTTGTTTTGCTGTTAGTTAAAATGTTACATCAAACAAAGGAAACTGTTATTTCGCTAGGACTTCAACGAATAACGTTAGTTCTCGCACAGGTCTTTAGCAATTGTAAGACTGAACACTACGGTTTCGTAGACTAATAATATGTGATGACTAGTGATATTACTTTATTAGTGGATGCACATGCCCAAACGAAAATGTTCTTGTGTAAATATTTAGAGGTCGCTGAATGTAACCAAAAATCCAATATGTTTAGGACTATATTTAAAAAAAAAGCATGGATAAAACCCTGGTGCTTTTGACAGATGGTTCTATCGAACTAACTAGGGTTTTGTCGTTATTTTTGTAGCGTAATTTACTTATCTTTTTTATTCCACTTGTTTTGGTGTTTGCTATTACGAGCAATGTTTAATACCAATAGCCAGTACAGGCGTTTAAAGACTGTGATTTTTACCTTGTAAACGAGCACCTTATACATCATTTATCGAGAAAACAAAGAAAGATACACAAGAAAGAGTTTGTGATACTCATTACCATGATCGTATCTTGAACAGATATGTTCAACAGTTTGTAACAATCAGAACTCTATGTTAAATCAGAATTTTATGATCATATGTTCAACAAACGTTATATACTCAATAGTTTTTAATAATCAGGAATACGTCATAACAAGGAGCATCAGAGCCTGTTTATGATATTTTCAACCAATAACAAGTTCAACATTGGTTACGATCAGTAATAACCCACAATATATAGTTTTTAACATTATATGATGAAAAAGCTTGATATTGAATAACAGAGCTCGGCTTATGGAAATATCCGCGTTAATTTAAGCAGAAAAACTGATTAGTAATAAATGTATGACAAAACATCACAATAAAACTGATAATAATTGAAATCATACCATTCTTTACTGGCCTATAAGGGTACGTGGTAAGAAAAACGTATAACAACATTTCATTAATAATGATGTGATTTAAATTACTATCAGTTCTGTTGAGGTATAATATTGCACGCACATTACCACTAAATGTCATGTTCACCACACTAAAGTGATCTACACCTTAATTAAGAGTTTCCGAAAGGCTTTTAATGACAAAAAGTGTTATTAAATGCTCACACATCCAACACGTGTGCTAAGTGAATCAGTAAGCTGTTAATAGCAACAAGGAAAGTTTGCTGTTATATAACAACAGAAACAAGCTCATTGCAACGAATGCTAGTCTGTTACAACAATGGCAACAAAGACAGGGATACAAAATGTTTGCGTAGCAAGTTAAACAGATGGCTGTTAGCAAGTAATAATGAAGAATATTGCGAAATGTTAAAAATTCCCTGCATTTTTATAAGTTGGTATAGCGAGTTAAACAGTGAACTATTTATATCAGTGACTAATAGGTGTGATAAAGATTATCAAGGTTTGTTATAAGTATACGAGGGCTGTATATTTGACTTACCAATACAAAATACTTTTTTCAACGTCTTTTGATATGTTACTAAATAGTTACAAACAAGTACACTCTTATATTTTAATTGTGTTAAAATTAGGTTTGCTAATGGATCTCAAAAGCTACTTGTGAACGACAGTATGGCTAACCAATGATTGTCATTTGGTGACAGAAAAAGCAATGATTGCGGGTACATACTTCAGGTGCCATATACTCTGGAGTACCACAAAAGTTTGAAGGAAGACACTCCTCTCTATAAGTACGCAACTGGCACATTCCAAAGTCGATCAATCGAATGTGTCCTTCACAGTCTAGAAGAACATTATCTAGTTTCAAATCTCTGTAGAAAAACAAAAACAGAAGTTTGTTTCTAAGGTGTTTTTTTTTCTCTCAAACTTCTGATCTTAATAGTGTTTCAACTAAGACTTTGCATGCTGTTGTTCTGGAAACCCGTAATGGGCCAGTAAAGAATAATGTGTTTAAATTACTTTCAATCTTACCGCGATTAAATATAGCACATTTCTTACAAAACATATTCCGTTACAGAGCGTACTAAAAACTAACATTGATAATGGTGTGTAATCTAAGCTCTAGTTATTTAATTAACGGGTAACTTGTTAAGCATCTTAGGGTTTACAAATGAAAAATATACATTATGGATAGAGATTTATATAATTACTCCTTGAATCAGGTTTCCATCTTCTCTCCTTTCTCACTCTTGTATTTCATGTGTCTGAGAATTATTACTGTCAGAAGTTCGAAATATTTTTTTTCCTGAATCTCATGCATAAGAACAATATTCTCGTTTCCAGGTCATTTTATAACAATATTTCTATATTATATGGTCTTTAACATAACCGTGAACACAAATTCTAAATGGAAAAACACGAGAACAGTGATGAAAAAACAACAGTAAACAGAGAGTAACTTAGGTCGAAAATTTGGTTTTGAGGTTAAAAAGATAAATTATATTTCATTCCTTTTTAAAAGTTGATTTAATTAATTACAATGGTTATTATGTTTAACATATATACGTGTATATTTAGTTATTTGGTATTAATTTAATTTTTAGCATATTAACATTATCTTGCTTTGATTCCTTAGTATGTGACATTAGGGTTAAGCCAAAGCTCCTAACCTGGTTGAATTTTGTGACATATTAGGATTATGGCTGAAATGTTGATTACAAAACGGTTTCAGACTATTCACTCGGTGCATTCTCATAATTATAATTTTTGTTTAAAAATACATAAGTTGCTAAGTTAATTAAAAGTTTTGCTCCAATCAGATAATAATAAATAATAAATAAATTACTAACGGTTGGGAAATTGCTAAACTTATTTTGATTTTTAAAAATTCTTGATGTCTCATCTAACATACAAGTCAGAAATAAAATGTAGTGTGTGTGTGTGTGTGAAGATTCTGTCATCTACAAAATAAGTACACCTGACACATGATTGAAGATTAATAAAGTAACTCATGCTCGTGGCTTACAAGCAACAACTAATGGCTGTAACGTTCCTGGAAGTTTTCTAATCCTACAACCTAGTGATTTCATTCCACTTGTGTTTTTGGCGATTTTTTAAAACTGTGTATCATACAAAAAAATTGTT
Organism: Tachypleus tridentatus; assembly: GCF_004210375.1. Taxonomy (NCBI): domain Eukaryota; kingdom Metazoa; phylum Arthropoda; class Merostomata; order Xiphosura; family Limulidae; genus Tachypleus; species Tachypleus tridentatus. The sequence continues at coordinate 20,680,914 of NC_134836.1, forward strand.
AAACACTCGAACCAGAATAACCATACTCGTTGCAAAATATTTATCGCCTCACCTTAACCTGTGACTTATAACAATAACATCATTAAATTATCTTTAATGTCCGATTAAAACCCGGCGTTCTTCAATCAAAGTGTTTTAAAATTCTCAGTTAATAGTCTCGAATTTTCAATATAGTTTATAGAGAATTAAGATTGTCTTTAGAACATAATGTATTTGTGTACTTCAATTTACGAGAGAAAAAAATTACCTGTAAATTATTCCATTCTTGTGCATAAAAGTCAGAACTATAACAATTTCTGTAGCATAGAACCTGCGCAAAAAAAGAAAAAAACGCAGTGGTTGAATAGTTATCTATATACTATCGACTTGTTATAAAATACAGGTTTGTAAATATAATCTAAATATTATCAATTAGTCGTAATAATTTCGGGTTTAAAGAAAATGTACAAATTATCGACTTGTTTTAATCAACACGGGTTTAATACAATTTAAAAATTATCAATTCGTGATGATAAACAAGGGTTTAAGATAATTTAAGTATCTTTGATTTGTTATAATAAACACGGGATTTAAGATAATTTAACGATTATTAGAATAAATTAGGCAAATGCTTTTGAAATGTGAAAGGCGTGAAACTGAAATCATCCAGTCTTATTCTACCAGCCTACCTAGATGCTGCTTTACATCAATTTCTTCTTTTAATATTAGGTTTCTCCTTCTTAATAATTTCAGTTTAAATCATCGAGTTTCCTGTCATCTGAAAACCATCCTTTATCTCAAATAATTTACAACTATAAACTTTTTGAGAACAAAAGTAGTGTTGACAAGTTTAAGGTCTAATTTAAAACTTTTATGGAAAATATGTTTCTTCGAGTGACCTACTGATCATTACAAAACCTAGCGACACATTAAGGTACTCAGTAGATTTAGTACTTTCTAACACAATATAAACAGTGAGTAGAGAATTATTACTATTTTAATAAATGTTCATTTGGATAACGCAGGTGTGTGAAAAAGTTACGAAAACTATCCTTCAACTGTCACAAAAATATTTGCATTAATATATTTACAGACAGAGAGAGGTGAAAAGAAGTAAATTTTATACACATTTTTACCTGGCTCTGTCCTGGTCAAACTTTCCAGACTGTTGAATTTGAAACATTAAATCTCCACCATTTAGGTATTCCATAGCGAAGAAAAGGTGACTCTGAGAAACGTATTGATAAAAAGTTTTGCAAGTAAAAAACGAAAGAAAAGTGTTAAAAATTTACAAGCGAGAAACGAAAGAAAAATGATAAATTTACAAGCGAGAAAGAAAGACACTTGATTATCAAAGATTTTACGAGTGCATCAGAATCAAAAGACATTTTTCATAAGATATGACAGAAAAAAGTGTTCATAAAGTTTGACAAGCGAAAGAAACATACCGAAAAGAAACGCATTGATAAAAACTTTAACAAGTGAGTAGTGTGTCGACTAAAACACTTCTAAGTCACTTTCCATGTACGTTATAAAGCGAAGTGTTATAACATTTGTACACAGTAATCTCTCACTTCTGTTTTTAATTTGATATGTGAATCCAAATTTTACTTCGCATACAACACTAACCTCAGTTTGAAACGTACAGAAGAGTTTACATAAGAAAGGATGTCTATTCCCTAGGACTAACATCTTTCGCTCTATCACTGTGCTTTCCACGTCGTCGTCTTCTAACACCACGTCTTTCTTCAGGCACTTGATGGCAAAGAATTTACCATGTCCCTTCAGCTCGGCCAACAGGACCTTTAATGTGGTGGAGAATGCTTGTCAATTTCCACGACATTTATCCTCATATTCAATTAGTCAATAAAACTACATATTAATTCACTCCCTTTGTGGCATTTTACAAAAATATTTATATCACACACTTGTATCCTCTGGTTCCATTTACCTCTTTAGAAAAGCACTACATGATACTCCTTTTCCCCAGCTTTCCAAACGGATCAGTTAACTCTGCTATATACAAATAAATACTTATATATAAAATCAAGCTTTAATTTCAACTCTTATTGACGCCAAGTGATGAAGTTACTGACGAATATTTTCCAGATTAAAATTAAGACATTAGATTTTAAGTTATTACGAGTCTTTTACAACCATCTCTAAAAAATGCTCACATATTGCAATCTTACCACTTACCTTACCAAAACTGCCTTTGCCAAGAACTTTCATAAAGTTAAAATCTTCTATGTTATATTTTTTAAATCTTATTCTTGGTGGTTTTTGAAGGCTTCTGACGTCGATTCCAGATGGTCTCTGGGCTTGAGGTGTTTGTACTTCTACTTTTTGAGGCTGTTCTTTAACTTCGGATATTCTGTTTTCCCGTTCTGTTTGCTGTACGAAGCCCTCATCTGAATCACTGTTTGGTGGCGAAGGAGGCGCTGCAGTCTCTGTCACAGATATCGCTTTGTTGGTTTCTGTTTCGTAAACTTTTTGAGGAACAGGGCTAGGCGGTGAAGTGCTAATATCTGAAAGAACATCCTTTACGTTATATGGCAATAAATATATTACAAATCAAGGATGTGATGTACAGTCATGTCTAGCAAACATTTTGAGAGACAAAACTCTTTATGCGACTTTTTCTTATTTATTCTCATTTCGCAAAATATCTAAACCATTGAAACGTAAATCAGTTAAATCTTAAAACTTTTCAACACTCCGTTAAAAAGTTAACATCATAAAAAAGCAACAAGAGTAACTCAAACGTTTGTTCATTTCTGGCTATCAGCGCTTTGTCCATCGCGGGGAACCGAACCCCACACTTTTTTGTTTGTTTGGGAATTTCGCACAAAGCTACTCGAGGGCTATCTGTGCTAGCCGTCCCTAATTTAGCAGTGTAAGACTAGAGGGAAGGCAGCTAGTCATCACCACCCACCGCCAACTCTTGGGCTACTCTTTTACCAACGAATAGTGGGATTGACCGTAACATTATACACCCCCATGGCTGGGAGGGCGAGCATGTTTAGCGCGACGCGGGCGCTCCCCACACTTTAGAGCCGTTAGTTTGTTTTTTGAATTTCACACAAAGCTACTCGAGGGCTATCTGTGCTAGCCGTCCCTAATTTAGTAGCGTCAGACTAGAGGGGAGGCAGCTAGTCATTACCACCCACCGCCAACTCTTGGGCTACTCTTTTACCAACGAATAAATATAATGTGGGATTGACTGCCACATTATAACGCCCCCACGGCTGAAAGGGCAAGCATGTTTGGCGCGACGGAGATGCGAACCCGCGACACTCAAATTACGAGTCGCACGCCTTAACACGCTTGGCCATGCCGGGCCCAAAGCCGTTAGTCACAATTTTACTGTTGGCCCGCCAAGACATTGACTTTTCTTTCATCAAGGGGCCCGGCATTGCCAGACGATTAGGGCGCTCAACTCTAATCTTTACATTCGCGGATTCGAATCCTCGCCATACCAAACATGCTTACCATTTCAGTAGTGGATGCGTCATAATGTAAATATATTCGTTAGTAAAAGAGTAACCCAAGAGTTTGCGGTAGGTGTAATGACTAGCTGCTTTCCCTCTAGTCTTACGCTGCTACATTAAGAATGGTTAGCGCAGATAACCCTCGTGTAGCTTTGTGCGAAAATTCAAAATACAAACAATTATTTCATGATGGTAAATGGAAAAATGTACTTTCTGAAACATCTAGGTTATTTTGTTTCTTTCTTGAACCCACTCATTATTGCTGATCCTTAATACATGGGAGTGCCACGTGCTAAAGCATTAAAATACTTTCTTTAGAAGAACATGGTAAAAAGCATCTGAAGTGTGTAAAAAAAAGTCTTAGAATTATGAATGACTCCGGAGAATAACCTACTGTTATAATAAAAATTTGTTTCAATAAACAATTTAAAAACAAATCTGTAGTAATATATCAATCCGGAGAGGGGGAAAAGGGTATTGCAATCACACTCCGTGTTTCTAGAAGGGTGCGTACCTATAAAACTAATAGATTGATATGCATATAAGTTTTACATAAGATGGAAAATTAGTACAAAACATTCCTCTTCAAATTTGGTTCAGATCCAAATTCAGATTCTGGATCACTTTGAAGCTGATAAAGGGGAAATAGACCATTTTCATGGATCGTTGATCATTTTAGATCTGAGAAATGATTTTCTGAGTTTTCATTTGACGTTATTCAATAAAAACACGTAAAACCTCTGATTATGCTTGTTTTCATTCAAATACGTCGTGCGATTACCAAATCGTAGAATTATGTATCCACTTACGACATCACTTTCAAGAAAACTAGACGAAATTCGTAAAATAAAAGCAAGGGAGACTTAAACACGTTAACAAACAGATCCTTTCAGGAACAATAATTTTCATTTCAGAATTTTTAAAACACGACGAAAACTAAATATACAAAGCATCATATAATGAAACTTAGACAATTTAAAACATTAAATCACAAGTACTCAGAAGAATAAAATAAAATATTTTAAGGGGAAGTAAGATATTTAAAAGAAACCTGTAGGAAATTAAAGACATAAAAGGAACTACTAAATTTACTAAATATATATATTTAGTTGTTCATTTATTAATCGGTTAACTTCAAAATACCACGACACCAAACACTAGAAGGAAGTCTACACATTCTACTTAAACGAGAATTACATGATTTCTAAATGTTACAAAGAAAAATTAAATGAAACTCCGACAACCAAATTCAATTAAGAGACATCTGTGTAAAGATGAAAGAACTAGAAGTAAGACAAAGTTCTAAAAATCACCAAGAAAGAAAAAAACAGGAAAGCTCGAGAAAAAAACCAATAGCAAAAACGAAAAAAGGAAACCCCAAATACCACTCATGAAATTAGATATTGCTTCAAAACTTAGGAAAGACTTAGGCACAAGGCCAATAACGAAAAGCAACGAACTGGAAGTAAAAAAAAAACCAAAACGACAGCGTTTAATCTATAAAACAACCACCCAGTTGCCAATAATGCCCAGAAAAATAATAATTATCATTAACAAGGACTAGAAAAGTAATTTACTGCTACATACAAGGACTGCGGAGAGTAAACAAAACGAAACAAAATAAAATAACAATGAAGTAGAAAACATGAAAGCAAAACTAATCAGAAGAAATTGGAAGAACCGAACAAGAGGAAAATAAAGAAAAACATCTTTGTAATTATTCCTCACAGTTTCTTTATTTTATTAGAAATAAATAATAAAAGATAGGCAGGAAGCGAAATCAGCAATATGAAACACGATTCTATTCTACTTCTTTTCCATTTTAACAATGCATAGGAAGAATTTGGAGTATGTATATTTGAGTCCAAATTACAGCGTTTCGATAGGATTACCATTTGTTAAAGCTAAAGTGAGATAAAATATATACTGCCTGACAATCCCCCCCCCTTAATGGCACAGTGGCATGTCTGCAGACTTATAGCGCTAGAAACCGAATTTTGATACCTGTGGTAGGTAGAGAACAGATAGCCTTTTGTGTAACTTTGTGTTTAATAACAAACAACAACAGCTACCTGACTACGTAGAAATCTCAAGCATTGGAATATTTCTAAACAAAACAAGAAAATTTTCTAACCTTTCTTCACTGTTTCTAGGACTTCGGATAAAACTTTCTGGTTTACTCCACAGAGATTGGGGACGTGTTTTTCACACTTGTGGTGACAGTTCACCTTACACTCTGGAAATATTATCAGTCTTGGTTGAGATTAAAGAAATAGTGCCAGAGTACTGACGTAAACAACTAATGTCAGATAGTAATAAAGGGTAATTGCTGTTTATTGTAATTATTTAAAATACAAAGTTAACATAGTTGACTAGCATAAGAGCATAGGGTGCGGGTAAAATTTTAAGCAAATTAGTTTTTTGGACAGAGTAATTTCTGTTTATTGGTTTGGTTTGAATTTCGCGCAAAGCTACGCGAGGGCTATCTGCGCTAGCCGTCCTTAATTTAGAAGGGTAAGAGTAGAGGGAAGGCAGTTAGTCATCACCACCCACCGCCAACTCTTGAGCTACTCTTTTACTAACGAATAGTGGGATAGACCATAACATTATAACGCCCCCACAGCTGAAAGAGCGAACATGTTTAGTGTGACAGGGATTCAAACCCGCGACTCTCAGGTGACGAGTCGAGCGCTCTAACCACCGAGCACAAGAGGGCGGGTAAAATTTGACCATTGAACTCAAACCTCAGACAGCAAATTTCCATGCTAGACATACAAAAGTCTATTCCTCATTCAAAGAAGTGCATTGCAAATGGGTTAAAATGGGAGCACGCTTCCCCATCCCGCATTCCATGCCTGTGCAAACAAGAAATTTCTGAAATTTCCAGTACGTTATTTATAGTTTTGTTATATCAAAAACTAAATAGAAACATAGACATCACAAATGTTTGGCTGGTGAAATAAAATGTAAGAGCCGAATTGTATGACTGCTTCTATCAAAATTTTGTCTTTAAAGGTAGATTTATTATGATTTGATTGAAAAGGTTCAATATTGAAATTGAAAAACTATTGCCACAATGAAGTTCGAAACTGAAATAGTAATAACATCCAGATTAGTACTGTAAGTTTAAGGGCAATGATAGATAAGCTGATAATAATAGTACCACATGTTTTAAAAGAACACTCAAGAATCTATCAACTTTCAACTTATTGACAAACACAAAGTTAACGGTTTTCCTTTACTGAATGACCAATAAACCAACCTTGGCAGATGTCAGCCTTTGCTGGCTTTTTGATCTCTGTAGAAAGACGTTTTTCTGATTGTTTTTCCACAGAACTCCATTTGTTACTGCCTTCTCGACTTTTGCTATAGAATGATAACTTCTTTTCTGGACTACCAATGCCAGAGTCAAAAGATCGCGAACATTCACTGCCCAATTGACGTAAATCTGGTCTGCGACGGCTGACCATTGGACTAGCCGTAGGAGTGGGTAGTTTCCAAGAGATACGCGAGTTCGATCCATGGGCCATTTTTTGACGTTCCCGAAACTTAATGACGTGATCTCTTCGATGGAGGAAATTATGGGTGTCGTGTTCCTGAAATTTCACAGAAGGTTTGTAACTGGTAATAATGGGTCTCTGACGAAGCTGTGGCCGATAACTGTCCATTGAGGAAAAATGGTTGTTAGAGTAGATAGAAGATCCTGGAATACATGTTGATGATGATAAGTAGAAAGTTGGGGATATTGAGGGGCGGCTCGTCATTTCACCCAGAGACTGAAGCGATGAAGAAGAGCCAGCTCTGGAAAGGGATTTTCGCTGTAAAGATGGAGAGTTTGGAACTGAAAGATTGTTGCCGTAAGTAGATGTGAAATGTGCACGTGTGATGGCAAGGATCGTTGAAGATCCAGGTCCATAGTTTGTCAAGTCATGAATAGAAGAAGATCTAGAAGATATTGGACTGGTGGTCATTGGACTTACCGGACGCTCACTGAATCCCCCAAATCTGGAGGGAGCAGGACTTTTACCCCTCTCTGGGTAAGTACTGGTGGAACTTGAGATTAATGGACCACTAGGCTTCTCTGAATACAAGTTGTATGTAAATCCTGTGGGATCAGAAATTCTCCAAGAGGACTCTCTTAGTCGGCTTAACGAAGGGTTACGTGCTATAGAAATCCCAGGACTTAGTGAACTTCCCTTCTCTCCATAAATGAAACTGGGTGCTTGACTCGAACTTCCGATCATTCCCCCAATAGAAGACCCACACATTTCATGAAAAATAAGCATCGGTGAACTTCGTTTAGAAGAACCATTAGTTGTGGATCCAAAACTGGTGGACTTTTTGTACGACATAATTAATTAATCTAAATGAGCTACGAATTATGTACCTATAATATTTACCAATTCCTAAACAGTTAACAGAATCTTCTTATCCTAAACAATAATCTAAATTAAAAGCTTTTGTAAAAAGCTTCAGTTTCAAAGTATGCACACCGAGGCCAAACATTTGTCTAATAATAATAAAAAGAAGCAGTCACGATCTTCGGGCTTGAAGAAATGTGTTCTATATCATTACAACTCTTTGTGATATCAGGAATCTTCAAATAGAATTAGCTCCAAACATAGATGAGAAAGTTAGTTTTTACTCCATCAATCCAAGTAAAACTGTTTTCTGCGAGATCGGAATATGCTGCCTTTGTAAGATGACACACAGATGTAACACGCTGTCGACTGTATCTCACACTAGTTTAAACTAGTTCACATTATACAGCTGATCTAAAGATGGCTAGTTTTAATTCTTCTCATCCAAGTCGAAAGACAACAGAGCTATTCAGAAATAATCTCGCCCCACCCTTCTTTTTAAAATGAACCTTTGACAAAATGCCAAACAAAGTTCCCGCGCATGTCTTACGATGCTATTGCGCAAGCTTACGTCCCCCCATTCCCTTCACCTACTACAGGTGAGTAATTATTTAAAGCTCAGTCTGTCATCCCCACCTTCCCCTGCTTGACTTTTTACGTTGTTCTTTTTGCTACCTAGGTTCAGTTCCTTAGAATTACTTGTGACGTAAATTAAAGTTAAAAATAGAAGTTATTTTTCACAAGGACGAGACTTGTCTACCAGCAACAAAACTACGTGACGAAGAACAGAACTAGTTATGCTTTAAAAATTAAAAGCTTTGTGATTTAGACCCGGCATGGCCAGGTGGTTAAGGCACTCGACTCGTTATCAGAGGATCGCGGGTTCGAATCCCTATCACACTAAACATGTTCGCTCTTTCAGCCGTATGGAGCGTTATAATGTGACGGTCAATCCCATTATTCGTTAGTAAAAGAGTAAGCTCTAGAGTTGGCAGTGGGTGGTGATGACTGCTAAATTAAGGACGGCTAGCGCAGATAGCCCTCGAGTAGCGAGTAGCTTTGCGCGAAATTCAAACCAAACTTTCTGATTTCAAACATGCTAATCCATCACTTGAACGAAAAAGTAATTGTTTGTCTGCAGACAATAAAACAGTGCAGTCGTGCAGTATTTAAATTAAATGTAATACGTTTTAGTTTGTATTTAACATGCACTGTAGACCTCCAGTGGCACAGCATAGATATGCCTTTGTGTAGCTTTGTATTTACCAATAACAAAAAACAAGCTTCCAAGCTATCTCACGTAGAAAAATATACTTATATATATTTGTTAAAAAATTTGCTAGTGAAAATATTAGAAAAAAATCAAAATCAACATTAGATAAAATACAAAAAAAACAACAATATATAATATATGCACAGATAAGCACAAATAAAGGTTCACATAATTTAAATTATTAACCCTCTAAGATAGTGAGTACAAAGCTCTGTACTGTCAGTTACGGTTTATGAACGTTCCTGAAGAAGCTGTGAAGCAAAACATTGACTGCCTAATTAAATAAAAAAAAAAAAATACATTGTGATGTTATGAAGTCACTTATTTAAAGCATTAATATGCCTTTCTTACATCAACAAGTACAATAGGAATTAAATACGGTTTTATTCGACATAAACTTTAATGTTTTTTATACGGATTATGTTTTTTCATCAAAGTTATATTTCATTATTGGGTTTTTCCAAGAGATTTATACACAATTAGAGGTTTCACATATAATTTGGCATTAAAATAAGCACCTTTTGAGCTTTTAAATATTTTACCAAAATGACCGAGGCTTGTACTCTTCAAAGTCTCCCATTGGCACAACAGCAGGTCTGCGGACTTAAGACACAAAAAACCGGTTTTCGATACCAGTGGTGGTCAGAGCACAGATGGCCCAATGCTTAACTGTATGCTTAATTAAACACAAACAAACAATACTCTTTAAAAGATTCATGAAATTTGTAATATTTAAAAGACTGTATATGAAATTGTAGCCTGCACGGTGAACGTCAGTATCGAAACATGTGGAAACCTAAAGAACGAGTTCTATCTGGGATTGTTTAATTTTATTTCTAATTACATGAGCCACATTAAGTTAAATATTTTAATTAATTGTAACCGATAGGTTTCTAACGATTGGAGATGGTTATGTAGCACAATGTTTACCTTTAAAAAATCTAAATGAGTATATTTCAGCCTACATTTGAAAACAAAATCTGGTTGGATCTGTAGATGTTAACTGGCACCAAGGAAGCACCGAGTTTACCATGTTCAAATTTAATTTTCTAAACGTTCGATAACTTCATCTATTACTTCACGTTGACGATTACATAATGAAAAAAAAGCCCTTCAGTTCCTAAATACGGTCTATTAGTATTCTGTTATGTGTCTATGCACAAAATTACTTATAGGACTTTTTTTCAATAGTATTTATGTGGTACTATTAGCTTCATTAGATATGTATAACTGTTTATTGTATTTATGTGAAACTACTAAGACTATATGTTGCCGTTTATATTTTGAGCAACGGAGACAGACAGTCAAAGGCACCTCATTACCCACCAAGCATTTTAACGGATCGATTGCCACTCTTATTACGCACCCACAGATTAAATTGTGGAAAATGTTTTGAAATATAACACGAATTCAAATACGACTCGCCAGCTCCGAAATCTAGAGGCAGAACGAGCGACGATACTATTTATCCTACCATTACCAAACCTTTCACGTTCTCTTTAATTTTTCACCACCAATCAAAATACAGCATACATTTTCTATAGAGAATAGCGCTAAAAATGTCTTTAATACTTATATCAACTCTGCGATCAGTAGAAAATATGCATCTTAATGGCGTCTTTGAGAATGATGCATATCCAAGAAAGGGAATACAGTGCAGGGTTGTGATTCTATATTTACCTACTCGATGACATCATCACGTATCTTTTAATTAAAACACAGCACTGTTTTCTTAACACATTACACAATGTTTATTTAAATATTACACGTTGGTCCTCAGACTCGCTCATCAGTTCTTGATTTATTTTTCGTGGCATTCCGCTTAATGAACTTTAAACAAAAACTTAGTTTCTGTAGCTCCAGTTAAAATTAAGCTGCTTTTAGCAAAAGGTCCTGTGATGAAATGTAAAACAATCTCCAACTGTTTAACTTATGAATCCAAGTTGACAGTATGTAAAACTCTCTCCAAATCGATTGCCAAATAAACTCCAGGAAATCTAATTTACTCAGTAGTGTAATTTGTTTTTGTATTTTCCACTTTTAAGACAATATTCAGACACCAAAACAAACACTTATAACAGAAACCTCTATTCATATCTCGTTTGGGACCAGTGTGCTGAATTTCTAGACTAATATCGAAGCATTATTGAATAGAAGAAAAAAAAAAGTACGTCGTTTACGTCTGATCGCAAGGTTTGGTTGTAAGTGCAAAACCACATAACTGTTAATTTTTTGTTTTTAATTTCGCGCATAGCTACACAAGGACTATCTGCAGTAGCCATCACTAATTTGCAGTGTGAGACTAGAGAGAAGGCAGCTAGCCATCACCACTTACCGCCAACTCTTGGGCTTCTTTTTTACCTTGTAACTTGTTATGTCTTCTTTGAAATTGAAGTGCTTATTGTAAAATATATTGTTATTTATTTTTTAGTATTATATATCCGGCAGTCTCTACACCAGGTGGCGCAGCATTAAGCTTAAGGTTTAACAGCTGGTCAGGTTTTTTAGGGCGCTCGACTCATCATCTTAGGGTCGCGGGTTCGAATTCTTGTTACACCATACATGATCGCCCTTTCAACCGTGAGGGCGTTGCAAAGTTACAATCAATCCAACTATTTATTGGTAAAAAAGAAGTCCAACAGTTGGCAATGGGTGTTATCATTCCAAAAAAATCTTCAACTCGCGTATTGCTGAGAAGCTTTTTTTAAATCTTCATTATAAAGTATCATGAAGTCCTAATAAGATGTTTGGTAACACTCTGGATGTTTTGTTTATTTTTGAATTTCGCGCAAAGCTACACGAGGGCTATCTGCACTAGCCGTCCCTAATTTAGCAGTGTAAGACTAGACGGAAGGCAGCTAGTCATCACCACCCACCGCCAACTCTTGGGCTACTCTTTTATCAACGAATAGTGAGATTGACCGTCACATTATATCACGCCCCCATGGCTAAAAAAACGAGTCTGTTTGATGTGACAGAGATTCGAACCCGTGACCCACGGATTACGAGTCGAGTGCCTTAACCACGTGGCCATGCCGGGCCTGAAACACTCTGGACTGAGAATAAATGCTATTGGTGTGTGAAAAGCAGAACAATGTATTTTTTGTTTGTCTTTAGAATTTCCCGCAAAGCTACTCGAGGGTTATCTGCGCTAGCCGTCCCTAATATAGCAGTGTAAGATTAGAGGGAAGGCAGCTAATCATCACCACCCACCGTCAACTCTTGGGCTACTCTTTTACCAACGAATAGTGTGATTGACCGTCACATTATAACGCCCTCACGGCTGAAAGGGCGAGCATTTTTTGGTGCAACCGGGATTTGAACCCGCGATCCTCAGATTACGAGTCGAACTCCTTAACCCACCTGTCCATGCCGGGCTTCAATGTGTTGTTAACAATAAGCATTTGACAATGTATTCTCAAGGTACCTTGATTCCTACACCCGCTCCAACCAGAGGTACAGTAACATAAAAATATACTCTTCAAAAAAAGAAACGCAAAAGGCAAAATATGAGACAAATTGTTAAATAGTTTATTCCGGGTAGATCTGTATGATATGTGTGAAACTTTGCACATTCACTGCTGAACATTCAAAGTCTGCAAAGGCGAAGTCCATGCTCAACTAGATGAAGTTTAACGTCACTCAACGTCAATAACGAGTATGCCCTCCGTGAGCATCAATAACTGCTTGGCATCTCCTGCCCATGGAAGCGATAAATGACGAATCACATCCTGTGGAATGGCTGTCCACTCAGCCTGCAAAGCTGCTGCAAGCTGAGGTAGAGTCTGCGGTTGAGGTTGTCGCCGTCGCAGACGTCGGTCCATCTCGTCCCAAAGATGTTCGATGGGGTTTAAATCTGGTGATCTGGAGGGCCAGGGAAGAACGTTGATGTTGTGGTGTCTCAAGAAGACAGTGGTGAGTCGGGCTGTGTGAGGACGGGCATTGTCATGTTGAAAAACGTCGTTGACGTTCACCATGATGGGTTGCACATGGGCCTAAGAATCTCGTAAACGGTTGCGTACGGTCTGATCGGAAATCCTACGCAGCCCTGGTATGGTTGAGGCAGCAGACGTCGCAGTGGCGGTCCAATCCCAAAGGTGACGTATCCGGATGTTGCGAGCTTTTGTGGGCGTGGTCACACGAGGTCTGCCAGATCGTGGACGGTCACGAATTGATCCATGTTGTTGGTGACGATTCCATAGCCTTGTGATTGTGCTTGGATGGACATTCACAGCTCTGGCAACATCTGATCGAGATTCGCCTGCTTCCAACGACCAATGGCGTTGTTGCGTTGTGCTTCACTCAGTCTTGGCGTAACTGTATTGCGTGTCGGTGGCTTAACACTGAGCTATGGAAACCGAGAACCTGTAACTTTTATAGGGATTTTGCACATGTTGCACTTGCAGAACATGCAGATCTCTCAAACAAATTTATTGGATACGCATGCGTTTTGGCGAAAAATCCGATGTTTTCCTCCGTTTTCAAAATGCACAACTTTTATTGTCATTTTGGTCTGACAATCAGTGCCTTAACACGTGTAACATCACATACTCTGAGCTTGTAACGTTATTACATATATTTCTCTTTAAAATAACAAAAATATCCCTTTTGCGTTTCTTGTTTTGAAGAGTATAGTTTCATAAGAACACACAAATCAGATAATTGACATGTTCATAAGATAAAAGACATGTCATATTTCTATCTAACCATGAGGCTATTTATGCTAGGTAAGATTCTGGATATGCTCTACATCTAGCTAAGACAGAGAACCAACAACTGTATGTTTTCGAACAGGATAAATTATCCTAGAATGCATTTCCCACGTCACTTAGGCACGTTGTTATAAAAACTGGGAAACCACGTTCTTCGGGTGTTTTTAAGTTTCTACACAACTAGTGTTATTACAGAATACATTACAACGAGGTTACTGGTGTTTATCGAATGTTTGGATGCTATCTTCCATGGAATAGTTCAGAAATACCAAAGTCGATTATCTGCACGTTTTATATTCAATACATACGCCAAACCTGTGTAGTGTGAAGACAGTTTGAACATTTTGGCTAACAAGATGTTATTAAAAAACAACAACAAACTTCCAAGTATAAGAAAGAAATAGCGTATAATAGCATATCAGTCACACTAAACCTGCAATATTTGGTATCGACTAGACCTTTTGGCTATTAACAGACTTTTCAGGCTGGCTGGGATATGATAGCCATGATAGTGGTTTAGACATTTATACTAGCAAATTACTTGACAACTGTTGAATTGTAAATGTGGTTAAAGTAAAGCTATGGGCGTCCGCAGAAGTTTTTCTTGAGAAGGGTGTGTGTGTGGGGAAGGAGGCTAAGTAGTTTGAAATTGCGACGAGAATAAAAAAATTCATATAAGTATACTGTATTGATAGAAAGTATTTCACTTTCCAGGTTGAGGAGAACCAAATATCCCTTGCCCCTTTTCAGACGCTCATAGTTGAGACGTAATTTCTCATTTATTTGTATTCACCTGAATAAGAATTGTAACCAAAGACAACGAGATGGACAACAGGAGAAATTGTGTGAAATATAATTGAGTTTCTGGCTCTGATTAAGAGTGACCAAACACAGTGTAACATTTGGTGTAAAGTGATTTCACTGGCTGCAGAAATAATCAAAGCTGATCACTAGGTACTCGACAGATCTGACTATAAACTTGAAATATCAGATATGAAAGCAAACAAGGAGAGCCCAATGATGATACAAAATATAATAATCTCTCTCCCAGAGTTCAGGCGTTACTAACGATCATGGTGATTCCAAGAACTATACAAAATAAAGAGAATATGACCCTGAGGTGTTACAAGGCTTATGATCGACTCCTCCACCTCTCCCATAGGAAAACTTTGAGATAAATAAGAATAAATAACCTACGTAACCTCAAACTATCAAAAGTCAGTTCCAAAAATCCCAATATTAAAAGTATGTTCACGCGCGTTTGGAAGGTTAGAAAAAATTAAGGTGAACGTGTAAGTTGAAAGGAGAGGAAAAACATTTTTTCTTTGCAGACTGTACAACTTTCTAAGCTTAAATTATAAGAAACACATCGTACATTTCGCACACCACAAGTCACATTCACGATCTGGCCCCCAAAAATAACTAAAATAGGTTTTGTTTCAAAACAAAATCATCTTCCTACACGATTTTTAATTACTTAAGACCGAGGACTGGTTTGCTGCCAAATCACACTGAAAATAAAACAGTTTTCATTCTTTTGAAACAAGTCGGTCTTCTACAGGTAATTTAGGACAGCGTATTCGAAAATATGGAACACGAACCCTGCACAACCCATTCTTAAAAAAAAGAAGAGGATTTTAAATTTAGCAGATGCAATCCACGTACCATAAATATGAAAGAAACAGATCTTGCACGTGGCAATCTTATGTTGCAATATTTGTTTATAAACTTGTGTTATTAACCCTGAAGCTACTGTTGTAGGAAGTAGTAGGAACTATTTTTTAAAACACAATAATTAATTAACTGATTAATATAAAATGCAACACATTCACGTTGTGAGTACAAATATTAAAGACTTTAATATTATACAAAAGCGTAATTTCCAAAACTAATTAAGCAAGAATGATATTGTTTTCTATATTTGCGCACAGGCACACAATGGTTATCTGCGCTAGCCGTTCCTAATTTATAATAAAGAGACTAGATGGACGTCAGCTAGTCAACAGCCTCTGCCGGCAAATTTTGGGGTACAGTAATCGAATACTGGTATTCGATCGTCACGTCAATAGCACAATTACGTATCAAAAGCGTAGAGCAAGAATGTGAAGTAACGGGACTCGAGCCGTGGACCCTAGAATTCACAGATTGACTCGCTAACTGTATCTGAATGAAATTGAAAACAGAAAGCTTATTTTTCAGTTATAACGTACAGCTGTTTTATAGTTCCTGTACAATAAAAGTCTCTCTACAGTTTTAGGAATAATTTTCAAAAAGGTTTTTTTTCTTATGATAACTATACGGAAAAATTACTAATAAAACATAACTAATAGATTAAAATTCAGGCGGAGAAATCTCTGTTTCAATGTTTTCAACAACCACGCATCATTTGATATGGTTTGTTTTAAATTTCATCCAAAGCTACACAAGGGCTATCTGCACTAGCCGTCCCTAATTTAGCAGCGTAAGACTCGATAGAAAGCAGTTAGTCATCACAACCCACCGTTAACTCATGGGCTACTCTTTTACCAACGAATAGTTGGCGTGATTGTAACATTATAATGACTACTTTACGGCTGAAAGGTCGAGCATGTTTGGTGTGACGGGAATTCGAAACGGCGACCATCAGATTACGAGTCCAGCGCCCTAACCACCTGGCCATACGCGTCATTTAAACCCTGTTTTGAAACAATACACAAATAATTAGGATACGTAAGAGAACTAGGAAAACACTCTACCCGTTCTTACATTTCATTTCTAGGTTCATGTTATGGGAAGAGCAGTTCTGAGTGGTCATCAGGCGTTAGTTTTATTTGTGATCTGTAATACTGTAATAGGATCACCAACGAGGCCTTGAATTCTTTTGCAAGAAAATCACGACTTTACACGATGTAAAACAGCACTACTTAATTAGTTCTTAACATAACTGAGCTTCCCATAATACAAACCTTCCACTGTCACAGCGATATGTTTGCGGACTTACAACGCTTAAAACCTAGTTTCGGTACTCATGAAAGGCAGAGAAAAGACAGCTCATTGTGTAAAGTTGTGCTTAACTACAAACAAACAAAATGACTGAAACATAACAGAGGGCCGCGTAGCACAGTAGCTAGTGGCCATGTCATTGCGTCTTTTTGCAAGAAAACCTGTATAATTGGTACTAAGGGATAGTTGGGGGAGGAGGATTAGTTGCATTATGTCCAGTGGGGAGGTGTAAGTATCCTCACCCGTCTGTTTCATTGAAACGAGTTCCGAGCATAGGATAAATGTGATCAATAAGTATGTATGTGCGTGTATTTTTATAGGAAAGCCATAAAGGGCTATCTTTCTGCTGTGTCCAGCGAAGAGAAACATACTTTTAAGTGTTTTTTCCTGTTGAACCTTGTCACTAAACATGTATTTATATAGTTTTCTCAAAACCACAGTTGCGTCTTGGTCTCGTGAAAATATAATTTTAATTCCAAATGGAGCCTCTGGCTTCTTTTTAAACATTATGATAACTCCCTCTGACGTCTGAAATGAATGGTGGAATTGATCCAAATAAAGTGTGATAAATACTGACATCTCAATAGAGAAATACCTTACCTGTTGATTTGTGTTAAAATAGTTTTATCAAGTCACATTAACTATTTTGTGTTATATCTGGATTAATATAAATATTGAGTATTTCCCAAAATAATATAAACAAAAACTGGTTTTCAATTTAAAAAGTTTTGTTTAGTCGTGCCGTTCTTTAAAAAATTCATATATGCAATTGATAAAATGGAATTGACGTATATATAGATGTTCTTAGAGTGGTCCACTTACAACCCCTAGAGGACCAGTTAGAATGTTTGTGAAGGGCTGGTTAAATACGTTTCAAGTTTCAGGCCCTGTTATACACACATTTATTATGATGATTTACCTTGCATTATCATCTCAGTATATTAACACGTTCAACCATACAGTATAAAAGCTGACCAAAAGCTAGTGGTTGCGACTTTAAGAAAGACCAAGGGGATCACAAATAGAACCTTATATTACAGATTTCCATATTTTTAGCCGCAGCATAACGGCTCTTTTTTGTGTGTTGTTGTTGTTGTTATTATTTCAAGTACAAACTTTTAGCTCATAGCTCCATTTTTTGACCGATTTGAGATCTCATTACAGTTTGATTGATATACATGAGCACGCGCTAGGTGTTATAGATTAATTTATTCTAATCCTGCCTAAGGTAGTTTCATTTTGAGGGTAGGCTGGTAGAGATCCTAATGAGTAATAAATTTAATCGCGCTTGGTATTGTTGGTGCACAAGGTATAGCTAACAAAAAGGAGGGCGAATGTCTTATAGGTTAATTTACTTTAATCCTGTCTAAACGAATTTCATCTGCCGCGGCCATTGAAGATTCCCTTTTGTTTAGATTAAAATGTACTAAATTTACAGATTTGAATCTCTGAAAACTTTGGAAGAACGAATTTTCAGGTCCCTGAAAGAAGACCTCAAGACGAAAGGTCCGGGTGTGAGAAATTCGATAATTTTTGAATTTCTGTGACGTAGATAAAACCTTCTCGAAAATAAAGATTATAACTCTCCATTCACACGTCAAGTTTTGAACTGAAATCCTCAGAAAAAATACACATTTAAGGTTAATATATATCATAGATTTTATTTTTACCTTCAAAAATAAGATTTGGGGCAGTGATGTACATACATCACAGTTGTAGAAAATGGGCAAGTTAAATAGTAAACTAGGACTAAACGAATGTAGATATTGAGCTGTTTTCCTTAGTTACTAGTAAGATATAAAATAGCAAGTAACAAAAAATCAAGACAAAAATGCCCCTTGAAATTATCGTTGATACGAAAAACCAGGTGTGTGTGTGTGTATGTGCGCACGTGTATTAAGTTGCACCACACTCCAAGAAATATCTGATATATAAGAAACATTTATGATTTGCTCCGATACATAAATACACAGACTAGTTAAAAATACACACATTACTTTCTCATATTTTAAAATACTGATTATTTAATTTCACAGTTTCCTGAGGCTCATGTCAGTAGGGGAAAGACAACAAGTTAGCGAAAACTTTTGTATGGAATATTCGGTGTTAGTTGCGAAGGCGAAATAATGACATTGGTAAATCGAATGATAGATTACACTTTATAAGCATTTTTATTACCTTAAACATCTTGTCTTTTGAATAATTTAAAGTAACATGAACATTCTTCAAAGCTCATATCAATGCAAGTTCTCGGTGGTGAGTACTGAAAAATGAAAACTAAAACCATCATACTATTAATTCTAAGTAGTTATTGATCGTTACTTATTGTAATATTACATCAGCTGCGCTTCAACTGGAAACTGATGGATATAATTAGAACTAATATCAGACTTATTTTTATGTCATCTAAACATAAACATCCTGATCGATAGCCCAAACTAGGTTACATTCATTATTAACGAATTTTAAACTGTAAGTTGTTGTTGTTTTTTCTTTAGAGCAAACACATATTGGGTTATCTGCTATGTATACTGCGGGTAATCGAATTCTCGGTTTTAACGTTGTAAATCCGTAAAGTTACGGTTTTATAATCTGGGGACGTTTTAAGAGATAAGCTCAAATCGACATACCTTCATCCACAGTACATCCAAGAAGCTGATACAGTTATATAGAACATATAGTTTTCAATAAGTAACTCATAATAAAAACTGACAATTAAAGTGTGTGGGGGGAAATACTTTGTTTTCTCGGAAAACTTATTGTATCATTGTGTCTGAATTCACCAAAGGGTCTGTCTGCACTGACTTTTAGTAAAGTTTTTTTGAAAAGTGATACGTGTATTATACTAAGATGAGTGGTTGGTGATGGCAGTGAAGCTTTCCTAAAACGAGGATATAAGCATAGCTATATCCTCAAACATTCCTGTTAAAAATCGGCCCTCCCCTCACAGAGGTTTATTAGACCGTTTTGAAACTTTAGGTGATTAGTAGCGCAATAATAAATGTAGGTCCACCATTAAACTAACTATAATTCGAGTATTCAAATTAAATAACACTTGTCTAGTCAGTAACAACTATCCTTTCTTTCACAGTTCAAGAAGTAACAATTAACTCAGTATGGTGAAATTTAATCATGGCGAAGAGTATTAATATATACTAACCGTTCAGAAGGTTAAAATATCTGCTTATTAAAAGGAAGTGACACAAATGTAAAAAACGATCGTTAGGAAACGTTATCACAATTCTATTCTTTTATCTTACGTTATGTGGCCACACTACAAAGCCTATATTTACCTATACTTTCTAATACGTCTACATAGAGGGTAAATGACATTTCACAAAGTAGTGTAGATTAGTTTTTCTTCTGTACAATATTATGTAAACTTCATTTTATAAAACACTGTCACTGTCATGGTAATAACCTAAACCATCATACTGATCCAAATTACTGATTAAATTTATTAGTACTACCATTTTTGGATATGAATTAACAAATAGTTTATATCCTATGTGGAGCGGGTGTGGCCTAGTGGTTAACGCCCCGGAAACCATTCTTCATTCGAGTCCCCTTGGGGCTGTACGCGCTATAATTGGAGATGGCCATGTACAGATAGTTCTCTAAACAAGAGGGAATCCTCAGTAGCCGAGGCACTTGAAAGTATTTTAGACAGGATTGGAGTAAATTAATTGATGAGAACCTTTTCCCCTTCTTATTAGATACGCATATACTTGAATCAGTTTTACTATTCATCAGGATTTCTACGAGCCTAACCTCAAACTGAAATTATTTTAAGCAGGATTAGAGCAGATTAATTCATGGGACATTGGGCGTGTTCAAATTCATCAATCGAAAGGGTTTGACCTCCTTAATCCAAAACTGTAATTAGATCTCATATCTATCAAGATATGAGTGAGGTATGAGCTAAAAGACTATACTTGAAAATTACATAGAACTAAGAGCCGTTCTAATGAGCCTCTATGCTGTGGGTTAAAAATTGTACGTTTCGGTTGCTAATCTGCTGCCACTTTCAGGGAAGTTGTTAGGAAACAGAATCAAAACGTATGAAGGATATAAACTAACTAATAAACAGTATCTACTAATGAAAGTAACTAATCATGATAGCTTATGTCTGAATGTTACAATCTAATCTTTCCCTCACTTGTGGCTCGAATCGCAATCTGCGAGTCGCAGGTTCGAGTCTTATCATCGAACGTCCTTGTCCTTTCAGCCGTGAGGACGTTATAACGTTATGATTAATTCTACTTTTCTAGGTAAAGAGCACCGCAAAAATCGATGATGGGTAGTGTTAACAAGCTACCTTCCCTTTGATCCATCACTTCAAAATTAGGGACAACTAGTGCATATATCGCTCATATAGCTTTGTGCAAAATTCAAACAGACAAATTATCACTAGTGAGCCTATACCGCGAAAAATACTTTCATCTATTTTACCCATACAGT
This sequence comes from Tachypleus tridentatus, assembly GCF_004210375.1. Taxonomy (NCBI): domain Eukaryota; kingdom Metazoa; phylum Arthropoda; class Merostomata; order Xiphosura; family Limulidae; genus Tachypleus; species Tachypleus tridentatus. Next base: position 20,702,173 of record NC_134836.1, read on the forward strand.
ATAGCACTACAACCGGGTTAACGAAGCATCAACCCATACAGTATAGCACTACAACCTGGTCAACAAAGCATCAACCCATACAGTATAGCACTACAGCCAGGTCAACAAAGCATCAACCCATACAGTATAGCACTACAGCCGGGTCAACAAAGCACCAACCTATACTGTATAGCACTACAGCCGGATCAACAAAGCATCAACTCATACAGTATAGCACTACAGCCAGGTCAACAAAGCATCAACCCATACAGTATAGCACTACAGTCGGGTCAACAAAGCATCAACCATACTGTATAGCACTACAGTCGAATTAACAAAGCATCAACCCATACAGTATAGTACTAAAGTCGGGTCAACAAAGCATCAACCATACTGTATAGCACTACAGTCGAAGTAACAAAGCATCAACCCATACAGTATAGTACCAAAGTCGGGTCAACAAAGCATCATCCCCTACATTATAGTACCAAAGTCGGGTCAACAAAGCATCAACCCATACAGTATAGTATTACAGTCGGGTCAACAAAGCATCAACCCGTACAGTATAGTTCTAGAGTCAGGTTAACAAAGCATCAACCCGTACAGTATAGTTCTAGAGTCAGGTTAACAAAGCATCAATCCGTACAGTATAGCACTACAGTCAGGTTAACAAAGCATCAACCATACCGTATAGCACTACAGTCAGGTTAACAAAGCATCAACCATACTGTATACCACTACAGTCAGGTTAGCAAAGCATCAACCATACTGTATAGCACTACAGTCAGATTAATAAAGCATCAACCCATATGGTATAGCACTACAGTTAGGTCAACAAAGAAGCATGGCTTGTAAGTTGGAACACTAAACAGGTGCCAAGAGTATTTAAAATGAATTGTGCGTCTAAAAATACGAACAGATAAGGAAAGCTTTATTTTCAGCCCACGAACTCACGTTGACGACATGCTGTATTATATATAAACCTAACTAGATACAACCTGACAGATCGCTATGCGAACAACACAGCTTAAAGATAGCATGCTATTTCTGTGCATTCTTTCTTACATTCACTCAACAAAGAAAGGTCATGGTTGTATCATAAACAAAGAACAAGAACAATATTAATAATCATCTTTGTGTACTGTATCTATCTAGTTCACCTCTCTATTTATCTATATTTTAGTTTTATTTCCCTATATTTCTCCTCCCACTTACTTATTTAATATTGTCTTTTTTAATCTGTATTTTAATTACCGTATATTTTAAGATTACCTCTCTTCATCCGTATTTATCTTATCTGTATATCTCGATCTAACTATATAATTTAAGTTCACTTATATCTACCCGTCTTACCTAATTGCTTTTTCTTCCTAACTGCAGATGGTGGTTGATCAGATCTGTTACGTAGGTAAATATTAGAAAGGAATACAGAAACAAGCTGATCGAGTTCTCGTTCGTGTAAAAGATATCTTGGTGCCATAGTTAACTATGAACCTTTGAAACCAATTTTCAAATTAATTTGTAAAGTCGCCATTGTTAGAAAAATGTCACGGAGTCTGCGCTAGCCGTCCCTAATTTAGCAGTGTAAGACTAGAGAGAAGGCAGCTACTCATCACCACCCACCGCCAACTCTTGGGCTACTCTTTTACCAACGAATAGTGGGATTGACCGTCACATTATAATGCCCCCGGTTGAAAGGGCGAGCATGTTTGGTGTATCGGAGATTCGAACCCACGACCCTCAGATTACGAGTCAAAATTTTGCGGGTTTTTACTAAAGGTTCGCCTCGGTTTGCCATTTCATTGTGGGAAAGTCGATAAAACCCAAACATTCAAAATTCAACACCAGCTTGTACAGATGGTGGAAAATAACTCACCATATCAAATATTAGTTTTTGTAACTATTAATAAACGTAACTACGCCGGCTGAAATGTCATATACTTCTAGAAAATTTCAGATGAAGTAAAGTTTAAATAGGTTTTTCGTTGCAAATTCACAAAGATATGAAAAGCGTTAAATATAATATTCATCGATATATCAATGAATGAATGTATATACTTCAGGGTTTGAAACAATTAAGGATGATCTGCACGAATTTTAAAGACTATATATAATAATAATCTTCAGGGTTTGAAACAATTATGGATTATCTGCACGAATTTTAAAGAATATGTAGTAATAATCTTCAGGGTTTGAAACAATTAAGGATGATCTGCACGAATTTTAAAGAATATGTAGTAATAATATTCAGGGTTTGAAACAATTAAGGATTATCTGCACGAATTTTAAAGAATATATAATAATAATCTTCAGGGTTTGAAACAATTAAGGATGATCTGCACGAATTTTAAAGAATATGTAGTAATAATATTCAGGGTTTGAAACAATTAAGGATTATCTGCACGAATTTTAAAGAATATATAATAATAATCTTCAGGGTTTGAAACAATTAAGGATTATCTGCATGAATTTTAAAGAATATATAATAATAATCTTCAGGGTTTGAAACAATTAAGAATGATCTGCACGAATTTTAAAGAATATGTAATAATAATCTTCAGGGTTTGAAACAATTAAGGATTATCTGCACGAATTTTAAAGAATATACAATAATAATCTTCAGGGTTTGAAACAATTAAGAATGATCTGCACGAATTTTAAAGAATATGTAATAATAATCTTCAGGGTTTGAAACAATTAAGGATTATCTGCACGAATTTTAAAGAATATGTAATAATAATCTTCAGGACTTAATGAACCCGTAATTTTCACGGCTTGAAATATCCAAAGACAGTTTACGTGGCTTGAAATACGATGATAAAATACACGATCTGAAGTTCGAGTGTAAAGATAATCCACGTGAGTTGAAGTTCAAATATAAAAATAATCCACATTAATTGAAGTCAAAACAAGAAATCAGCTTTCTGAGTTGAAACATGAAATTAAGCTGTAAAATAACTTCTCACAAGGGTTACGAAAAACAGTTTTCATTTTTAGAGATTAGGGTTAAATATATAACAAACATGTTATTTGATTCCCATAAAAGCATTTTTTATACGCCCCAAAGAAAGAACTGTATGTGTTATATAAATACGATCATTTTGAGTCAAAATATATTACGCTTTAGATTTTGATAAATCTTCACACAAACTATATCAAATTCTAATTTATGAACAGCAGTTTAAGGTCAGGTAAAAACAGGTTCGATTAGAGTGTACCACGTTATCAGATTTTTCAAAATTAAGATGAAGATAAGAAAAAATATGTGGAATTCTGTTTCTTCTATACTTAGCTGAACATCAATGTAATACGAAAGAAATTTTTTAAATTGATGTGCACAAGATAACACTAAATCCTACTGAAATACCAAACGTAATAACGACTTATAAATTATGGTAAATCACCGGAACCTCCTAAGCCGCTGGTCGTCATTTTACATTCCAAATTCACCGTAAAGCCACTACAGGAATAACTGCCTGAAAGAGTTTATGACGCTTAGACCAACAATATAAACACCAGAATGCACATTTGCACGTGTTTCTCATCTCCATAGATTTTGTGTTTTCTATTATATGTTATCAAAAATCATAAAAAAAAAAACTCACTGGTGGCACCAATGTTTCGTAGCGTCACACTTATCCGTTCCTTACTGTTCTGTTGGCATTCGTTCCCGAAACGCAAAAAACGAGAGAGAAATAAATACTTAATGTTATTAAGTCTTAGCTGGTGTTCGTTCAATATGAACAGTTTAAGGGCAAGCTTCTATGGACCTTTTTTTATTTTGGGTACCACATCAAATAATTTCTTTTGGATGGAAACTTTACTGGACGTTTACCAATGAGAATGTTTCACCTTTGTGCAAGATAAATTTGATGAACTATCGGGTACCTTTTCAAAATGCGGTGTTATTAAGTATCTGAGAGTCATTAAGAGCTATTTTTAATGCCTTATTACAACAAATGACATTCGTGAACTTTAGGTGGTTCAAGTCAATGACAAAAGCGGTTTTCGTAGAAGGTGTTACTTCCATTGACTCGTGTGTTTTATTGGATATACAGACGATTTGAGAAACATTTCTCACACGGGGCGTTACCTTCACTGATTTATGTGGTCTGTGGGATATACAAATGGTTGGAGTGATATTTTACACAGAGGTTGTTACTTCTGCTGACTTATGTGTTATATATGGTATATAAATGGTTGGAGTGATATTTCGAATAGAGGGTGTTACTTTCGCTATCTCATGCGTTCCACAAAACATACAATGACACTTTTACCCAGAGAGTGATACTTCCGCGGAATCGTGTGTTCGATACGACAAAGAGCTGGTTGTAAATTATAAAAATAATCTAATGGGTCGTAACTTCTGTTCATGTAGGAAAATACATTGTAATTGGAAATACGGAAACACGAGAAAAACATGTGTATATCGTAGTTAAAGGGAATTAAATATGCTTTTTATAAATAGTTCGTTTTGAAAATACGGATAGGAATCGAAAGTCAGTATATAGTTTCTTTACTCTTCACATCATGGTCGTACGAAAGTAATTATCGAAACCAATAAATCAACGTACGGGTTACTTAAATAAAAAAAAAGTATTTCGTTATTACACAAACGTTTAAAAGCAAAAAGTAAATGAACATATATTATTCTAATATTTTCTGAATAATAAATTTACTATAAACCAAAAATAGTTGTTTGTTTATTGTTTGTTTCTTCTTGGAACACAAAGTCTACACAAAGGACTATTTTGAATGTATTGATATAACTGTCATCCAATCTTAATTTTGAAATGACACACTAAAGGAAAGGCAGCTAGTAAACATCATCCTCTCACCTTTTGGTCTATTTTTGTCTAACGGAATAGTGGGATTTGACCATCAGTCTTATTGTGCAACCACAGCTTCAGAGTGTAGAACGCGTTTCTGCAACAGCAGGGCACGAATCCACCCACAGTTGAGCACGCTAACGCCCTAGCGACACCCGATTCGTTTATATCTAGCAACGTCTAATTGCCTATTTATCTATTAGGCAGGTGACAATACTCCCTATGTAGGGATGGCTCGAATTGTTCACCGAAATAGTATTTTAAATATCTCCTCAACAGGTCATCAGAACTCTACAATACTATACAGTGTTTTATAACAATATCCATGTAATAACTAAGTCACTAGTTCTGATAATGTCTGTAAATATCATAACAAAAAGATGGGATTCCTTGTTCTTCTTTCTTCTGTTTCTATTTTATTACATGATAATTCAAAAACCAAAACAATGGTGTCAACCAGTTTCACTGATACGACATAGTTTCAAACGGAGTATCTTCTTTTGTAAATATTATGAATAAATAGTAATAATCAACGTTAATAATAATTCTGGTGTAAAAGGCGTTATCATTACCCCTTGGAGTTAGCTGGCTTTGTTTACAGAATTTTGATGTTCCTTTAAGATGCTTAAAAGCAGGGTGAAACAGGAATTTACAGTCAATAATAAATAAATATTATCATTGAAACTTCTTTCTATTTAAAGCATAACACTGCAATAAAAAATACACAAAGCAAATAAAGAAAAACTGTTCATAAGAGCAAGTAAATATAGGAATGGCTGATATGAAGTCTTCAAAAATAATATAAACAAGATAAAATGGATGGAATTTGAACAATCCCTACATAACAATGCAGGCAAGAGTTAATATATAATATAAATATTAAATCACAAATGAGGTTAATTTATCCTGTTTTTATCTGTTAACATTCTACCACACTGTGTGGCTATTTATTATGAACGTATGATGCAACTGCCATCTCTACTATCTTGGTTGCATTGTTTTTGAAAGATTGCCATTGATTAATTTCTTTTTTGGAAAGGTTTTTCTTTACTTGTATGTGTGTGTCTATAGACGTACTATAAACCCTATGAGTTACATGTTTTTGTTAATTGTTCTAATTTGAATTTTTCAAAGTACATTTTTTCCTAACGTCATGAATACATAGACATTCTTTACTTTAATCGAAACTTAAACGAGTTCACTGCAAAATGTTGACAGTTTCTTTGTTTTCAATTGTTTGAAATTAAGTACAATGCTATACAATGGGCCATCTGTGCTCTGCCCACCACTGGTATCGAAACCGGTTTTCTAGCGGTGCGAGTCCGTGGACATGCCGCTATGCCACTAGGGAACATTTGTTTTCAATTTCGAGTAAACGTACACTAGAGCTACCTGTGCCAACCTTCCCCGGTTTTGAAGTTATAAACTAATAGGAAGACAGATCGCCAACAACATCAGCTACCAAAAACTCTTAGGTTACTCTTTACCAACAAATAGCGAGATTGGCCGTCATATTATAAAGCAAGTTTGGGGTTGGGATCGAGTCCGTGACCTTCAAGATTGCGAGTCGAATGCCATCACAACCAGGCCATGATTTACATTATTTTAACCCTCGACCAACACTTAAGTTTATGTAAAACAATGCTAATAGAGAAGTAAAAATAGTGTAATTAAGTATGAACAAGTTTCCCCTAAACACAGTCAATTCAAATCTAAAGTAATGCAGGTGGCTCCACCATTTAAATACGCTGGTAAACATATAACAGTTGTTGATGATTCACATTTACGTAGGCATTAGTTTGAATAAAAAATTCTCATATGCATATAAAAAAACTACTTTGTAACAAGAAACATTACAATAGGCTGCCTTCTCATGTTAAAAGAAATAGGTGGTCCTGATCTTCTACTTCACCACAATATTCTTGGGATGTCTAAATCAGGAATTTTGGAAGTGGTCCATACATTACGTAAATTTCAACAGGGGAAAGAGCGTTACCATACACCTACTTAAAAGCATGGACTTTTTCGTACGTTAAATAATTGCAACCAGTTAACTGGAGAACTCGTGTTAAATTTTTTTGTCATTTTTGCTGTTCTTGCAAGTCATTATTGTCACAATAAACAAAAGTAGAGAGGCAATGGTTGAAATTCTTTAGAAAGCAATATCTAAAAGGCAAAAGGCTCTCATGTGGAGAAAGTTAACACTAAAAAGGTTTTCACGGGTGAGTAATGTGCTAAAAATATAGTGGGTGCTACAAGTGAATTATAACCGAAACATTACTTTATCCACAGAAAAATTAATAATTACGTATGTAAGCGGCAATTTTAAATATTGGCCTTTTTGATATGCTGAGATGATCATTTATGATAATTGACAAATTATTTTTTGTCCAGAACAAAAGATACAACAGAGGGAGAGTGAAAAAAAACAACAACTTAAATCTATGGTACAGATTACGTTGTTTACTTCTGACTGGGTTATTAAAAGATTTTAAACGTTAGTTTTATTTGTACGAATAGAAGTAAATCATTTACAATATTCGGTTTGTGTTAAGTTAACAGCTTCCATTTTTAACACAAAAATAACCACATGAAATTTCTTTGTTGATCTCGTTTCATACAAAGCATTTTGTTTAACCGAAGTTTAGTTTTAAAAAGCAACCATAATAATGAAAAACGAACATAAAAGAACCTCCACGTAATTAGTCTAAACAAACATAGAATTTTTTACATGATTAGCCTACAAAGACAGAGAAATTCTATGTACAGAAAGAGCATTTATTCGTAATAAATTTACATAAAAAGAGAATTTCTATGTAATTAGTCTAGACAGACATAGAACTTCTTGGCACTTAACCTTAACCGAAAAGCACAACTTACGATCACATTTCAAGCCTTGTCGGAAAAGTTTATAGAGGAAGGACCCACAATGATCACAGAAGGTTGGGCTGAGGAAGTTATGGACACGAAATCTATGTGGGACGTTGATTTTGAATCTTTCCCTCAAGTACTGATAACAAAATATGCAAAAAACGTGGTCAGGAGTTTGTAAGGAACATGGTAAAGATTTTGTAAGACAAATAGTCAGGAGTTCGTAAGAATCACAGACAAGAACTTTGTAAGAAACATGGTTAGGAGTTTATAATTTATTTGAGAGATCCAACTATAGACAGTACCGGCTTTAGTTTTAGCGACCAACTGAAAAGTGTGGTTCTTTTCGTTCTCCAAATTGTTTTTATCTTTACCACTAAACCTCTGTGTGGGATGGAGGTCACATTTAATGCTCGAATAAATACACAAAAACATTTAAGTAGAGAAACTGAAATATTCATTAAAAATGTCTTTTAAAGTAAGTAGCGCAAACGTAGAAGTATTTTTTGTATGATCATAAGATATTCAATAACCTCAGATCCCAAACGATAAGAATGTTTTGCTACTGCTAAAACATTATAACGAAACATTAGAAATTATCTGTATTAAGGAGACCAATACTCGTGAGTGAATTTAACATATCTCCCGTCACGAAATCCCAACATGGCCAATTTTCACCACCAGTAAAATCACGGAAAACAAAAAAAAGGTCGTAAACTGTCTCTACCACCCTTTAGAGCCTGCAAAGAGGTACATTTGTACTAAATTCAATGCATATTAGTTGGCATGCACATAAGAAGTTTAGGGAAACTTCAAATTGGGTTGAAAAATTGAACACAATTTTGAGAATTACAAAATTTCTACATCTATGTAAGAGACATTTAAAACAGCATCTTTGTATCATATCCCAAGTAAATTGGCTAACATATGACAAAATAATCGTTGAAAATAAATTAAAATTATATTTTCTGTGGCATCTTTATCCCCTTTCCCCACAATAACTAAAATTGGACAGGTCTAACACTTTAGTGTGTCAATATGTAGTACCTGTACAAAAGAATCTTTGTAAGAAATCTCATGTAAATTGGTCACAAAAGGCCCCTAAAAAAACTCAAAATGAGTAGATTAAACTTTTCTCTATGCCAAAATTTTGAAAGCATGAACTTTTACGCTTTTGCCAATTTTCATCTTCATTACTTTAAATATGACTGCACAAGAGCCCAGAATATACATTTTGACTTATTTAACCTTTGACACTATAAAGTCTTTCAAGAAAAGATTGAAGCAAAAAATGAAAAAAAGAGATATTTCTGAATAAGACAAAAATATAGACCTATCAAGTTTTAGGTCAATCCGCTTAAAAATGTAAGAATGGTGGTTGATTGAAAATTGTTTGGAAGAAGAAAAAGAAAAACAATATAAAAACAGTATGTTCCTCTGTAGAGACATAATGAGCCCTAAGAAGTGCGAGGTCTAAGCCGGCCCTGACTATATGATAATTTATATTTCACATGACCTGGCATGGCTAGGTGGTTAAGGCACTCGACTCGTAATCCAAGTGTTGCGAGTTCCACATCCCCGTCGCACCAAACACGTTCGCCCTTTCAGCCATAGGGGTGTTATAATGTTACGGTCAATCCCACTATTCGTTGGTAAAAGAGTAGTCCAAAAGTTGGCAGTGGGTGGTGATGACTTGCTGTCTTCCCTTCTTACACTGTTAAATTAGGGACGCGAAATTCAAGAAACTCATTATATTTCACTATTTCGTTTCTCTATGTTCTGTGCTATTCTTCAAATTTACTTAAAAATAAATAAAACTTTTATATATACTTTAAAAATAGGGCATCATTTACGTAGTGAGCGCTTTAAAATTACTTTAAACGTAAAAAACAAAGGACATTTTTAATATTCTGTTTTCTAACTTTATTTCATGAAGTTCGATCAGAATAATTAACTGTACAAGTTATGTAAAAATATGCTTGTTTGTTTTTTAAATTTGTATTTAAAGATAACGTGAACGTAATAAACACTAAAAAAAGTTTGACTAATTACGCAACTTACCGAAAACAAAAGATCAAAACCATACATAATTTTGCTTTAATATAAACTCTACGCAACATGTTTATTAAATTCTTGTTTTTTTTTTTTGTTTTTCTTTAATTTCGCGCAAAACCACACGAGTGCTACGTTCGCTAGCCGTCCCTAATTTAGCAGTGTAAGATTAGATGGAAAGCAGTTAGTCATCACTACCCACTTCTAACTCTTGGGCTACTCTTTTACCGAAGGCTGAAAGGGCGAGCATGTTTGGTGTGACGGGGATTCGATCCCGCGACTCTCAGATTACAAGTCAAGCGTCCTGAGTACTTGGCCATGTCGGTCCTCTTACGCATCGAGAACTCAACAATATACATTACGGGATAAAACGAGTTTGTGACTTAGTTGAAGCAAATATCACATATATATAGTTTTTACAAGGTTTTTGAGACTCTCTCTTGACAATTAGAATCAAAATAACAACATTATGCCATAAAACATCAATGATAAATACCGACCTACCAGTGTGTTTTGAGATTCTTTTCCTGAGCCTCGGGACATTTTCCGAGAATTTTTTCATGACATTTCTTGTGCACGGCAACCTGGCAGGCTTGAGAAAATAAAAAAAATCGTACGTTTCTGTTTATTTTCTGTTAATCGGTTGTTAAGAAATTCACTAAGTTTCACAACAGAGTAAAACATAAAATATTATACTTAAGAATGCCATGATTATGTGTTACCGATAATCAATGAAATAGAAATTGCACTTTTGAAATAAAATATTAAAAAAAGTTGATCGATATTGCCATCTGTACACGTTAAAAAATCTTAGATTTTAGCGCCATCTTCTGGTTTAGTTGTATAAATTTTTTGTCTTATTGTTAGTCACTGTCATGAAAGAAAATATTTATGTTAAGCGTAATAAGATTAAGGTTAAAGCAATGGCGCTACTTCTGTATTACGTATCATTTCTAATAAAAATAAACAAATTAAGCTACAGCAATGGAGTTACTTCTAAATAATTCAGAGGTTCTACAAAAAAAACACACGTAAACTTAGAGCAACGAAACTGCTTCTGTAATATTTACAACATATATATCTTAAATTAGAAGCAATGATACTGTTTCGGAAACTAACGTAAGAACTATCAAGCATTAGCTGCCTCTAATTTTGAACTAATGAACTAAAGGTAGGGTAACTCAACAATACTCGAGGCAAGATCTTCGGATTCTACAATCAATAACAGGAATTTGATCACCACTGTTATAACGCATCCATCGCCCCAAGGCGCGGATCCAAATTTTACAACAACAAAACGCGAAACAGACTCACTTTGAATTCACTGCCTGCGCTCCATTTCATTTTAAACAGTTAAACATGTTGGCCAAAAGGAAAGGTTGAAGTTATGATTTATCTATTAAACATTTGAGCTGTTTTGCTTTGTTGTATTTCGCACAAAGCAACTGTAGAGCTACCTGCAATAGTCGTTCCTAATTTGAAAGAGCCAAACTGAAGAACGACCGCCAACTCAAAGCCTACTCTAATGAAAACATGTAATGTGACTGTTGCTCTTATGATGAATCTTTGATCTCAAATTGTGTAGCACGATTTATTTTCTGTAGCATGCTAACCAATGGGATGTGCTTATCACCATTGACCAATAAGAAAATCGAAACTAAGTATACTGACCAGCAGGAAAACGAAAAGCTAGAGTCCAAAAATTAGAGATAAGTACATTGGCTAGTAAGAAAATTGAAAGAAAGAACTTGATTTGTCATCTGAAAACTATTATAAACGGTTAGGTACATTGACCAATAAGAAAATTGAAAGATAAGACTTGATCTGTCATCTGAAAATAATTGTCAAGAGTTAAGTACATTGACCAATAAAAAAAATTGGAAGATAGGACTGAATCTGTCATCTGGAAACTATTATAAACAGTTAAGTACATTGACCAATAAGAAAATAAAAATAGGACTTGATCTGTCATCTGAAAACTATTTACTATTAACTGAAATAAGAAAAATTGCTTTAACTTTTAATTAAAGCATTTTCATTAATATCTATGACTGATGGAAACTTGTAACACCATATAACAAAATAAGCCTCTTACATAAATGTTTGTTTAGTCAACTGTCCATTTAAATAATACAAGTCAGTGAACGTTTTAATACAATTACATAAACTCTTCATAAATTTTAATAATTTTGTACAAAAGAAAAATAATCTCAAACGTCGATTCTCAGTTTTAAATGATAAGGAATCATTAAATATATTAATTAAATTGTGGTCTTAAAAACATCGGTAAGTCTTACTTACTTTCACACTGGTAGCCTTGCTTTCCAAAACCCCTGCCCCCCGCTAGTACAGCGGTATGTCTCCGGATTTACAACGCTAAAATCAGGGGTTTGATTCCCCTCGGTGGGCTGAGCAGATAGCCCTTTGTGGCTTTGCTATATGAAAAACACACCCAAAACCCCTAAAGGAAAAGAGAAACAACTACGAAAGTCAGTTCGAAATATCTATATATGTATTATAACCATAAAACTTTAAAACCATAAACCAAAAGAGATTAACATGAAATAAAATATGCTGCATATTAAAAAAAAAAAAAGGATTATACGGTACAAGATGCAACGTAGGATTATAAAATGTATCCTAGGTTTTAGAGGTGGCTCGGAAGTAAGACCCACATTGCGGTGGGGATACACCGTCTTAACCTCCAATTCGCTAATTTCACACCAGAAAATTAGAAATTAGGAGAGCAAGATGATGGTGCTCAAGCCACAACGTCCCACATCTATATCACCTTTCACTGCCTGTTGGTAGTTGTGGGAAGGTGACTGGTCTCCCAAGTTAAAATAAGAAAAAGAAAATAAACATAAAAAGATAAAAATAAAAAAAAATGAAAATAAGGTGCTGCTATCTGTGAGTAAGTAAGATAAAACTTACCTCTTGAAGTTAGCATTCCTGCCCCTAATATGGTAGAGGCACTAAATAACACGACATAGCAAATTGATAGTTTTACTGTGACTGTCGGTGCTTTTATATGCGGCTTCAGGTGTACATCCACATAAAGTAGTGCCAAGTTCTTAAATAACCTTATTTTTAACAAAAACATTTTTAGTAGTATTTCTCAGATTTTACTTTCTTTCTATTAAAACGTAATAGAATAAAACACAATTTATATTTGTGGTAACGGGCCATAAAACTTGGATTAACAGTTAACCACACAATATATATAATAGAAACTTACTTTAATGGACCCTTTTTTATTTTAAATTTATGTTTTTTAAACTCATAAAATAGGTTTAAAAAACGTATAACGTTCTTCTCAGACAAAATAGATAATAGATACATTATAATGATAGTAGATACTATTATTTTAATGTGAGTTTTAATATTAAAAACACATTCGACCTTTCCTAGAAGTTGTTCCCTGGTGGATCAGTGATAAGTTTACGAACTCAAAACGCTAAAATACAGGGAAGGCTCGATTCTCTTCGGTGACCAAAATGCAGTTTTACCGTTGTACAGCTTTGCGCTAAAACAACACCATCGTCGAAGTTTATGTCGCAATTTTTTTTAATAAACTTGAAATTCCCGTTAACACGAGTTGCTTTGAAACTACACAAACAGCTAAATCGCAAAGTCGGATTGAGTCCCTTTATTCTAGGCTTAGAATATTGCGAATAACCAATATAATAACTTGTTCGTATAGGTTGCTATGATTCTCTAATTTCATGAAATATAACGTGTTCGTTAATACAAAGCTTATATTGTGATAAAAAAATTACGAGAAAACGACCTTTACACTCCAGCTAAGCGTAAAATAATAATTTTTATTAAAACCAACGTTTTCCTTTGTAAATGTGTAAATCCATCCAGTATGCACTACAAATGTTTTAAGCTTATCTTGATCTCTTGCCAATAACACCTATAGATAGTAAATACAAAATGGAAATAAATTACATACAAAATTTATTTTATTTAAAATATTTTACAATTTTTAATTTTTTAAGCTTATTTATTTAATATTTACGAAACTGGAAGTTAAGGTTTTTTTGTTTGTAACCTAATCTTCTTCTCCCTAACGAACTTAATTCTAACTAGTTTGAAGTCAGCCGGTATTTTTTATGTCAAGAATGTTTACATTCGGGTGGTTGACAAAAGGAGTAAACCTTATAAGAAAAGAGTATTCGAAGACAAGGATTCGAACTTGCTACCCTCGGATTGCGAGTAAAGCGCTTTAATCACGAGGCCTTGCCAGAGCCTGTTATAATTCTATTTTATTATCTAAAAAGAAAAAAATTACAATAATTGTTCCAAAGTAAATCTGCAAAAAAATTCTTACGCATAAAATACCTGGTTAACATTTATATCTGTTCAAAACAAAACATTGAAAATTCTTCAATAAAATACTGTACAGAGTACCGACACTTAGAAGGTTTTTATTGAAAATACATGAAACAAAATCCCGGATGTTGGATCTCAACTACTTATCAAGTAATGTTTTAATAAAAGTCAACAATAAGAGTAAATCTTAGTCACTTGAAATGTCTCAAAAATGGTTTTAAATATTTACAAATAACAATGTTTTAGGTAGTATACTGTCTTAAACGATACTGGTGCAAAAACGTATTGGCTCATTCCAAAGTAGTCCTCCGCTGGTACAGCGATTAAGTCTACAGATTTACACCGCTAAAATCAGGGGTTCGATTCCCCTCGGTGAACTCAACAGATAGTCCGATGTGGCTTTGCCATAAGAAAACACACACAAAAGTTTTCTCATCAGAAAGAAGAAAAATGTTCAAAACAACAAAAATACTTCACTGGATGGTTGTTTTGGTTAAGCAACGAGACAGTTTCATTGTCCACGTGCTTACTGGCTTACAATACAGAAAACAGTATTAGTGTCTAGTACACGTGTTTACTTCTGTTCTTTGTTTGTTCAGAATTAAAAACAAAGCTACACAATGGACTATCTGTGCTCCACCAACTACGGGTATCGAAACCCGGTTTTTAGCGGTGTGAATCCGCAGACATCCCGCTGTGCCACTGGGGGACACAGATGTAGTTATTACGCTCTTTGCGTAATGTTATTGTGTGAAAAATAAAAGCACAGAAAAATAAATACTGTTGTCACTAATCAAAGGATTGGGATGAGAGTAAGTGTTAATAGGTTGGTGACATAACATGAAAATAAAACTTTATTATCGGTAAAAGCTGTGTGAAATTATTTATTATTATTTCAAAACAAACTATTTTAAAAGTTTTTGTTGTTATCTTGACCGGAACTTTGGCGTCTTAAATTTGGAGACTTATCACTGAGCCTTTGGAGTGGTGCTAAAGAACTCTGATTTATTTTTGTCTATCGATTTCAGGATACTACAGACAGAGTTTTTCTGAATTGCAGTAAATATCTTTAACATACTACACACTTATCTACATCTGATCATGATAAACAGTTAACAAAAGACATGCTCTCATACCATCTAATCACTGTACACAGTTAACAAAATACGTACCAGTATACTTTCTAATCATTAAAAATGCACTTAACATACGACACATACTTTTCAATCATGACAAGCAGTACTGGCATACTTTCAAATCATGATAAATAGTTAATAAAGGGCACACTCATATACCTTCTGATCACGAAAAGTACGTTAAAAAGAAAAACAACCCATTATCGTGTATTTTCTGATCACGGTAAGTACACTTAACAAGCCAACTTTATAATTACAGTAAATATGATAAATAACTATCAATTTTCTATGTATATTCCATTTGAACACGAAATGTTTATAATTCACTCTTTCCTTTATATATATATATATATATATATAAATAGAGAGAAATTATGAATTAAGTATTTTGAAAAACAATTTGTTCAAAGAGTATTTGGTTTGTTATGATAAATAAACATACCAAAGGAAGTCCTTACAGAAAGCGCAAAAACTGGGTTCTCTGAAAAACTTTGCAATGAACTTGTGGCCTGTAACCTCGTGAACCTTGTAATGTTTTATAGCACCTCGTCTTCTTGTGATCCCTCCCATGCTTTTCTGATGGCCATAGAAGGAAACTAGGTGTAAAACAGGATTAGAAAGCGAAGAAAACTTAGTGTTCACGCATATAATTTACACAAAAACAACTTCGTTTGCCGCTTGAAAAAATCATTCATCATCAAGTACTCGCATCACCTACGTCACAGTTATCTGTTAATAATTTATAGGTATTAAAAACCAATAAGTTTGATCAAACTGTCCAATATTTGTTTTGTTACTTCAATACACAAAATTGTTACCCAAAGGTGTTTTTTTTTTAAAGAGACGAATTAAAAATATTAAAAACACGGTTCTCGGGAACGTAGAATGCTATCACGGACCATAAATAGTTGGTTTGTTGTTTGTTTTAGAATTTTCGCCTACAGCTACACATGGGATATCTTTGCATAAAGGTCCCTGATTTTAAAATTGATAATCTAGAGGTTTGGTATTCAGGTACACATATATCAGTCAACTAAGTTTAACACTATCCGCAAAGCGCAGCGTCAGGAAATGTGCCGACAAGGATAATTTCCAACTCGGACAGCAAAGAAAGAAAGAAATCTGTAAAGTGAAACGTTGAGTCTTTAATTAAATAAAAAAGCAACATTTTGGTGTTATAAGGTCATTTATCTGTAGTGTTAATAAACTTTCTTACTTACAGGAAAAACATGTGTGGTCAATTTTTCTCTTACTGACCGGTCTCTAATGTCTGTTGTGACTTTAACTCGCTACTAGGATTGAGAGAAGTCTTTCTTCAAAACGTCCGTAATGAGCAAAGATCAAAAATAATTATTAAACTGCCGAAATTCGGACGAAGCGTTAAGAATGTTGTATACCAGAAACAAACACCGCATTCATCACAGACTATTTCCAGTAAAAGTTATAGAAGCGAAATCTCCGATATATTTATATCTGAAAACACCCACTGAAACAGTGTTCCCTTCCCAAGGGATTCAGTTATTGGACCAAAGTTACATGAATGTTTTGCTACTGGCATGTGCGAATTTATAGAATTATAACATTAGTACGATCTTTCGACGTTACATCCGTTCGGAAAATTATACTACATGCAGAACACCTGCAGGAATATTTAGGGAAAAAAATTTAATATATGTGACTAAACATGGTCTACACTGGTTATACTATTTTAATCGAATAGCGAAATTTCACACAGTTTTGCTTATAAAGCAACTAGACCCCCAAAGTGCAGAGCGGAATTTCACGGAAACTGGGGACGAGTTATATTTTATTCTCTGATTTACAGTTCGGCACGCTAGACGCGAGAGAACGTGCGGCCCCTATAAAACTTTTTTTATTGTTTCTTTATATTAGATTTCTGTTAGAAACAAAACGCGGCACAGAAATAAGCTTCACAGTTTTCTTTGTTGCTTCAAAAATACGAGTGAGGTTATTTAGAACAAACTTTATCTTCCAAGGGAGTAAATAGGTTGGAAAAATATTTAAAAAATTTAAATACGTTTTGATGTCTCGTTGTACAAGTATTGAAAAGATAATAACGGGAATCACATACATTAAAAAAACAAAAAACAAGTAGATTGTCTAAGATAGTTAATGAAATGTATGGGAAAAAAACGAAGCAAATAAAGTGTTAAAATGACGAAAATATATTTCATTAAAATTAAACCAAGCGTTTAATGGATTGTCATAAGTGGAGAATTAATACACAGATGAAAAAACTGAGTACCAAGAAATATCATATTTAACTTCTGCTACAGTGGTACAAGATGGAATGAAGCGAGAGGGACTATCTGTTAGGAGATAAAACTCCAAAGACAGAACATCTAGTTTTCTTCTTGTCGAGTTAACAGTTATTGTGGATCTGTGACAATGATCGTTTAAAGCTGGCTCCAGTAATTTGATAACTGTTCCAAGTGATTAATGGTTAGCGATAAAATGAACTAATTTCCATGTGGCAACTTATCTCTTGTGATACGCCTTAATTCAAGAACCACATCAAAGTTGTTTAAACACAATTTTCTATATACGCAGTTGATTGATTATCCACGACTTTGGTTCCGAATAAAATACTGCAGTTAATTCGCTAATTATTCATGGGGTCCAGTAATGTAACTCGAATAAAAAAGGAAAAATCTATCTTTAGATGAACTGGGTATTTGTTTGCATATAAGTATATCATTAAGTAATTATAGAAATTAACACGTAAAATGAAACGTTTTCTAAAGAAATCGTATTAGATATACTGCATCCCATTTGGCCCGACATGGCCAGGAGGATTAAGGCGTTCGACTCGTAACCTGAGAGATACGGGTTCGAATCCCCGTCACACCAAACAAGCTCGCTCTTTCAGCAGTGGGGCGTTATAATGTGACGGTCAATCTCACTATTCGTTGGTAAAAGAGTAGCCCGAGAGTTGGCGGTGGGTGTTGATGACTAGCTGCCTTCCCTCTAGTCTTACACTGCTAAATTAGGGACGGCTAGCGCAGATAGCCCTCGTGTAGCTTTGCGCGAAATTCAAAACAAACAAACAAAGTATCCCATTTAGTTCGATTTCGAATAGGCCAGCTACTGCCTGTACTACCCGTGGTTGTACCGTAAGGAAATTACATTTAATTAATAACGAGTTGGTAGATATCGTGATTTTAATGCATTTCCATTCATGTGTGACAAAACATAACGAGACGCTGACAAAAAGATTGAAACCGAAAACAGAGGACTATAGTAACGATTCCATTAACAATAATTATGACACCAAAACAGTTAAAATAACGAAGCAGTTGTGCCTACCTTCGCTTTCCTTGTACAACCGAACTTGGACTTGAAGCCTTCCACCTGGTCGTAGTTTTAACTTCAAAAACAAAAGTAACAGTGTTCACTAAAGCAAGTAATAAATGAACATTGTCAACAAGCGTTAACTTGACCTATCAACAAAAACTTGACTTTATTTATAACAATCTGTAATTGATGTGATGTTTACATTTTAAAGGACGGGCACACTTTCAAGGTAATTACCAGTAACACTCTCGTTCATGTGGCACTGCTATTCTCGTTGACAGCGCACAAAATGCAAGATGTTTTTGATTAACGTTCTCATTGTCTTTTGTTTTCATGAATGTTGAAAAAAGAAAATGCGTAAGTACGTTTAACATGACTGTCCTGCAGTTGCCACTATTTATTTTACGATAAACCACGCATATCGTGTGAAAAAATTGAATTAAAATCAGAAATACATACGCATCAATCAGTTGCTTGAAACCAGTATATTTCAGTATCAACTGATTATTGATAATTTATAAAGTTCACTTTTAAGTTCTTGATATTTAAGAAATGTAAAAAAAACAGAAGAAATAAATTTCTTCCAACGTAATAACTATTTACAAAATATCACTCAGAAGAAAAGGTTTAAGTTTCTGCCTTTATTTCAGTTTGTTTGAATTTGCATAAAGCTGTACCAGCGCTATCTGCTCTATCCGTCATAAGTGAAAGGCATCTAGTGACCACTACCCACTGCCAACTCTTGAGCTACTCTTTTATCAGCGAACAGGGAGATTAACCGTCTCTATATAACGTACCCATGACTGAAAAGGCGAGTACCTTTGGTGGGACGGAAATTTCGACCCTTAGATTGGGTGTCAAGCGCCATAACTACCTGGCCACCTTTACCAAAGATGTAGTGTGTGTTTTCTTATAGCACATCGGGCTATCAGCTGAGTCCACCGAGGGGAATCGAACCCATAATTTTATAGTTGTAAATCCGTAGACTTACTGCTGTATTACCGGAAGACAAAGATGAAGTTCTAAATTACAAGGCTTATATTTTTTGAAAACAAAATCCAATAAAATATAGAAAGGCAAACTGAAAATTTTATAAAATGGCAGAAATAACAACATAAATATTATATCAGGTTACCCCATAAGTAATGTCCGAAAATTTTATACAGAAAATGGGTCCTTCGTGATTTGACAGAAGTGAACCTTAGAGCAAGAGTGGACATTTGCACTTTTCTGCACTTTCGTTAACGTAACTCACCTTTTTTGAACAGGTTAGTGAATGAAGATAAAAAATGGATATATCATAAAAATGTTAAGCACTGTAGCAATGGCTCAGTGCAGGCAAACTGGGTAAAGCTCAGCCCAAAATGGACCTCCACCTTAGAAAAGTCTTGTTAAACATTTCGTGGGATATTGTTGGTGTGATACCTTTTTAGTTTCTGCCACTCAATGTAACGATTACATCAGACTTTTGTTGTCAATATTTAGAGTGCTTGAATATTGCATAGAAAGAAGAGACCTGCTTTGATCAATCGTAAAGATGTTGTGTTACACTAAGATAATGCACGGCCCTGTACAGCAAAGATCACGTCTGCAAAGACTGAAGAGCTAGACTGGGAAAAACTTCCACATCTTCCTTATTCTCCAGACCTTGCAAAACTATTTTGATGGCAAAGAGCTTGGAATACTTAAAGATGTCAAAACTACCCTCTCTACATTATTTTCCTCCAAACCCAAAGAATTTTATAGAAGTGGTATTCAGAAGTTTGTGAATCATTGGCAGAAAGTAATTAATGATAATGGAACATATATTATTGAATAACTAACATTAAAAGCGTCTGAAATGCTTTCTCTTTTTGTGAACCTAAAATCGGACATTACTTGAGGGATGACCTGATACTATTTGTTATTAAGAAATCTGAAAAGAAAATAACTATGACAGCCGTAAAGAGCAGATTTTTTTTTTCTTACGACGCATCTGGAATACCTATAAAACACGATTGCGGAATTTTCTTCGGACCCTTATCTATCATACACTATTTTCTTTAATATCTGGAGTTTTTATTTCGTGCGTCTTGCTAGATTTTTCAAGTTGTTTCTCATGTATGTTATTATTTCCCATATTTTGTGGTACAAACTTGTTTTGCTTATTTCTCCACGCCTGCTATGTAAATTAAGTAAAGAACACCATTAATATTCAAATTTCTAATATGTCATAAATTATGTTATTCGTTTGTGTTTGTTTTTTGTTGTAGTTAAGCTATCGGCCCGGCATGGCCAGGTGGGTTAAGGCGTTCGATTCGTAATCTAAGTGTCGCGGGTTCGCATCCCCGTCGCACCAAACATGCTCCACCTTTCAACCGTGGGGGCATTATAATGTGACAGTCAATCCACTATTCGTTGGTAAAAGAGTAGCCCAAGAGTTGGCGGCGAGTGGTGATGACTAGCTGCCTTCCTTCTAGTCTTACACTGCTAAATCAGGGACGGCTAGCGCAGATAGCTCTCGAGTAGCTTTGCACGAAATTCAAAAACAAACAAACAAACAAACAATAAGCTGTCCATGTCGCCCACCACGTGTATTCTAATCCAAGTTTTAGTGTTATAAGAGCTCAGATTTACAGCTAGACCATCATGGGATACCATTTGTTTTACCGAAGTCTTTCGTAAAGTTGTCTTAATTTTTAATCACACTGAAAAGGCGACATTAGGCCTCAGAGATTTTGCAGGTATAATATAACTCTTATAAAATGTTGAGCCATTTGTAAAGAGATACGAGTTAAATTCAAAGATCAGACACTTTAGATACAGTGCCATTTATACAGTTAGTTCTTCAATACGAGTTGAATTTGTTTTTCTGTGCTTGCGTTTTTCAGTAAAGGCACTGTAGATTAGAATTTTGTTGTTGTTTTTTGGTTTTGAATTTCGCATAAAGCTACACAAGGGCTATCTGTACTAGCCGTCCCTAATTTAGCAGTGTAAGACTAGAGGGAAGGCAGCTAGTTATCACCACCCACCGCCAACTCTTGGGCTACTTTTTCGCCAACGAATAGTGGGATTGATCGTCACTTATAACACCCACACGGCTGAAAGGGCAAACATGTTTGGTGTGACGGGAATTTAAACCCACTACCCTCGGATTGCTGGTCGAGTGCCTTGACCACCTGGTTTTGAGGGTCTTAATTTTGTTGGGAAACAAGGCATTTTACAAAATAATGGTCATTTATTAGCTAATTATTAAATTTTATAAGGCTTGTTTGTTTGTTTGGAAACTTCGCACAAAGCTACTCGAGGGCTATCTGTGCTAGCCGTCCCTAATTTAGCAGTGTAAGACTAGAGGGAAGGCAGCTAGTCATCACCACCCACCGCCAACTCTTGGGCTACTCTTTACCAACGAATAGTGGGATTGACCGTCACATTATACACCCCCACGGCTGGGAGGGCGAGCATGTTTAGCGCGACGCGGGCGCGAACCCGCGACCCTCGGATTACGAGTCGCACGCCTTACGCGCTAGGCCATGCCGGGCCATTTTATAAGGCATCGTTGGTGTTTTCTTGTAATTATTTATTCTAGTTTCGTTAACTTGCGTTCGAGAATAAATTATTTTAATTGTTTTATTTTTATAAAAGTTATCAGGAATTTTGCTATGCGTGCGCCGCTTATTTGATAATAAATTTAAACATTTGAAAACCTAAGACAAACTCTTTCGAAAAGTGAGAGTAAACCATGTAATCACATATGCAGTAAACACTGTATAAATATTTTAGGCAAACAATCCTCGACTATAAGCTGTATAGAATTAAATGACAAACTCGCAGAAGCTTCATGTTCTGTAGCAAAGTTTAATTGTGTCGTCATATTTTGTCTTAATTATTTCGTGATCTTGTATAAAATTTCCGAAGTTAAACATTTTCTATTCTTTTAATAACAAGATAATTAGAGTTTACACCGTTCACGAAAACTTAATTCGCTACATAAATATAAGTCACTATTCATATTTATTACTTCATAGCATTCCTTCTAAACAACTGGATCCAGCATGTCCAGGTGATTAAGGCGCTCGACTCGTAATCTGAAAGTCAAGGGTTCAAATCTCCGTTACTCTAAACATACTCGACTTTTTAGCCTTGGGGGCATTATAATGTGACGGTCAGTCTTACCATTCGTTGGTAAAAGAGTAGCCCAAGAATTGACTGTGGGTGGTGATGCCGAGTTGCCTTTCCTCCAATTTTACACTGCTAAATTTGGAACGGCTAGGGCAGATAACCCTCGTGTAGCTTTGTGCGAAATTCAAAACAAATAAACAAACAAACGTTCTAAATAACCAATATATTATTTACGTTTATAAAGAATTCGTTTTACAAAAAAAAACAACACGAAAAATCCTAAGCAATAGCCCGCAGTTATACAAAATGTTTTTCAATAAGAACCATTAATTACCATGTTTGAAATTATTTTCATACCCTCACTCACAAGTCTACCATGAGCGAGTGTCTCAACGAGGTTTGTTGGGTTGGTTTCCGGTTTGACACCTTCTTTAAGGTTGATATAGAAGTAAGTGGAGATAATGAGCGATCTTAACTGGAACATTGGGGATCATTGTTGGTATTTTAATAATGAGCCAATTCTTATGGTAGGTTATTATATATTACATATTAAATAATAAGTTGAAGATTTGTTTATTTGATATTAAGCATAGAGTCGCAAAAAAGTATTTGGAAAATAATGTAAACTTAATTTTTAAAGAAATACAAATGGCATTAAATGTATTATTAACCAAACACGAGACAAGGTTAAATGTTTCAAACGTACTAATAAACTGCCAAACAAAACATTCAATAATTTCACCACATATATTGCAGAAATTAAACTATAGCCACACGGGATGTAGTAATGTGATGTAAGCATACATCTCGTAAACACTAACAAGCTTTTGTTTATTTTTATGTATAAAGATAGACAAAGAGCTATCTATGCTCTGCCCACCATGTGTATCGAAGAAGCCCGGTGTCTAACAGTATAAGTCCGCAGATATACCACTGGAGGCTATACCTAAGGAAAAAATTAAAATAAATCGTAACATTTTTAGCTTTTTAGTTGCGACATAAAGGTTCGTAGGATGGTTTCGATGTTTTTTTTCAAGTACAAACTTTCAGCTCATAGCTCCCTTTCTTAACCAATTTGAGAAATAATTACAGTTTTGGTGTCAGAAGGTCAAAACTATTCGACTGATGTACTTGACCACACACAAGGTTTCACAGATTAATTTACTCTAATCCTGCCTAAAAGAATTTCAATTGTGTCGGGGCTACTGAGAATTCCCTCTTGTTTTCTTCCATAGAAGAGATGATACGAGATCTATTTGCATGAAGTTATGTGAATATAATAGTGGAATAATAATAATCTCATCGATATTAACTATGATAAAGTTTCAGACCTTTTAAACACAAGTCAAGGAACTTAACGCTAGGGTAAATATATGTGTGTGTTCCGTTATCTTTACCTGGGGATAACGTACGTTAGGTTCAACACAAATATGATTCACTACCGTTTGGCCACGCGTGAAAGACACTTCAAACATCATTATTCTTAATTGACTTTGGAGTTTTGGGACTTGAGACTTGTTATTACAAAACAAATAAAAAAAATTCGGAATTTAAAAACCTGTAATATTGATCGTAAAATAAAAGTAAGAAAACAAGGCTGGAACTACTGCAGACATTATTTACTCAAGCTACAAAACCCTATTTTGGCTCTACGCTGTTACCTATGTTACATTTCTTAGAGTCAAATATTGTTTTGTAGTTTGAGTAAATAATGTCTACATTATTTTAGCCCTATTTCCTTACTTTTTATGATCCATATTTGTAGATTTTTAAATTCCCATTTTTTATTTATCTTGTTTGCTACCTTTTTGATACTCAACTATGGCAAAATAATTACTTGATCTGATAGTTAACTTTATCTTTTGCGATGATAATAAACGTAGCTGTAACTAGGTGATACGGTTCATGATTGTTTACTGTAGCTATTGACTATTTGATTGTATTAGTTTGAGATATAAAATGTTGAGCTGCAGCTGGATATTTGTTTGAAAACATAATGAGCATTTATAATTTCTATGTAAGTAAATTAAACATATGGAAGTCATGGAAATGGGCAACTACATGTGTAGACTACTACACAACTCCCAATAAGTGCGAAAAAATCACCAGTACAAAAACAGCCTTTTCAAATAAAACACAAATCTATAAAACATCGCTTTAAATACTCTTTTAAAATAATTATTCTACAAATGTGGATACTAAAATTTAATATTATGTGCTTTGGTGGTTTCTATTTTACTCCTTCACTTCATACTTAATATATGGATAGACTCCCTATAGACATTGGTTGTATAGTGTACAAAGCATCGAGTATCTATATGTTACAGTCATCTAATATTTATCTATCATTGACCGGTAATTCTTGTTTCACTCTGTACTTAAGTGTTTTTAAAAAAAAACATCAGATAACTCTGAGCAATTTAACTTCAATGGGTAATGATAACATCGTTTACGTTTGAATTATGATTTTTTTTTTGCTTATGTAAAATATGGAAGAAACAAATCAACTTTTTAATACCCCTACGACCTTTTTATGCGTTTAAAATGGTTTGCGTGCAATATACCAAGCCGCTTTTGTTGTCGGCTGGCAAGAGGATATTAAATAATAATAAGAAGAACAAGAATTATAAACGGACCGTTTAAAGTGGATTTACTTTTTCTTGTAAGCCTAACTTGCGTGCTTTTTTGTGCAGTCAATAGTGAAGGTTTTAAAGTGTTGTTTGGTATAATATTCACTGTTTAAAGTGCTTTTTGGCCGAACGTTCCATTAAGGTTTTGTGTAATTCCTTGCAATCCATATTATACACCACTATAACTGTTGTTTGTATTTACAATCATCAACTATCCCCTTCCCGATCTCAGTAGATGAGCGGTAAGTTTAGAGTTTCAAAAGTTGAAAATTAAGGTTCGATTCCTGGCGGTGGATAAGAACGCAGATAACCTATTGTGTAGCACTATGCTAAAAGTAAGACGTTTGAAAGAGGCTTCTGATATTTGCGATTAAAAAGAAACAATTAAAACCAACTTTGTATTGGTGTCTAATTCTATCTTTCAATCTAGGGCGTCTTAATGTCACACAACATTATGGACTTTTTTTGGAAACTAGGCTTATTTTTGTAATGAAGACCAACAGATTAATCCTTTATCATCCATGGAAGGAGTTTTTTCCATTACCGTGATTGGAATAAATGAACGGGTAGAGACGATAAAGAGTTAAAAACTTCGAGTACATGTAAAAGAAACTAAACATAAACATGAATATTTTTATATAAGTGTAAAGTATTTCATTGCAGAATTTTTCTACACGCATTCGACCTGCAGCTGAAACAACGGATTATAATAATGGAACGACCTCGTTTTGGTTTCATAGAAAACAAACAAACACAAGAATTTGTGTTTTTCCGAAGCTATAAAGCATCATGCGTGTTAACGAAACACAAACCAGACATGATCAAAAGGCAGAAGTAGAACAGACTTCTGAAACAAGGGATACTAAAAATTGGCTCATAAATATTTTCTGAAATTTCATATACACAAAGCATTCACAAAGATCATTTTATAGAACAATATAGCTCTTTAACATGACAGAATAAAACAATTATAAAGTCAATTAGACGAACAAGACGACTGGTTCTATGAGTCTTGGCATTCATAAAACCAGTTTACATGACTACTGGCTTTAAGAGCCTTAAGAATCATAAAGCCAATTTACACAAATACAAATGCTGTTTTAAAGAGTGCTGGCAATCATAAAACTAATTAATGTGGCTACTAATTTTGTTTTTAAAAGAGTTGGGAATCATAAAGCCAGTTTACACGATCATGAATGTTGATTTTAAGTGCTGGAAAATTATAAAGAACGTGTAGCTATTTTGACAAAAAAAAAATTGTTTGCATTCAAATTTTTATTCGCCATCAGATAATTTATCAGAAGAAACTCGATACATATCTTCAGTGTAAACGTCAAAATCTGGGCAGAGGCTTTTGTAAGCTAAATTGTTAATCTACGTGATAAATTAAATTAACCCACTGACTGGTAAAATGGGGACCAGAAATAATTCATAATCTGCGTGACACTGTCTTAACGTTTAATCATAAACTATCTCCGGCAAGCGTACTAATCAAAAAGCGCATAAATTAAGAAGTTCGTGGAAATTGATTTATCGAATCCTAAAGATGTCTCGCGTATAAGAAGTTTAATTTCAATAAACTCGGTTAAGATACAAGTATCGTAAAATCTGACAGTTTAAATTTGATAGCTGGTGCAGATAAACTTATATCTGCATATTAGTATAAATAGATGAATTATGGGAAATACAGAATGTGTGAAGTGCAATCTCATTATCTACACTGTTGATAAGTTTTATATACTAGAACTTAGCTTAAAATAAAACCCTATTTCTGAATTAGGTAATCGTAATTCTCAACTATGTGTTAATTTAGTCAGAACTGAACATTATTTTAGTTTACCCAAAACGTAGTAACGTCGTCTACGTCAGAATATTTGTCAGACAAACTTTATGCAGGTACCAAAAGGTCCGAAAGCAGCTGGTTGTGTTTGTCCATCACCAGTATATGTACAAAAGAACCTGAAAAATAAGTCGAAAAATAGTGAGATGTGAATTAAAGAAACTGATCAAATCGTGATCATTAGTGTTAAAATTGTTTATTCTCTACAAGTTTAACAGTCAAACTATCCAGCTCTTCAACCTCACAAACACACATCTGTTGTTTTTGTGTATCCTTCCACTTCTAGCTGCTCTGCCAGTGTTTCAGTTTATTAAACTGTGTCTCGTTTTTAGATCGAGAGTCCTTTATTTCAGGATTTCTAATTCACAACTAAAATATTCAGATTTCAGAATACCACTGCAATTGGATCAATTTTTAAAGAGACTTGCAGACGGCATACTTTAAACAGTCGATTTTTATAAGTTGTATAACATTACGCACTACTTATTTAATAATGAATTTAAAAGAATGAAAACCTAAGCCTAACCTTTTCGTATAGACAGAGTTGTATAGCTTTGCGCACTACTTAATGCAAATATGTAGACTTAACAAAAAAAGTTTCGCACGAGATCAGCCTAATAAAATGGCTTAGATCGCTAGATTTTTAAATTAATCTCTAAAGTGTTTTGGTGTTTCAAATAAAAACTTTAAAAGTTTTACGATTTTTTTAACATCACAGATTGCTTTATTAAGGTCCAAAAGTCTTCCAGCTAATATACTGAAGTTATCAAAGTAAATGTTAGCCAATCAAAACCATCATGTGCCATCAGCGTCACATTTTGTAGTGTAACGAGTAAACAAGCTTAAGCGATCAGCCTATAAAATATTTTGGATTCGCGTAAATTTTGATAAATGAATCATCTCATACATGGGAGAAGGTTGATCACAAAAAAAAAACCTAGAAAAGAAACGTTTTTTTTCACAGAAACATGACTCATAGCTTCTAGTAAAGATTCACGAACGAGGGCCATTGCTGTTATAGTAATAACACTCTGAAGAATCAATAAGCTGACGTAGAAAACACAGCAGGTAAGAATCTCTCGCAATAATAATTTTTGTAAAAGGAACATGACTAGTCTAGCAACGTGTTGCATAAAGAAATAAAGCCAGAAATGAATATTTAAAGATCCCCAAATTCAAGTACACTGGGGTACAAACAATTTACAAATTTGGCTGGTGTTACTTTTCGAATATCGAAGGTCAGTAAAGAACCTTAAGACTATACAGTAGCATAAATAGCTTTTATGTTTATACAAAAAGTTTATACAAAGATGATAAACATGTACAGAAGACTAAGAAAAATGTCTAACACATGAGCATCAAGTTTTTATACCTGATTATTTAATGTTCTGTGTGAAAATTATATATAAACAGTAGATTTCTGGAGACACACATTAATATGTTTATAAAAAGGAAGGTGATTTCATTAAGAATCCCATTTTTATACACATAAATTCAAAACAAACTTACAAACGCAAACACATCTCTGTAGATGACTCAAAGGAAATTCACGTGACGTTAAAGTATCAAACGGAACTCGATTCTTTTGGTAGGATTGGATACAAGACCGCCATTCTGTTACGAACAGAAATGGAATGTGCTTAGCAATATAAACAGTTATCTTTCCGGTAATTCTTATGTGATAGTTCATCAGATTATGTTGTTGGTGGTGTTTGTAACGGAATTTATAAAGATTTTCACTTTTAAAATATTTTGTATGGTCATTACGAGTTTTGTTTACAAAACATGCCCAAAACTACTCGGTAGCTATCCAAGTTAACTGCTGTCACTAATATAGAGTGGAGGAAGTTAGCCAACATCACCCACACCATGCTTTTGGAGTATTTTTTACCAATTAAAGTGGGATTGACTGAAAGAACGAGTATGTTCAACAGTGGAATTTCAACCCGAGACCACAAATTACGCGTCCAGCGTCCTAACTATCATGACAGGCCAGGTCATAAGTCAATTGAAACAGAGGCAGGTTTCAGCCAGATCATTCGCTAAAGCTTCCTTTGACGGGTTTAAACTATATCCTTTTTTCTTTCTACGCTTAACACGGCAGATTAATTGAAAGCGTTAAATTAGATTTATTAGTATACAAATATACCTTAATTTAAAGTAATAAAAGTCAACTAGGTGTAGTTAAAACTATCATAAAGTAAAAAATAGAAAAGTACAACAAAAATATAACGATAAAAGATACTTTAACAGAACGGGCTTAATTGTACATTGACTATTTTTTCTAGGTTATAATATTGCTACATTTAATCTGTAACATAGGCGCCGCCACCAGAGGAACTGGGCGATTTTCTCCCTCACAGTTTTGACGGGAAATGTTCCATTTCGTTCCTTTTTTATGTTGGTTGAAAGTTATCAAGGTAACTTGTGATTTTGTGTCAGAATAATCGAAAGTTTGTTGGCTTAGAACGTGCTGAATAAGCTCAGAGTCCTTCCTCAAACCTTCCTAGCAACTGCACGTGTCTCTCCATCCCAAAGTTTTAACCTGTGGAAATTTATCATTTAATAATCAACTACTTAATACTGTTGTACATCGAGTTTTCCTGGCTTCTAGCCTCTTATCGTTAATATCTCAGATAATCTAGACTTTACTAACAAAACATATATATCAGTTATATATATATAGGGCCTGGCATGGCCTAGCGCGTTAAGGCGTGCGCTTCGTAATCTGAGGGTCGCGGGTTCGCGCCCAAGTCGCGCCAAATATGCTCGCCCTCCCAGCCGTGGGGGCGTTATAATGTGACGGTCAATCCCACTTTTCGTTGGTAAAAGAGTAGCCCAAGAGTTGGCGGTGGGTGATGATGACTAGCTGCCTTCCCTCTAGTCTTACACTGCTAAATTAGGGACGGCTAGCACAGATAGCCCTCGAGTAGCTTTGTGCGAAATTCCCAAACAAACAAAATATATATATAATAATAATTCAGTATTTTCTGAATAATTTTATTTCCCATCTACAAACCAGGTTTTACTGGTTATTATTATTATTATTTGTAAATCACTATGATAATTAAGAATAATAATAATAAATTCCCATCATTTGACTATTAATTACTACTAGGGCTATATTACCTATTTTCCGAGGAGAAATATTTAATGTCAACAATGTTTATAAATCACATATTTCTAAATTACAATTAGAAGAAAAGAGCCTTCCGTTTCCTCTGTTTAAGTAAAAAATGCGCATTAGAATGTTTGAGCCATAAAATGCTCTGAAACCACCCAAGCCAATTTGAAACAACGTTATTACATACAAAAAGGTTTGCTTGTTTTTTGAATTTCGCACAAAGCTAACACGAGAGCTATCTGCGATACCCGTCTCTAACTCAGTAGTGTAAGACTAGAGGGAAGGCAGCTAGTCATCACCACTCACCGCCAACTCTTGGACTACTCTTTTATCAACGAATAGTGGGATTGAGCGTAACATTATAACGCCCCCATGGCTGAAAGGGCGAGAATGTTTATTGCGACGGGGATTCGACCCCGCGATCCTTAGATTACGAGTCGAGCGCCTTAACCACCTGGCCATGCCGGGTCATAACAGAAAGGAAGGCTTCAAAAACGATCCCTTGAATTCAAAGTAGCATTTCCACAAACCCCGACATATCTTCCGTTATAACTAACAAGATAACAAAGAAGGATTTGACGCTCATAAAAGCTTAGAAGGTAAAAACTCACGAACTCCCAGTCTCGTCTCGAAATCAACGACAGCTTTCACACAAACACACACAAATAGTCGAAGAAACCTAATCACAGAAGTCCTATTTATGCCAGACCTGTCAAGTCCTCTGAAACAGTTTTAATGAATTTGCGCGTCCTTGGCTGTTTAAACACGGTTTTGGAAGTGGTATCCACTTATAGTGAAAAGTATGAAAAAGGTCATGCTTCTTACAATAGAAATTGTGGTGTTGGGCTATTTTAGTTCGTAGTCATAGTCACCAGGCGGAGCACAATCAATAATAAAGAAATTAGATCCAGGGATAGCAGCTTCTCTGGAGTGTTATATTTGAAAGATGTTATAGTTAATTCTCAGACTTTCTACGAAAACAACAGTACTTTCTATAATATAACATGAATTCCGATTTCGTATGTCACATTCTTGTCACTTTCAATTATTTATTCGCCAAATATAATTTTACTTCATATGTAACATTTGACATCCTCTGTCAAAAATTCAGGTGAAAGTCAAAGTAAATTTAATAACACTAATACACGTTGAAAAATAAGTTAACTTTACTTCTGTCCAACGTAGGTTTTGATCAACATTTTAAATACGAAAGCAAATTTAGAAAAGTAAGACAGTTAATATTTCATGTCTTCATCATCCGTGGATCTTTAACATCAGATTGTTCTGTTGATGGGATTCATCTTTCCTCTAAAAAACAAACAAAAACATTTCTCATTCCTTAATGTTATTGAAGTAAAACGTGTAAAGTTTTTATCCGGGTAACTAAACATCAATTTGAAATACTAGATTTTTTTTTTTTTGCGAGGTGGTGCGACTGAGAATTTTTTTAAACGAGTTACACCAACTAACACCAAGTGTGACTAATTTCAAAAGACTGGATCAGGATACGAAACTTTACCAGTATATTATTATTATTTTATAAGCTTATTTACAACACCTTATTTCTCAACAGAATGGCTTATAATATTATTCACTGCACACTTAGAATGCACCATCTTCCTTTAAAAAAGTAATACCAGTAAATGATTTGTTTCTTTCAAAATTTTGCGCAAAGCTACATAAGGGCTATCTGCGTTAGCCGTCTCTAATTTACCACTGTAAGACTTGAGGGAAGGTAGCTAGTCATCACCACTTACCGCCAACTCTTGGGCTACTCTTTTGTCAAGAAATAGTGGGATTGACTGTAACAGTATAACGCCCCCACGACTGAAAGGGCGAGCATGTTTGGTGCGACGGGGATTCAAACCCGCGACACTTAGATTACAAGTCGAACGCCTTAACCCACCTGGCCATGCCGGGCCTTAGTTCTTTTGATCTAACAGCTAGTTAATAGCACCAGTCACTCATGGGTTACTCTTGTGTGATGCAGTAGTGACATGTTGACGACTCCCACAGTTCACAATCCAGGCACACTAACCTCTAGATCACATGGAATCATTATATTGACCCCAACATGTTGACCGGAGCTCCTGGCAGCAGTGTATCTGGCGGTCGAAGAGGGAGAGAGACAATTATCGATAATTCTTTTGAGGTGAAAAAAACACGAAAAGAACGATCCGTGGTAACACGGGAGAAGATAATAATGGCTGTTGGTTATCTTTTTTTTTTTATATTCTTAGAATCTCGAGTCCAATACATTTATTAATTTCATTTTAACTAACGCAAAATTCGAGTAGCACCATGAAAGGTGTAGTGTGTATGTGTGTGTGTGTAATTTACTCTAGAACATTGGAATAAAGTCAGTATTGCGTATGTTCCCCTTTATAATTTAAGAAGTGGCAAGAAGAAATTTAAACTTCTGAACTATAGCCTTGTCGCACAATAAGCATGAAGACTAAAAATTTCCATCATCAACCATTTTCCTTTTTCATCTGATCTTACGTGAAGAACAAAGACATGAATCTTCAAAGTATTAAAATCAGAAAATTAAATTTAAATGAAATAATAATTAATGTTATTAGTGTAGCCGAAATTGATAAAAAATCGTAAAATAGGTAAAGTAAAGTCAAATTAATGAGCAGTAATACAGGTCTCGAACTTGAATAGTACCCATTTTCAGTATCAGTTATCGTAATCAGTAATCGAGCTAGTATTGGCCTTAAACAAAAGCAGTTGTTTGGGGCTCCAACAGGTAAGTTAAAAATAATATTAAAAATCAAATGGATATATCACATTCATCTCTCATAAAAGTATAACAAAGTATGTGTTGGTTACTTCAACAATGTAACATTTGGGCACTTAAATTGGGTCTTAACTAGCGAAAATACACTCAGTTATATGTAAGGTTGGTCATCGTTTCAGTACAAAAATATTCATATGCACAGATAATAACACAAAAAAGGCTTCCGTCTTCAAATAACTCGATTCAGAACTGGTCAGCAACACTTTGAAGCTCAAAGTTTAACATATTTTGTACGTTTCACTTCGGTAGCCTTGTTTGTTTTCAAATTTTGCGCAAAGCTACACGAAGGTTATCTGCACTAGCCGTCCCTAATTTAGTAGGGTAATAGAGGGAAGGTAGCTAGTCATCGCCAACTCTTGGGTTACTCTTTTACCAACGAATAGTGGGATTGATCGTCACGTTATAACGCCCCACGGCTGAAAGGGCGAGCATGTTTGGTGTGACGGGGATTCGAACCCGCAAACTTAAGATTACCAGTTGAGGGCTCTAACCACCTGGCCATACCGGGTCCGATTCGGTAGCATTTATCACTTTAAGCATTATTGAGTCAAAGTTCTTTATAAATTTCAATGCAAGGAATGATCCTTCGCAAAATACGAATGAGTCGACAGAGAAGACAGCCATTGAAATGAAAGTGATCTAGACCATATTCCGCAATGTCTTAATGTCCAAAACCCACTGAAGGGTGAGAAAACAGCCTATATTCTAAAATCAGTCATAAATATTCACACCATTCACGTAGGGGATGGATTGAGTAACAGTAGACAGACAGGCGAAATATTTCAGATGTAGAGTACACACCTCGTATTCAGTTTCCTGATGTGAATAAAACTAATAACCGGAGTCTAATTAAACGAGTGGTTTACTGACAAATATTTTAGTAATTATTTTCAGCATTTTCTAACGTTTATTTAGCGTTCGCAAAGAAAGACGATAAAATGTTTAAACTTGCATTTCTTCATGGCTCAGAAATAGAGCCTAACCTGTAAAGAACGAGACCGTAGAATCTTTTTTTGTTAGTTATCTGTCTATCCCAAAGCAGAGGTATATATTTGATAGAAAGCAATCATACTTGAAAATTCTCAAAGTTTCTTTTCCTTACGCTGTTTTCCTTTTCTTTCTCTGATTTTAATAGTACACTTTTACAACATCTGACATAAACAACAAATAAGGAAGTTCTGCTTCGAAAATACCTGAAGGGAAATTTTCAAATGCTATTGAATAAAGAATATTATAAACTACTTTCGTCTTTGATTAGCGAATAAAGTGGTTTGAGAGATAATTTTGGTTAAATATTTTTGTTACAAGATGCATCTCCTGTAGAGAAGCTCAACAAAATTTGGTATGAAGTTTAGAAAACCTAAGGAGAAAACAAACTCACAAGCCTTGCAATTTTATACAGCTTCCTTAACATCCATGTGGTTAAGGCACTCGACTCATAATCCCAGGGTCTCGGGTTCGAATCCCCGTCACATCAAACCTTCTCGTTCTTTCAGCCATGGAAGTGTTATAATGTTACGATCAATCCTACTATTCATTGGTAAAAGAGTAGCCCAATAATTGGCGATGAGTGGTGATGACTAGCTGCCTTCCCTCTCGTCTTACATTGAAAATTAGGAATGGCTAGCGCATATAGCCTTCGGGTAGCTTTGCGCGAAATTAAAAAAAAACACACCAAACCAATCCTTAAACATTCTTTTCATGCTTGAAAATTCTTTTGTGATAAATTATTTGTTTGAAAACCACGGATATTTAATTCAACGCCAAAACATCAGATAAGTTTATATAGGTTTAGTTTGAATTTTGCACAAAGCTACACGAGAGCTATTTTCGCAAGCTGTCCCTAATTTAGCAGTGCAAGACTAAATGGAAGGCAGCTAGTCATCACCACCCACCGCCAACTCTTGGGCTGCTCTTTTACCAACGAATAGTGGGATTGATTGTAACATTATAAGTCCCTCACGGCTGAAAGGGTGAGCATGTTTGGTGTGACGGGGATTTAAACCCGCGAACCTAGGATTACGAGTCGAGCGCCTTAACCACCTGGCCATCTCAAGCCTAAGTTTATTTAGGTAAATTTATGAAGTACGGTAGGCGACGATAAAGCACTGATTGAATCCAATAATAAATTGGATATTATTAATACGTTTACCATATTTATACAGTGTAGATAGATAAAATAACTTATTATTAATTTTAAATAATACTATATCACTTGAAATCTTACAACAGTATTATTAGCAAAATTACTGCCATCTAGCCTGACTTGTCGTTATTGTAATATGTCAGGTCATACGTTACCAATAAATATTTGTTAATTTTCTATTTTATATTTTACTATTTTTAACTCGAAGTAGTAAGTACTAATTAGTAAAATAAAATATCTAAAGAAATATGTTAAAGAATATTAATTAACTTGAAACTGATTGTGTATTTAATAAGGAACTTTCTGTTGAACTATAAAATCCTAAAACCTAACGATGTTTTTTCATGTTTTCCAAAACACTGCTTCTCAACAAATTTTGGAAATTTCATTTCATAACGCGAAAAACGATAGAAAAATAAAAAAAGTATTAAACCTAAGCTAGATAATATCTAATAGTTTTTTAATTAAAAATTGTAGTGTGGTTTAGTATTTCCAGTGTTGTTTCTTGGATTTCGCACGAAGCTTCTCAAGGCCAATCTGCGCTAGCTATTCCTAATTTTGAAGTATTAAATAAGAAAGAAGACAGTTAGTCAACTACCCACCACCAACTTGTTGCCAACAGCTGAAAGGCTGAGCATTTTCTACGACAGGTTTCGATCCTCCAAATATGCATATTGTGAATCCAATCCCTTAACCACTAGGATACGTTAAGCCTATTTCTGATATAATAAAGAAAATGATAAATGGGTATCAATAACAACTCCCCACCCCATCGTCTGAAAAAGGCTATTCTTACTTAAGCAACTGAAGTATATCTTTGGTAAAATTTAGAAAAAAGGCAATGAAGCCGCAGGGGTAAAATTCTGGTGAAAATAAATTTTTTAAAAAATCAAATTTCCAACAATCGGTCAAAGTACATTTTTATTGAAATGACTTTTGAGAACGTAAACATACATATAAACAGTCTCATGAAAACAAATACTGTAGCTCGGTATATATCTTTATTGGTCAAAATAGCTTAAGAGAAGCAGTTTTCGTTGATACCAAGTAACTTTTTATCTCTGTGGCTCAGAAACTGAGAAAACAAATCTGATGCTGTCTGTCATCTGCTCCTCAAGTCACTTCAGTGTTGCTCTAGCATAGATGTCAGTGATTCGACTAAGAAAAGCGAGGTCAATACACACATGGATACAAGTCGAAGATTCTTTGAGACCGAGTTAGTTAATGCTGTGTAACAAACAAAATTCAAATTCCACTCTTTGTAGCAAGTCGTTATCCTCCTTGATGCTTCCGAATGTTTATTGGGCAGCTAAGCACAGTCGTCCAGCCACAAATCAAATTCCCACGTTTCATGGTTAGGTTATGAAACATCATTTTTATTGTACCTATTTAATATTTGAACTTCGATTTTACCTTTTTTATATATCAGTTTTAATTGTTTTATTTTTACCCCTACAATCGCAAATTTGTCGCAGAGAAATTACTATATTTTAGTGACAAAGTTAAACAAGCGAAAATCTGCTAAATCAGTTTATCATATAAAAACTACATAAAAGTTTAGGATTTGATCTTTTGCTTCCAAAAAAACAAAAACAAAAAACATTAAACTTCCCAACAAGTTGTTTTCATGTTGATGGCTTAATTTGGTTTGAATTTTGCCTAAAGCTACAGGAGGACTTTCTGCGATAGGCGTATTTAACTTAGCATGGATAAACTAGCGGAAAGACAGCTAGTCAACACCATTCACCGACAACTCTTTTACCATCGAATAGTGAAATTGTTGTTGTTGTTTTGAATTAAGCACAAAGCAACACAATGGGATATCTGTGCTCTGTTCACCACGGGCACCGAAACCCGGTTTTCAGCGCTGTAATTTCACAGACATACAACTGTGCCACTGGTGGTTTAGTGAACTTGACCACCAATTTATGGCGCCCGCATGGCTGAAAGGGTGATTATGTTCATGATCCATATACTGCAAGTCAAGGGCCTTAAACATGACAGTCCCGTTGGTGTTAAAGTCTTTCCTTAAAGCATTTCTATGTTGACCTTGACATGTCCTGTGAGAATGATTTTCAGCATGCTCATGACGTTTAACACACTCCGCGTACTTGGTAGAAACAACGATAAATATTCAATTATTTTCCATGTTAGTTGAAGTCTGTTTAGTCACATTCTAAATTTCTGAATCACCGAACGACCCACGAAAACGAAAGTGGTTGCAATGAGAACAAAACAACTTATTCTTACAATTCCTTCTTTATGGAGTTTTGGTTCTGTTTTCTCTCGATGGGATTGTAACGCTTTTGGACGTGCTTTTTTTTTCTCTGATCGCTTTAACTTCAAAAGAAACAGCAACCAATATGTTTGCATTCCATGTAAACGTTATTGCCTTCCAATCTCACGCTTTTAACTGAGATTAGGGTAAAAACAACTTTGACACATTCTCATAGTACATAATAAATTTTTTTAGCAATGAAAATACAACTTCTATTAGTATTTATGAATTGCAAAGAAAGCAATGGATTTTTAATAAAACCTTGACACCAGTGAGTGAAGAACTCATTTTTAAATTAAAGCTTATCTTCAAGATGAAATCCGATCAGCACAAAAATTGTATTGTTGAATGTTTTACAACTATATTATCGTCGTAAAGCAGTTTTAGTTATTTTTAATCGTTTGCGCAATATTTAATGATAAAAATAGCCACTAATTACTGTATAATCAAATTATGATTTTAAGGTTAAAAAGTTCAAAGTGCAAATAAAAAATTTTAAGGCTTAATCCCTAGTAGCAAGAACCAACTGTTTTTGCTGGATGAAGGATGAAACAAGTTCCTGTTTGGAATTCAAGCTCGTTAAAGCCACTACTGATTTAGGTTGAAATATTTAACACAACTATCAAGAAGAAGCGTTTTAGCCAAAACACTTTGATTGACTCACAATAAGTTAAAAGCTTGGTGATGTTCTTTTTATTTAAGTTAATTATTAGGGCTAACAAAAAGTTGTTATAGTCTAATTATTACACCTGGCGAGCAAACCAACAAAGCGAATAAGATTCGTTATTATTCGACGTTTTCTTTTCGATATTCCTAGTTCATCATTTTAAATAAAATCGCTCATTTTGTATCAAAGAAATTTCTAATTTCTTGAGTGTGTACATGTTTTCTTATACTAAAGCCACATCTGGCTATCTGCTGTGTCCACCGAGGGGAATCGAACCCGTGATTTTAGCATTGTAAATCCGAAGATTTACCACTGTCCTTTACAAAGTAGACTAATATTTCAACGCTATTATATGTGTTTAGATCTAGGCAGTAGTTACTGGGAAGAAATAGGGACACTTGAAAGAAATTACTTTTTCAACGATTGAATTGCAAATTTCCAGTTGTTCTCTGTAAAATAAAATTAAGAATTGACACTAACCACCAAAGGAAAACTTTATCACTAAAACTTAAAGTAAATAAACTCTTTACCAAGATACTTAATATTCATTCCTTCATAAAAAAAAGAATGCAAAACTTGTAAATCCCTCTAAAAAAAATAGTTAACACTGACTTGTCATTCAGAAATGACGCTAAATTTGGTGATAAGCAAAGGAAAATAACAATTTGTTATTGTTTTTTTTTTAATATAAATAAACTAATTGAAATGTTTTCATAAGTTTTTTTTTCTAATTTACAAACCGTGTAGTAATGAATTAATACTTTTGACGATGTTCCTGGTGTTTTTTTTTTTAATATGATCAGAGAAAATGTACATCAGTAACTATGGAATTCAATTATACTAGATCTTTCCCCCCCCCCTTATCTACGGTTATTTAGCTGTATATTAGGATCTCAAGCCTACCTCGCGTCAAATGTTATCACGTAGTGGTAATGGCTATTAATCTCTCTTCTTCTCACGCGAGACCACAAGAGAACGAGGTTACTGCAAGTCTCAACGTGAATTGAGTTTAATTTAATTCAATACTCTCATATACCGTTTAATATAATTTGAACATAGCAACTTACCTCGGACCAGCGGTACGTCAAAGCATGAGTTCCATTCTGGATATATGGTCTCCTTCAGATGCACCAGCGGAACTCCTTTACCTGAAACAAAAAATTATTAAAATTGGTTCAGCTGCTCTATCTCCTGGGTAAGGAAATCTAGTTGTTTTTTGTTGTTATTTTGTAGATTAACAGGTTCAGCAAATGGTTGGTTGGTCGGTTGATTTAATGTTTTATGGCACAAAGCAGCTAGGTTCTCAGCGCCAAGCATCCGGTTAAAAGTTAAAAGTAATGTAAATTTAGTAAAATTCATAAAATGAAATTAAGGTAAAACAAAACAAAGTTTAAAAAAACATAAATAGCATAAAACCAATGTTTACATCTAGTCTACAACGTTAAGAGAAACTACAGTAAGACAAGTTGTAAAAGACTTTCTGTTGCATAACAGTAGTTATCATAACTCGCCAGGAAGACTAATGTGCAAGTACAAAAACCACCATCAGTCACCTGAGATTCGCCTTTTCAGTCCTGGTTCCAAGTTATTTGACGTTATGGCCATTTTCAAAAAGTAGAGTAATAAAAGTTTTAAAAGTCTTGTAGCAAAAGTTTAATAATAACTCACCAGGATGACTAATGGGTAGTTCAAACAGCAGCTTTAGTCACCTAAAGTTGGCCTTTCCAGTCCAGGTTTAGAGTTATTTGAGGTTACAGCCATCTTCTAAATTTCAAATCGATCTAGATGTACTTTGATTCTTAAAAGGGAATCACAGTCATAAAAGTCTAAAGTGTAAATTAAAAAACTTAAATGACATTAAAAAGATTAATGACCTTTAAAAAAACTAAAAACATTTCCAAGGTGGACAGTGTCACCATCTCCAATAACACTGTCTAACGTTATGGACAAACCTTGGGACAGAACATGCTTAAAATGGTGCTGTCGTTGAGAGTCGTAATGATGACAAGAAAGTAAACTGTGGCTTACTGTAACCTGAGTGTTACACAGACTACACACTCGTGCATCAGTTCCAGATAAAAGAAAATGATGAGTTAAAAAACTGTGACAAATGCGTAGTCTAAATTAGAACAACTTCCTCTTTCCGATCCTTACGGAAGCAAAACGGCCAAAGTCCAATATAGGGTTTTATTTGGAAAAGCTTGTTTTCGTGTTGCTCATTCCAAGTTGACTGCCAGCTGGCAAGGAGCCGAGCCTTGAATACAGGACCATAATCCATGTATGGAACAGGCACAGCAGTGACAGTGCCAGAGCAGGTAGATTTAGCTGTGGTGTCGACATGCTTGTTCCCGGGAATACCAACGTGGCCCGATATCCAAAAAAACTGGATAGTTATTTGTTATTTTGAATTTCGTACAAAGCAACTCAAGGGTTATCTGCTCTAGCTGTCCCTAATTTAGCAGTGTAAGACTAGAGGGAAGGCAGCCAGTCATCATCACCCACCGCCAACTCTTGGGCTATTCTTTTACCAACGAATAGTAGGATTGACCGTCACATTGTAACGTCCCCACGGCTAAAAGGGTGAGCATGTTAGGTGCGACCGGGATTCGAACCCGCGTCCCTCGGATTACGAGTCGAAAGCCTTAACCCACCTGGCCATACCGGGCCATAAACTGGATAGAAGTAAATGTTAAAGAGAAATAGGCCAGTCGGTTTTGAATATCGGCGAAAACAGGGTGTAAACTAACGTGAAGTGATTCCAGGGCCAGTAGAGAAGTAAGTGAGACAGTATAAATAGTGCAGTTTGAGTACTGCTTAGCTTCTATGTGATCCAGGGCAAGAGAAATGGCATACAGTTTAGCAGTGAACACAAAAGCTGTAAAGGTGATTCTGCGCACAAACTCCAAACCACAACAAACCATGGCATAGCTCACACAGTCACATGATTTCGAACCATCTGTATAAATAGGAATGGAAGGATGGTTCGAAAGATATTCAGTAAATAACAGACAGTATTTGCAATCGGAAGTGCCCGTTTTTCTCAGATGACTTAACGATATGTCACATTTGGGAACTGTAATTAGCCATGGTTGGATGGGCTGACCAGTGGATACAGGAATATTAACCAAGGACAGACCCAATTCATCCACTTGCGCCTGGATGCAAAGGCCAAAAGGAGCAATGACAGATAGTCTGTTCTGAAAAGGTATGGTGCACCGAGGAAGGAAAACACAGAGCCATAGACCATTGATCCATAGTCGAGTTTCGATCGAATAAGAGCACGATATATCTTTAGCATAGAATATCGATCTGCTACCCAAGTGGTGGAAGAGAGGACACGGAGGATGTTGAGTGCTCTTATACATTTGACCCGTAGCTGCTTATGTTCAAAGATAAGCTCCAAGAACTTTGTCTCAGGGATCGCAGGCAGCATAACTTCACCGATAGGGAGTTCAGGATCAGGGTGAATACCCCGTTGGCAGCAAATGTGCATGCAAATGGTTTTAGAGAGAGAGAAATTAAAGCCTTTTGCTGTGGTCCACTTCAGTAAATGATTGAGGGCAGTCTATAGCTGCTGCTTAATATACCTCATGTTCGACGACTGACATGAGATGTGTATGTTTTGTTTGTTTGTTGTTTTTAATTTCGCACAAAGCTACTCGAGGGCTATCTGTGCTAGCCGTCACTAATTTAGCAGTGTAAGGCTAGAGGGAAGGCAGCTAGTCATCACCACCCACCGCCAACTCTTGGGCTACTCTTTTACCAACGAATAGTGGGATTGACCGTCATATTATAACGCCCCCACGGCTGAAAGGGCGAGCATGTTTGGCGCGATGGGGATGCGAACCCGCGACCCTCAGATTACGAGTTGCACGCCTTAACACGCTTGGCCATGCCAGGCCCCTGAAACAGTAAGAGGGAGTTCTTTGGTGATGGCATTAATCTTTATACTGAAAAATGTGACACTCAAAACACAGCCCTGAAGAACTTCAAATACCTGTAAAAAGAACTGAATGGGGTCGAACCCACACAAACTTGGAATCTCCTGTCCATTAAAAAATTTTAATAAAAATGGGCAAATGGCCACGTAACCCACATATATGAAGGTCCCGCAAAACGCCATACCTCCATGTTGTATAATAAGCCTTCTCCATGTGAAAGAATATTTATAAAAGATGTTGTCATTCTAGAAAGGCTTCTCTGATTGACGTTTCAAGATGAATTAGGTAGTCCA
Organism: Tachypleus tridentatus; assembly: GCF_004210375.1. Lineage (NCBI taxonomy): Eukaryota > Metazoa > Arthropoda > Merostomata > Xiphosura > Limulidae > Tachypleus > Tachypleus tridentatus. Next base: position 20,744,516 of record NC_134836.1, read on the forward strand.
CGGTGTAACGCAGTCTTCAGAACCCACACTGGGTGGGCGAGAGAATGTTTGATTCAAGGATACAAACAAGACGAGCACAGCAATTGGGCAGTAATTTTAAGGAATCTTGGAATCCTTTCCAGACTTAGATAAAGGTAGGACAATAGCCTGGCGTCAGGCATCAGGAAAAACATTCTCCTGCCAAATCCAGTTAAAAACAACCATATAGTATAGCAAGAGAAACTGGAAATAGATGGCGCAGCATTTCATAGTGTACATCATCGGGTCCAACTGATGTACTGCCAAACTGATGAAGGGCCAGTTTGAGTTCCATCAGCGTAAAAGGAAGATTATAGTCAAAGAGACAATCATCTCGAAAGGAAAGAGGTGATCGCTCTGCCCGAGTCTTGATGACTAAGAAGGTGGACGAAGAAGCAGAAGTGCTAGATACCCGGCAAAAGCTTTCACCTAGAGTATCAGCGATGCTCCAGATATCAGCTTCTTCCTGGCCATCAGGAAACAAGATCGAGAGGGGGACAGAATTATATTGCCCACTGTTCTTTCGAATCTTGTCCCTTATGACTTTGAAACTGGTGGTAGAAGATATGTTGGTTGTGAATTTAATCCAAGAGTCCTTCTGGCTTTGACGTCTTACCCACCGAGCATATGCATAGGCCTGCTGGAAAGCGATGCTGTGTGAGAGTGTGAGATACCTACAAACAATATCCCAGGCCCATTTTGGAACTTTCTGTCCCATGTGGCAGACAGTATTCCACTATGGACTAAGATATCGTGGGAAACGTGTTGAGGTTTTAGGAATACATTGAACAACTGCCTGTATAATTCAGTTACTGCAGCCACACAGTCTTCTACTGATGGCTTACAGACGATGGCAGGATCAAGTTCTGTGAGAGCAGTGAAAGAGGGCCAGTTTGCTTGATCCAGCTTCCACCGAAACACGCTGGTCGGGTGGCATTGACCAGTCTCTCTCAAAATTATAGGAAAATGATCACCGCCTGGTGGATTATTGTCAACCCTCCATGAAAAGTGGGAAAATAGTGAAGAGGAGGAAATTGAGAGATAAATAGCAGTAAAGGACTGACCAGGTGCATGAAAATAAGTAGAAGAACCAGTATTGAAAAGAGAAAGGTTGTGATTAGAGAGCATACACTCTATGGAGCGACCCCTCCCATCAATATCAGCACTTTCCAGAGCATCAAGGTCTAATTGATCAGAAGTTTTTCCAGGAGACAGGTAGAGAGAACACAGAGTAATGGTACGACACAAGAAAACACGGATGGCTACGACCTCCAAGGGTATGTGGAGTGGGCCGATCAACCAATAGTGCCCACTCGTCCATCACACAGCTTGTCATTTCTGTACAAAGAAAACTGCCAAAGGGTGACTGGGTCGGCAAATTCCAGAAATGTTTCCTGTAAGGAAAGACATAGAGGATGGTCGGAAGCAATCAGTGCTTTAATGTTATCCAGATTAAAATGTAAACCTCGACAGGTTTATTGTATCAAGGTGGCCATTTTTATTTACGTGTAGGCGAATTGGGTGGAGATCCCTTCTATTTACGACCACGACTTTTTCTTTATTGTCCCTGGGTCGATTAGGCAGGTCTTTGTTGTTGGAAGAGGATTCCAGCCAGAACGTGAATGAATGATCGTTTTGCAACTTGGGATGGGAGAAGATGTACCCGAGGAAATGCCTGTATCCAGAACCAAAGGAAGTGGTCTTGGAGTTTGGTGGAATGTATATTAAGGACAAAGATGAGTGTTAGAGTTGATTCATCAACTTTTTTAACCATGGAGGTTAAAAGAATTTTCATTTGGTTTGACCGTCACATTATAACGCCCCAACGGCTGAAAGGGCGAGCATGTTTGATGCGACGGGGTTTCGAACCCGCAACCCTCGGATTACAAGTCGAGTGCCTTAACCATCTGGTCATGACAGGCCTCCATTTGGTTTTGAATTTCGCGCAAAGCTACACGAGTGTCGTCTGTGCTAACCGTCCCTAATTTAGCAGTATGAGACTAGAGGAAAGGCACCTAATCATCGCACCCTCCTCCCGCCAACTGTTGGGCTGTTTTTTTACCAACTAATAGTGGGATTGACCGTACATTATAACGCCCCTACGGCTGAATGGGCGAGCATGTTTGGTGTGACTTATATTGAAACCCGCGACCCTTAGATTACGAGTCGATCGCCCTAACCACCTGGCCATGCCATATCTCGAAAATGAAAAACAGTGTACGTATAAAAAAAAACTTTAACAGCTTCGTAATGCATTGGGGGCCTTGGGATTACCGTTTATTCTATTCTCCCACGAGGAATTTCCTACTTGAAAAAAAGGATTACGCGTCGTCTGTGTCTTCTTTGTTGTTACAGCAGTGCTTCTCAAACCCCGGTCGCGCCCTCAAAAGTGGGTCGCGAGAAAATTTTCGTGGGTCCCGTAAGGCCGCTGTCCCTCAAGCGACATGTGATTTTTACACACACAAAATACGAAAAGTGCATTAATTATGTGTGCGCCCTTGGGCGAGAGAAAATGTTAGTCAGCAGGATAGGGGCGTCATTTGCTAGCCACATGTTCGTATTGCGCGTTACCACGGGGTTATGTAAAAATATTATAAGTTGGTAGTGCGTCACCAGAGTTGATACGGTTCAAACGTCACCAGGTCATCACGTGCTAGTGATGTTCATTACTCTCAGACTCGTTTTTACTTTTAATTTAAATTTGTTATTTATAATATAATGGTAATTATATTACTTTTAATGGAGTCTGGACTAACCTTCGTCCCATTTGTCTGCTATGTGTGAATGTATTTTGATTTCTTTCAAGGTATTTCATGTTATCATAGAAATAACTTTGAAACAGAACGTGTGACATGTATAATGTTCATTTTCTACAGGTGTCTTTTGCTCTTCAAATTTTCAAGGCCCGGAATGGACAGATAATTAAGACACTCGACTCGTAATTCGAGAGTCGCGGGTTCGAATCCCCGTCACACTAAAGGTGTTCTTCCTTTTAGTCGTGGGAGCGTTATAATGTGACGGTCAATCCCACTATTCATTCCTTGATAAAAGAGTAGCCCAAGAGTTGGTGGCGGGTGGTGATGACTAGCTGCCACCCCTCTAGTCTTACAATGCTAAATTAGGGACGGCAAGCGCAGATAGACCTCGAGCAGCTTTGAGCGAAATTCAAAACAAAACAAACCAATCATTATTCTGAGAAGAAAGAGGAGTTATGACACAGATGTGCAAAATCAGATTATTAGATTATTCCGAGAGAAATGTTTCATCCTTCTGAAAAGAAAGAAATTATGAAATGTAATTCAGAACCTAAGAATACTTTTGTGAAATAAAATGTAAGGGGTGAAAATTCTGTCATTTTATCAAGCTAACGTATCTAGTTGTTCGTTTAATAAATATTAACTTCAGATTACAACAAATTATATGCTTAGAGAAAGCAACACTAAAACCAACTTTATATCAGGACGGCTTGTATGGGTATTAACACTTTTACTAATAAAGAGCAGAGAACAACGTTTGGACCTATCGAGGTCATCTTCAGGCTAACTATTGTTAGGAAGGTCGAAACGTTATTTTATGCTTTACGAGCAAAAGTGTTAATAATCACACCAGCTGTTCTGAGATATATTTTTATTCCTAGTAGGTTTCTCGCCATCAAGAATTAAAACTAACTTGGTAACCACTAGAATAAAATAAATGTATTTTTTCACTTACAAAGATTGAAATACGTTGTTTCATCAGTTTCATCGTACTTTCGCAGTTAATATTTTCAAATGCATAATAGTATACGAACCCTAATTCATGTTACTGTACACTGGATGTGTTTGTTCATAATAACACACGAAGATACACAATGGGATAATTGTGCTGTGGCTAAATTATAACGTTATAAGTCTACGGACTTATCGCAGAGCCATTCAGGGGCCTGTGAACTGAAAAAAAAAAAATTTTATCTTGAAAATCTTTTTCATTTGCCTAATCAGACCCCTTCTCAATAAATAATTGATGTTCAGATGGGAAATAATTACACACTATCTAATGCATTACAATACAAACAACACGGAGAAAAACTCGTATTAATAAAGTAGGCGCTTGTTAAATGAAGTTTTCTGAAAGATTATTGAATAAACGATTATTTCAGTTACTACCTGTAATAATTACGGAATGAATCAGTAATTACTTACTTTTTTTATAATTCAATATCGTACTTAGACTTGCTCTTCTGTGTCTCTCTCTTTAAATTGACTCTTCTATGTTTAAGGTTAATAGCGTAAGATGACATCATGTTATTACGTTATATTTTTATTTAGTTACTTAAAACTAGTGCTTCTATCTTCATGACATTGTATAGAAGAGTTTTGTATCTCACTTACATTGTCTGTTGTTTCTTTTAAATGTACGACACAGAATGGGTCCATGAGACTGCTAGCAGAACATTCGACTGGTTCATCGGCTACTTCTATCTGCAGAAGTTTTACCCTGACGAAACCGTTCTCAGTCATTCCAGATAACAGTCGGGATGTGACCTGTTTAAATAAAAAAAAATATATATGTAATTTTGGCTTGTTTATGAACTGAAACTCACTGTGTACTAGATACACAATTTTTTTTCAAATCGATTACCGAGGAATGAAACATTAACTTTCGTCACGATCTGGAATAATTGTGGTCGAGAATTTCGAGAAACGCATAGCTTACCAGCGGATACTCTTTCTTTAAACAGAAAATTTTAAAATGAGCTAATTCATAGTGTTGTGAACCAGCCAACGGTTCGTACATTTAGGAGTATGGGCCATGGCCAAGAATACTGGTAATATGAACATTTTATACGTCTGAACAACCAAGTGGCATAATTTTCTGTCACTGTTGATGTGCAAAAATCTTCGAGTTACCCGTCTTTTGTTATTATTTTCACTTTAGTTTTGTACTGTTTGTTGCTTTTTAATGGGATTTCTTGTATTTAATTATTTAACATAATTCTACATGTTTTATCATTTAAAGCCACTGCAGTCTCCAATACTGATACTTTAGCAGACATAAATAACAGTAATAACCCACTAATTACAGTATCCTCTGATGCAAAATATTATACACCATAATACAACGTGAAATGTTTTTTACATAAATATGACTTAGAGTACTATATGTGTTTGTACTCCCAATGACGAAGGCGCGTGTGTACTAAAAACAAAAGTTTATATCAAACTAATACTTCAAATAAAATACGTTTCTCTTATAACAAATACTGATAGCTTGTTTGTTTGTTTTTTTAATTTCGCGCAAAGCTACTCGAGGGCTATCTGCGCTAGCCGTCCCTAATTTAGCAGTGTAAGACTAGAGGGAAGGCAGCTAGTTATCACCCACCGCCAACTCTCGTACCAACGAATAGTGGAATTGATCATCACATTATAACGTCCCCATGGTTGAAAGGGCGAGCATGTTTGGTATAACGGGGGTTCGAAGCCACGACCCTTATATTACGAGTCGAGTGCCTTAACCACCTGGCCATGCCGAGCCTCCTTCTAGAAGTGATGGAAAACTTTACGTGATTTTCGAATTTTCTTCGTTGTGTGCGTTTATTTGGAATGCTTGTTGACGTGGGTAACCTGAGAATTGTGGTATAGTGCAACAGGTCCCTGGTGTGACTTCGATGTTTTTAGAAGCCTATTTTCGAACCTAGCAGCCAGTCTGAGCTATAACTAATACTGAAGCTAACCAGTAAGTAAAAAACCCTTATACGCTCTCGTAAATGAGAACAGCGTTATGTTTCTTCACTAGTGTTCATTTTGTTATACTTTGCTACCCGTGTTCGAAATTAATCACTGCCTACTATTTATGGAATCTAAGGTATGCGAATATTTGTAATAACCATTTAAGTGTTAATATTCAAATAGGGAAAAACAATCATGTCAGGAAAAGTTGATTCTAAAACTATGTATTTGTTTTAAAGTTTATACTTGCTGCCAACGTTAAAGATAAGAAAGCTCAGATCTCAGTGTTTCCTCGTTCTCGGATTTACATCACATATATCTGCTTATGTTACTTTTGTTTAAGATTAAGGAAACTGACAGGTGCTAAAACGTGTTTAAACTGCTGAGATAAACGGATATCTAGTAAAAGTTCCGTTCAGTTCTTCGAGTTTTCAGTTTATGAACGTCAGCGTTTAAACTGGTCATCATTAAACGCATAAAAAAATCTTTAGCAAAGCGAAAAGTCATCTAACAAATAGTACTCGTCTCCCACGATTCTTATTTCATGGTAAATACAAAAATGTCGTATGCTTTGTCTGCAAGAAAAAAAAATATATTGGTAGAGATTGTTTCTAACTGCATACATACAGAAATCAAAATACACGAACGTTTAATTCAATAAACTAGTGCCATTCGTTTCCACTCAGTACTGTGTCAAATTTGGTCCCATTGTACGTTACTTTTAAATAAAATGAGTAATGATTTGAAAACCTGTACCTAAAAAAATTTTGATCCTGTGATAGAGGAATTTTGGAGCAGTGTTCTAATCCATAGTTTTGTCATAAATACTTAATACAAATATAATTTAATATTTTAGTTTTTTTAAACTAATGCTTATCACAACTCAAGACTGGCGTACCTGGTTAAGGAGCTCGTCTCGTAATCTGAGTGAGGGTCGAGGGTTCGAATCCCCGTTACACCAGACATGCTCGCCCTTTCAGCCGTGGAGTCGTTATAATGTGACGGTCAATACCACTGTTCGTTGGTAAAAGAGTAGCCGAAGAGTTTGCGGCGAGTGGTGACGACTAGCTGCTTTCCCTCTTGTCTTACACTACTAAATTAGGGACGGCTAACGCAGGTAGGCCTCGTGAAGCTTTGCGCGAAATTCAAAATAAACCAAACCAATATAATTGATCTTAAGACTTTTTATTCATAAAATAGGGAAAGAAAAGACAATGTAATGAAGAAAAAAAGGCAATTCAACCAGAACTGCTAGAGACAGGAATGTCTCTAGTTTATATGTCAGGAACTTAGTTTTCACTTTGTGAAACCGCAAGAGATAGGTATGCCTCATTTTGTATTAGTTAACATACATGAAAGATTATGAAAATCATGCAAAAATACTCTGCACTTTAAACAAGGCTTCCCAATAGTATGGCGGTATGTCCGCGCTCTTACAGTACTAAAAACTGGGTTTTGATGACAGAGGGTATGTTTTTCTTATAACAAAGCCACAATTAGTCTATATGTTGAGTCCACCGAGGGAAATCGAACCCTGAATTTAGCGTTGTAAACCCGTAGACTTACCGCTGTACCAGCGGGGGACCGATAACAGTGGTGTGCAGAGCACAGATAGTCCATTGTGTAGCTTTGTACTCAACTCCAAACAAACTAAACTTCAAGTAAAGTAGTGTTTAAAATTAAATCAATAGCTCTTCAACATTGGTAAAATAATGACATAACATTTCACACAGATAGTAGAATCAACATTACAAAATAGAATACTTCACACAACAAAATATGTTAACATACAAGTTTCATTCTTTAATTTTTACCTCAAAATATATGTATAGACGATCAATATATCAGATACCATGTCGAGTTTGCGCAAAATTCCTTATACCCATTGTCAACGGTGTATATCTATGTATACGTCGCTTAAATTGAGAAAATGAAACAAAGCAAAGAATAACGGACATTTCGTTAAAATAGATATGTTATACCACTTTAGATATCATAAGGACATCAGTTTCAAACTAGTTATACAGAGTACAAAAGATTCGTTAATTTTCTGTCTTGTGTATATCTACACAAATAAACCTCGAAAACTTCAAATTGAAAAAATATGAAACTTCGTCAAAAACGTTCACATTTTGTGTGTTTTTTAGACCCACAACTTTAGAACTAAACATAATATAAAATGGTTACGCAGTGCAAATAAATAAAGACTCAAAGAGTTAATAAGATGACAAACAAGGATTTATAAGCACAATAATTTATTTCTGTGCATGTTTCTCATAAAAATAACCCACATCATTATGTCTATAAATCGTTATTTGCCGATTTACTCGCATGATACACTTTTCTGTTCAAGTAACAGTCCGTAATTCAATACAATATATATCAATACATTGATTTATCTTTATACTGCGTATTTCAAAAGGTATCTTGTACTCACAACAACAAAATCAAGTTATATTTTGTTTAATGATTTGTTATCTATTCATCTTACTTAAGTTCCTGTATTGGTTCACATATATTTTATTTAATCATTTCAACATGAATCACTTTGTGTGGACGGTTTTCGACTGTGACGTTTAACATGCAAGTGACGTATTAGGTACAGTGTATAATATTTCTTCGAAGGGAAAGGTTTAAGAGTTGCGACAAAACTTTCCTTTCGTAAACACGCTCAATACATTCCATAAAGAAAGAAATCAACTTTAATTAAGCTGACGTTTTAAGTCTAGGAATATCTGAACTGCAATGAGCAATTTATTCTTGGTAACCAAAATAATTCGGTTTAATTATGGGACTATAGCAACGTAATTGTCTTTTTTTTTCCAGAAGTTCGTTTGTCCCTAAGAAATTCCTTGGCAAATGAAATGTGAACAGCGTGTCAATTATTAACATGATAGCGACCAAAGCTTAAGAACAGGTTTCAGGTTATTAAAATTAGGAATTTGTATTGGATATAAATGTTGTCTGCTGTTTGAGGCATCTCTCTACGTCGATTTAAGTGTCGAAATGTAATCATAATATCTGTCATTAACAAAAGCAACATTTCCAAGATACTCAAATTAGAATGATAGCCTACTTGTAGCTTTTCAAAAAAAAAAGACATGATGGACTATAGTAAATAATGATTACACTAGTAGAGATTACGAAAAACATTTGAAAAAATTATATTGTGATTATGGTGTGCAAACGGAACACGTCAGAAATCAATACGAGTAGTCGCAGATCCAAACGCTGTTAATTAAACAAACCAATGATAAAATATAAAACACACCGCTACAAGAAAGAAGGTCGGCATAACCTGGGGGAAGATGCTCCAATAAAACATCTTTGCCACCCCAAATTAATGCCGCATAGTAATTTCTATTTATATTTAGCCCCCACCTAATATCGAATTACCAACACCCACCCACCCGCCTTCGTTTATATTTATATGTTCGTCATACGAGTTAGACTAAAAGGAGTGAAGCTAGTCAAGACCACCAAACATCACCTCTTGAGATACTTTTCTCCAACAAATAAACAGTACGATTGACCGTAATATTATAACGCTACACGGTTGAAACAGAGAGCTTGTTAAGTAACAGGTTCCCGTCCCACAACCTACTGATTGCAAGACAAACGTCATTGGCTCTGTAAAACATGGGGTATCGAACTAAATGTGTTATAACTGTTATCCCATAAACCAGGGGTGTGCAACATTTTTCGTCGGTGGGCCATATAACCAACTTCATCAATCAAGCGGGGCCACTTAAAAAACAAGCTTATTCGTGTACATGCACAATAAATTTAAAAAATTCTCAAAATGCAAGCAATAATATTTTATATTTTTGCATGAGTGATCATTTTAGTGCGACACTTGAAATTTAGAGTCCTTGCAGAGCTTGTCAATATCAGCTTTGACAGAAGTGGTTGCCACTCTTAACTGACTGGTCAAATGTTCATCAGTCAGCTGACTTCTACATTTGGTTTTGATGAGCTTCATTTTGGAGAAAAATTGCTCACAGCAGTAGGTGCTACCAAAAAGGGAGGCAATTCTTTGTGCATGACGGGACAAATTGGGAAACTTTTCACGTACACAGAGTTTGTAAAAGTCTAGCAAACTGTTTTCAGAGAATTTCCTTTTAGTGTCCATGTCAGCCTGCAGTTCAATGAGTTCCATTTGGCAATCATCAGGACTGTCTTCCACTGCCAAATCAAAGGTTGAGCGAACAATTTCAATATAATTTCAGTTTGTCTGAAATCTGGAAATCTGTTTGCAAACTCATCACGCAGCTTTTGTACACTGGTTCCATATTTGGTGCAATCCAGATTAGGAAATTCCAGTTTCCTGGTTGCAAGACATGTAAAATGGGTCAATATGGCTCTTCTCAACTGAACCTGGAAAAGTTCCAATTTCTTCTCAAAAGCACAGATATGCTCAAACAACTTATTCACAAGTTGACTTTTCCCTTGTAGTTTTAAGTTTAAATCAGACAGATGCTGTGTAATGTCTGTGAGGAATGCTAAGTCATTCAGCCAGTTCTCATTGCTCAAGAAGTCCACATTCTGACGTTTGCTCTCCATGAAGAACTTAATCTCCTCTCGCAGATTCCAGAATCTCTTCAAAGTAGCAGCTCTACTAAGCCAACGTACAGCAGAGAAGTACAAAACATCTGAATACTCACTGTCCAGCTCATCTAAAAAGTTTTAAATTGTCGATGATTTAATCCTCGTGTTCGAATATAATTTACGCATTGGACGACATTTTTCATGACTTCTGCAAAATCCAGAACTTTGGTGCACAAGCTCTCTTGGTGAATAATGCAATGACTTACAACTACGTCTTGTGCTCCAATTGCAGTTAGAAATTTCTTGGTGAATCAATTTGTCCTACCTGTCATGGAAGGAGCACCATCTGTTGTAACACCACATAATTTATAAGGATTCAGCTCAAACTTTTCTACAACCTTAAGCACTTGTTCACAAATATCCTGTCCTGTGGTTGTGGAGGAAAGGCTTGCCATATCTAAAAACTCTTCGAAAACATCAAAGCCTGCAGTAACAGCTGATGAAAATGACAAGTTGGGATGTGTCATTGATATCAGTGCTTTCATCAAAGCCAGACTGAAAGCTTCACACGAATTCAATCTCTCTTTCAAAGTTTCTTTGATGTCCTCTGAAAGATCTTTTGTCCTGCGTGAGACAGTAAAGCGGGAAAGGCTAGTTTGCTCCACCAAATATTTTTCTCTGGACATGCATATTCTGTGAATATTGTTAAACAATTTTAATAAATTCTCCATCACTGAAAGGCTTTCCCTTTTCTGCCATACATTCACAAAGCTTAAAACTCAGTTTTGTCACCAGTTCTGAATTTTTCTTGAAAGTGGTAAAACACCTTGTTGCTTTTCAATGGATGTTTTTAAATGTTCAATTTTGTCCTTTCGTGCCTGACCAACAATTTCATCAAACTGGGAGGAGTGCTTAGTTGCGTAATGTCGCTTAATATTGTACTCTTTCATGACTGCAATTGTAGTTTGACAGACGAGGCAGACAACACCTTGATTATGTGGGACAACAAGATATTTTGTGCACCATTCACTGTTGAATAACCTTCCCTCATCATCAATTTTCGTTTCTTAACTGCTGACATTTTACTAGCCCTGAAATCAAAACAAAAATTATTCTCACGAAAATAGCAAAGTAGAAAAAAACATAGAATTTATTTACACATGGAACCTCTTATGGACAGAAACACATGTTTCTAAATTGGCATCCGATCATAGCCTTCCGGTACTTAAATTAATTGAGAATAGCAAAATACAGTGTGACCTCGCCTATTCGCGGTTCGCCATTCGCGGCCCCGCATATTCGCGGGTTATGCGCGAACTGCGTTTTGTAGGTCACAGAGACTGAAAGGGCTTTTCGAGGAGATTTCTGTTGTATTTACTCAATCAAGCCGTTTTATCAATTGTCGTCTTCACCAAACAAGATTGGACTGCTATTGGCTGACTGCCTCAGCTTCCCCAACAACGCAAACGGCAAAGCACAGCCCGGTAACGCACGGTACAAGTTAGTGAAATACATAACAGTATGCAATATTGCTACATTATTACTGCATCAATGAGTATAAGTATCATTAGTGTTTGGGAAGCATTTCATATAGTATATAATCGCATACATATACGTTTTAAAACTGCATCCAATATTCGCGGTTTTCGCTATTCGCGGGAGGGTAAAGAACGTAACCCCGCGAATAACGAGGTCACACTGTACATAGAATCAGATGCATCTGAAAGCAAAAATTTTAATAAATTCAGTAAAGTCACAACAATATGCTAAATAATAATCAATTTACCTTCAATCTCTTGTAGTAACTGTAAAAGGTAATAAAATTTTCACCAATAATGAATGACGGACAGCAGAGGTTAGGGAAAATTGTCGCCAGCAGGCGAAGGCGAGGTTCAGGACATGACGTTGAGTCGTAGACAATAGTGCTAGTGCACGTCACCTATTCATGCCCTAAGGAGGCCGACCAATCGAATTCGGCCTGCTCCTCTCTAGCAAAGATAATTTTAGAAGTTTGTCGAGTCGAAGCCTGGGAATCCCGTAGGATCGATGCTTTTAAAAATATTCCATTTGCGTTGGATTACAGATCAGGCCACATGGTTAGATTACAACAACTAGGGCCACACTAAATGGCTTGGCGGGCCGCCTGTTGCACACCCCTGCTATAAACTGACCACTGACTCACTGAGAAACAACCTGTCTGACCCCAGTTGAACGTTACGTAGTTTACTGATTGATCCCCAAGTAAGCAAGAAACAGTATTTTTACCCTAATTAATTTACTGTCTGACCCCAGCAAAACAAAAGGTAATGTTCTGGCAATTATTTTATTGTTTGATCCAAGTTAAACAAAAGGTAAGGTTCTAACAATTATTTTACTACTTGGCCAGTGTTAAACACACATTTTTGTTGAAAACTAATTATTTTATTACTGTTGAACACGGCATATTGTTTGACTATGGTTATTTTACTGTTTGAACCCAGTTGAATCCTAATACTTTCAGTGTTTCACTGTAGTTGCGCACGGCGTATTGTTTTAACCATGGTTATTTTACTGTTTGAACCCAATTGAAACCTAATAATTTTAGTGTTTCACTATATTTGCGCACGGCGTATTGTTTTGACCATTGTTATTTTACTGTTTGAACCCAGTTGAAACCGAATAATTTTAGTGTTTCACTATATTAGCGCACGGCGTATTGTTTTGATCATGGTTATTTTACTGTTTGAACCCAGTTGAATCCTAATAATTTTAGTGTTTCACCATATTTGCGCACGGCGTATTGTTTTGACCATGGTTATTTTACTGCTTGAACCCAGTTGAAACCTAATACTTTTAGTGTTTCACTATAGTTGTGCACGGTGTATTGTATTGACCATGGCTATTTTATTGCTTGAATTCAGTTCTACAAAATACTGTGTAAATCCTGTTAAACATGCCATATCGTTGGAACTTCGGTACTTCTCAGGGTATGGGTCTTCACAAAAACTGAAGTTCATTAGGTCTATGGGGAGATATACACAACTTTTCAGTTTTACATTTTGCAGTATTTGTAGGCGTTTTTGCATTTTTTTAAGCACTAATTTATATGGATCCTCACAAACTTTTGTATGGAGGTTCATTGGGTCTATGAAGAGATGATTACAATTTTCCCGTTATACATTTTGCATTTTGTTTTGCGTTTTTTTACGATTCCATGAATGGATGCAACTTTTCACATTATTTTCGCTGGTCATAAGTTCCGTCCACGGGAGTGGTACTTCACATACTTATATAATATAATTATCTGCGATTCTTATTGACAAAAGAATTGGAAAACAGAAAAATATTTGCTGAAGTCTTCAAACGTTACTTACGTTTATTGCAAAGAAGAATAACGTTAATCAAAATATCAATTCTTTTAGAACAAAAATATTTTGTAGTACCTGACGTTGTTTAGGATAAGTCACGACGTACAAGTAAATGTATAGTTTTAACAACAGAAGAAACGCTTACAAAAATAAGGCAATGCGTGGGTAGAGAAAGAAGCGACATAATAAAAACTATGCAGATCATAAACTGAATAGAAAACGATTAGACATAATATAAAACAAGAAAAGGAAAGAGAAGTAAGATAAAGTGCAGAGCAATAAAAGCAAAATAAAAAAATAAGTGAAGCACAGAACATCTAAGAACGAATACAGATCACGGCATATTGTTTGACTATGGTTATTTTACTGTTTGAACCCAGTTGAATCCTAATACTTTCAGTATTTCACTGTAGTTGCACACGGCGTATTGTTTTGACCATGGTTATTTTACTGTTTGAACCCAGTTGAAACCTAATAATTTTACTGTTTCACAAAAGTAGTGCACGGTGTATTGTTTTGACCATGGTTATTTTACTGTTTGAACCCAGTTGAAACCTAATAATTTTACTATTTCACAAAAGTAGTGCACGGTGTATTGTTTTGACCATGGTTATTTTACTGTTTGAACCCAGTTGAATCCTAATACTTTTAGTGTTTCACTATAGGTATGCACGGTGTATTGTTTTGACCAAGGCTATTTTATTGTTTGAATTCAGTTCTACAAAATACTGTGTAAATCCTGTTAAACATGCCACATCGTTGGAACCTGAGTCACTTGAGCGTTCTCGTATTGTTTCAAATGTATAAAAAACAATAAAGCAAATATATTTAAATTTGAATTTGAATTAAATAGTTGTTACAGACAGTTAAAATGAGTATATTGTGCCTTTCTTCTCTTCGAACAAAAATATACAAAATATATCCTAAAGATATGAAAGTGTATTACGTGATTCAAAAACCGAGCACTGAAAGTTACATAGTTTACTGTTTGATCAAGTAAACAGTAAACAATACTTTTACCCTAATTAATTTATTGTTTGGCCATAGTAAAACAAAATGTAGTGTTATAATAATATTCTGATTTCAATATGTTAAACATCATTGGCTTTGTCTTAGCAAACACAAGTTTATACATTGAACTTACTGTGTTAAACATCTTTGGCTATTATTTATTTTAGCACAAACGTACTTATCAACTCAGCTTAACATTGGCTTTGTTTTCGCTAGCACAAGCTCAGAGAAAACGGAGCTTGCAATGGCGAAGCAATTAGAGCATTCAACTCACCAGACATGCTCACCCTCTTATCCGTGAGGGCGTTATAATGTCACAATAAATGCCACAATTTGTTGGTAAAGGAGCATCCGAAGAGTTTGCGGTGGGTGATAATGGCTAGCTGTCTTTCCTGTAATCTTTTACTGCTAAATTAGGGGGAGATAGCGCAAACAGCCCTCGTGTAGATTTGCACTAAATTCAAAACCAAACCAGGGTTAAGGTACAAATATCGCTAGTTTTTGATCTATTATTGACCGGAGAGAAGACAACAATTCAGCGGTACACGCCACCATAAAGGCATTTGAATCAAATAAACGAATTGAGCGTCACTTTCATAACTCATCCAGAGCTAAAAAGCGTTAAACACTTCTGTGACATCTCAAGCTGGAATATTAGATCTTCCGATACGAAGTTTGACACCTAACATTAAGAAACAACAAGAGCATCTTACATTGCTGGAATGATTATTTTTGAATACTAAAACATGACAGGAATGCCTCGTAATTTTAAATAAATGTTTTAATTAAAGCTAAATAGGATTAAACGCCATATATCATAAAAACACTGTTGTATGGTAAAATAATTAACGTTCTATTATACCGTTTAGCCTCATTTTCATCATATGTCTTGTGAAATTAATATTTTATAAACACGGAACATACGAAAAATAATTTACCAAAATAAACTACAAGGAACTATTAATAGCACAGTGAAACATTGAAGACGTCCTTTAAGGTTTAAGAAACGTGTAATGAATATTGTTATACTGTATATTGAACAGATTAAGAAAAAGTTAACTTCTATACAGTTTAATAAGATAAATAGGTACTTTCACACGGAATACTTAATTATATTTCGATCCTGACGATATTGTGAGACTGAAGAACTCTGCACAACTAGTTCTCTAATCCCAAATCTTCTGACAGAGTTGTTTGTTTGCTTTTGAAATTCGTGCAAAGCTATACGAGGGCTATCTGCGCTAGGTTTCACTAATTTAGCAGTGTAAGACCAGAGGGAAGGCAGCTGTCATCAATACCCAATGCAAACTCTTGAGTTACTCTTTTACCAACGAATAGTTGGATTGACCGTCACGTTATAATGCCCCCCACGGCTGAAAGGTCGAGCATGTTTGGTGCAACGGGAACTCGAACTCGCGACCCTCGAATTACGAGTCGAGTACCTTTACCACAGGGCCGATAGGTTTATTCCATTTATTTATCTACCACACGCGATATCGTGTTCTTTTATTACTATAGCCCTTCAAACAAAAATTAACAAGGAAAAAAATGACCAAACATTTTTTTCTTTATTTAACATACATGATTGAATTTTATTTCCATAATCTTTTAAAAACTTTAAGTCCAAACGATCTTTTTCTGACGGAAAACGGTGAAACATTAATTAAATAAAACATAATATTTCATTTGCTGTATAATTATTTGCAGTGGTGTATTTAGGTAGGGGTTGGACGGAGCTCAGCTCCAGGGCTCATTGATAATATTATTCTATGTAAAAATTACATGGGATGTGGGGTCCAAACAGCCTTAAATCCGTCACTAATTATTTGTGACTGTATATATACATTTATTTACTTTTTAATTTAGGTCATGTTTTCAAGTTAGACTTGTGTTAACGGGATGGAATATTTTAACGTACAATATTTGTTACAAAGTATTATTATTATTATAGGATTAAATCTTAAAACTGATTGTTTTAGGGCAACTAAATCCAACTGGAGAAGCATCGAAATATCACAAGATTTATCCGTGAAAGCTAGAAATGATACAGAATATTTCAAAAACTGTTACAGAAGGTTCAGTATATTTCTCATGATTCTCAGTCCGTATGTCTAGCTCAGGTCTAAATGAAACTTCTGCCAGCGCCATCTGTTCTGCACGATGTTGATTGCTTCATGCAACATCCTACACATAGACATACATTTCATCCAAATCACTAATCTAGAAACATTGAAAGATTATTAAGAGCTGTATTAAGTTACGAATAAAGCGATTTAGAAATATAATAAAACGAGGTTTTGAAACAGTATCCCAAACTTTCGTAGACAGTGCTTGTGTTCCTCAGTGTGGCGCTGGTGAAATTTTGTTCTTCTAGAACAAATAAGTTAAGATACATTCATTTCTGACATAAATTTCAAAAAATAATTATTTTAGATAAGGGTGTGTTTTTCTAAGTCACTTTATATAGATAATAAATAACGCGATATATAATTATTATTGAAATGAATATAATAGCACTGTCTCCTGTGTGTCTATGTAACTACTTCTCAGGGTATGGGTCTTCACCAAAACTGAAGTTCATTAGGTCCATGGGGAGATATACACAACTTTTCAGTTTTACATTTTGCAGTATTTGTAGGCGTTTTTGCATTTTTTTAAGCACTAATTTATATGGATCCTCACAAACTTTTGTATGGAGGTTCATTGGGTCTATGAAGAGATGATTACAATTTTCCCGTTATACATTTTGCATTTTGTTTTGCGTTTTTTTACAATTGCATGAATGGATGCAACTTTTCATAATATTTTCGCTGATCATAAGTCCCTTCCACGGGAGTGGTACTTCACATACTTATATAATATAATTATCTGCGATTCTTATTGACAAAAGAATTGGAAAACAGAAAAATATTTGCTGAAGTCTTCAAACGTTACTTACGTTTATTGCAAAGAAGAATAACGTTAATCAAAATATCAATTCTTTTAGAACAAAAATATTTTGTAGTACCTGACGTTGTTTAGGATAAGTCACGACGTACAAGTAAATGTATAGTTTTAACAACAGAAGAAACGCTTACAAAAATAAGGCAATGCGTGGGTAGAGAAAGAAGCGACATAATAAAAACTATGCAGATCATAAACTGAATAGAAAACGATTAGACATAATATAAAACAAGAAAAGAAAGAGAAGTAAGATGAAGTGCAGAGCAATCAAAGTAAAAGACAAAATAAGTGAAGTACAGAACATCTAAGAACGAATACAGATCACTGAAATATCCTGAGGAGATAGAAGCGTAAAACATCCAAGAAAATCACATTCGCGAATCACTCAAACCTTTTGAGGATAAGTGTAGATCATCCAAGAACAATGTACTTGCAGACCAATGAAATATCGTGAGCACAACATTAACTATGCAGCACCCAAGTATTCACAAAAAGAAAACAAAATTCAAACAGTGATTGGCTCACTTAAAGCATTAGTTAAATATGTATTCAAGAAATTAAATACTACCATAATCCAATTTGATTTAGCTACGAAACACTACATTCTAATCAAAGCAAGTTGCTAACAAAAACGAGAATTAAACATTAAACCAGTAAAGGATGCAGCTCATTTATATACACGTCTTACTATGTATACGCATTTTTCACGAAATAAAAACTGTAACTATTACTATAGTTTGTTTGGTTTAAGCGTTAAAGAGCACAATGGATGGACTGTGTTGTGCCCAACTCGGATGTTGAAATCCGATTTTTAACTTGTGAGCCCTCACGTTTATCGCTTAACCACTAAAGAGCAGCGTATAATTATTATAATGCGTTGATTTATCAGTTGGTAACCTTCACTGTTATCGATACTTTCGACCATAAACCCAAAAACATTTTATAAGTAGTCAACCTAAGAAATTTAGATTACTTGTAAAATTCATACACTAAATTAACAGTGAAAATAATTCATCAGAGTAACATGACTGAAAATAAATAAAATGGGCACATTATGCTACACATTGTAATCAATAATGTTAAATGAACTAAAATTTAAAAAAGTCATAATATAACTTTAATTTTTCTTCATGCATTATTACCGTTTTCCTATCCTTATAAAACCATGGCTTACTGCTTAGCTTCATAAATAGTATTAAGGTATCTGTGTGCTGGCTTTCAAAAGGTCTAACACAATTTGTTAACCAGAGAAAATAATTTACTTTAATATTTACTGTCAAACAAAGTGTTTTTACTCTCCTTAAACATTTACTGTCAACCCAAGCAACTCTGCTCTCCTTAATAAACATTTACTGTGAAACCAAGCGACTCCACTCTCCTTCAATAATATTTACCATTAAACCAAGTGATTCTACTCTCCTTTAATAAATATTTACTATGAAACCAATGGGCTCTACTCTCTAACAAACATTTACTGTCAAGCCCAGTGATTTTTACTCTCCGTTAATAAACATTTACTGTCAAACCAAGCGACTCTACTCTCCTTCAATATTTACCATTAAACCAAGTGATTCTACTCTCCTTTAATAAACATTTACTATGAAACAAATGGGCTCTACTCTCTAACAAACATTTACTGTCAAACCAAACGACTCTACTCTCCTTTAATAATATTTACCAATAAAATCAAGTGATTCTACTCTCCATTAATACACATTTATTTCGAAACCAAGCGATTTTTACTGTTATTTAATAGATATTGATTGTCAAATTACGTGTTTTACCCTTCTTCTGTAGAACTGGGTTTGTCTCTCTCTCATTTACAGTCATACTAAGTTACTTTCTGTCTTTCCAATCTGTAATCAACCTTCTCTGTCTAACAAAGTGGCATTTTCTGTTTTTACTATTAACGTCTAGCTCAATTTTTCTTTCTTTCTCCACCCACAAATTAGGTGAATAGGTTCACCCTGTTCTTTTGCTTACTGCTGTAATGTTAGGTTACTTCTTTCTCGTTATTAATTTATCTGAAAACATTTCACATAAAAAATCTTCTCTTTCAATGTTCCATAGTCTAAGAATATTTGAAAGAAGCCAACTTCTGATATATATTTTTCTATCTACCGCTGCTGTTGCAAATAATTATATTTTATATTTTGCTTTTCAACTACCATTAACACTTTCATTCAGGTCTTTAACTTATTCTAGTTCATTCAACTTGTTTATTGTTTGGGATGTGGTTTGCACATACTGTGTAAGATATACTCTGTCAGTGTTTTTGGAATTGCTCACTCCTCTCTAAACATTTCTTAATTAAAAAGGACAAACTAAGAGAAAAGAAAATGATTAATCTTCTTGTCTGCTTAAATTGTTTTTCAAATTCGTTAATAAATAATTAGAAATATTCCAAATAAACAATACGTGCTTGTGTTTGAGAAAAGTCTTGAGTCTTTAAAAAAAATGAAGTATTAATAAATATTTTCGAAGTTAAAAAAAGAGCACATTCGTCTTTCCCGATATAATTCGGGGTTGACTTGCGGAACCAGTATGTTTTTTTCTCTGTCAGTTCTATGTAGTCATACCCAGAGTAAGATCATTTGATCGGTTAAAAAATGTAGGCCCCCGAAGATACAAGTATGTTAAATGTATACAGGGAAGTTTCTCAAACAGCTTTTTCAATATGAACTCTATATTTCTAGCCACGTCATAAAACTATTATAACCCTATATGTTTCGTCATATTCCTACCGTTATACTAGCAGAACAATATTGTTTAGGAAACCAAGGTTTGTCCCTCCATTACGTATGAATATAAAGAAGAAAAGATACGCAAAAACAATCATAAGTGGAACGCCTACTGAGAGCGACTCTTACACCTGCATGTTAATTTTCTGTAGCATCAAAATTATTTTTCTAAATCCAACTTTCAAAATATTTAATGTCGTTTTATTCTAAATAAAAAAACAAAAAGTTCATTTTATATTTTGAAGAAAATGCACGTGCAATAGCCATGTTTAAACAGCCTTTTATTTGAGTTTAAAATCGGTTTCCTATGCAAGTTTCTGAAATTTTGTTTACAAGTTCAATGTTTTTGTGTGTTTTGTTTTTTGTTTTTCTAGTCCTGAAGACGACTTGTTCAAACTATTTGAAGTAAGAGTATTATATATTCATTCTGCTGTTACTAAGTGCATAAATAGGGATGTCTAATTGAAACTCGAAAGAGGGAGAGAAGTACTTACAGTTTCAACATCCAGAGTTGGTTTATAGTTTCAAAATAACTTTAAAAAAAAAGTATCTTAATGGCCAAATATTCGATTTTGTGTGGGGTAGATATGAATGCAAATTGAGTGAAATATAACACAATTTAAATTTTGTCCAATTTTGACACATCCTACTAGTATCTGCACTCAAGTTCATTAATAAACGAATCACTATAAGAATAAGATATCTCCCCGGAAGGTGTACATGCTACTTAATTAACTGTAAATTTCTATCTCTTACTTTTTTTTTTGTCTCTTTATCTTTATTAGCATTTCTAGTAAACTTTTAAGAAATCAACTAGCTACGAGTCAACGTGAAAACACAACATCAATAAGAATATAATCCAAATGTAAGATAACTAACCTCTGTAAAGAATGTTTTTCGTTGTCCTCTTCACGTTCGTTAAACGTGTTATTAAGGCTTACCACTGAAACGTATTTTTTACTCCACAGCACTCAAGATCGATTATGAGTTTTAAATAGCATCTCAGAATAATCGTGCTGTTGACCAACCAGAAACACTGTGAAATGGCCAAGCAGCGTGACGTCCAGTACCACGTGCTTGCTTGTCTATTATTGTTGGAAACTGTTTACTCCGAATCCTGGAAAGAAATTTGTTAAAGTCGTCAGCTACCCCGATGCTTCGGTATTTCTATATTATCGTGTACGAGGGCTGTTCAAAAAATACGCGGACTGACGTCAGAAAACAAAATGTACTTTATTTAGAAGTTACAGGTCTGGGACCCCTTCAAGGTACTCTCCTCCCCAACGCACACACTTATCCCAACGGTGTTTCCACTTGTTGAAACAGTCCTGGTACGCTTCTTTTGTAATGTCCTCCAGCTCCTTCGTCGCATTTGCCTTAATCTCGGGAATCGTCTCAAATCTTCTTCCTTTCAAGGGTCTTTTGAGTTTGGGGAACAAGAAAATGTCTCAAGGAGCAAGGTCAGGTGAGTAGGGGGTGGGGAAGAACAGTGATCGAGTGTTTGGCCAAAAACTCACGAGTTCTGAGGCACAAATTTCGCAGCAACGCGGTGCATCTTCAATTTTTCGGTCAAAATCTCGTAACAAGATCCAACTGATATCCCACACTCTTCAGCAAGCTCCCTGACAGTCAGACGTCGATTTGCCCGCACCAGGGTGTTGATTTTGTCGACGTGTGGGTCGTCAGTTGACGTGGAAGGACGTCCAGGACGCTCATCATCTTCAATGGACTGTCGACCATCCTTAAAACGTTCATGCCACTTGAAACATGCCGTACGCTTCATAGCAACATCACCGCAAGCCGTGTTAAGCATAGCAAAAGTTTCAGTCGCAGAGTTTCCAAGTTTAACACAAAATTTCACAGTGAGTCGTTGCTCCTTCAGGTCATTTATTCTGAAATCCGCCTAACGAAAAAATCGCACTTCACTTAAAACCGCGTAGCTAATACACAAATGAAGATATCTGCAATCGGGAAACGGCGTCGTAATCAGCTGATTTGTGCGAACCTAGCGACACCAAGCGGATTCCCCTGGAACTAACTGGAGCCGCGCAATTCAAACAGTCCGCGTATTTTTTGAACAGCCCTCGTATTCGCAACAAATATCAACATGTCTAGTTGGCGCCCTCTTCAGGAACGATTATTGTGCTATGGAATTTTAGAAAAAAATCTGTACAGTATTCTAAGCTACTTGTGTGAACGAGGAATTAATCTTTAACCTTTGTCAATTTTTATACCAGTGGTGTTTGTTCATGGGTCAAAAACCACCGAATTTTTTGCGTTTTTCTAAATTGATTTTCTCTGTCATGTGTACGTTTAAATAGAATATTGATAAACATTATTGTACAGTTGTTGATTCCTAAGGCTGAGGTCAATATATCTTCAAGATTAGAGAAAGAGTTCATTTATAGTGCCATATTTGTGAAAGGATATTCTAAATGTTCACTTTCCGGGATAAAAATTAAAAAAGGGTGAAATAATTCAGTTCTATTTATCTCTCTTTCCCCAACGTAAACTAAGTCTTCTAAGTTATGGCTTAAAGAAGGAAACGCAACCAACATTTCTGTAAGTAAAATATAAATATCGTTTTATAGAATTACCTTACGAACACTTTACGTTTTACATAAGCTAACAGTTTGGTAATTATTGTCACTATAATGGCATTTCTTAGTTCGGTTAAAGCCAACAGAGTAACAATAAAATATATGGTTAAGTCCGAGACTGATAAATGGTGTAAATATTAAAATTATACAGAAGTAAATGGTTTATTTTAATATTAAAGCAAAAATATTATTAACAACAGCATGTGACGTTCTACATTTATTTTGTAATAATTATTACAAGACAGGAAAAGGCAATGCAACAATTAGTACCTAATCTACATACATAAAGCATAAAAAAACGTGTCTGTCTGTTTGTTCGTTATATAATTGCTCATAGGTCGCTGAGCAAATCTCAACCAAATTTTGTGGGATGATAGTTTTTAACAAGGGACATGTTAGTGTAGTTCACAACAACTCCACCGCCACCATTATTGGTGTTATTGAGCATTCGTATCTTTGACGTACGTAGGAGCCATTTCTTATACCAAAACAAAAATTTATTACACTTTCTATAAAACAACACACACAAACAGTATGTAGAGAGAGAGAGACAGCACACCAACGTCTTATAAATTCCAGAGAGTGAGTGCACTAGAACTGTCTCTGAATGAATATAATGAAGAAAATGTCTGCCACTTTGGCAGTACTACATAAACTCCAACAACTACCATAAGGCTAATATGAAGAGCCGTTTCTTAAATTTTACCTACTTTTTATTTTGACCTGTGACCTTTTAACTGCACCCCGTAAAACAGACATTAAGAGCTAGGTGTTCAAAGCAGGTAACCTAAAGCAACCCTAATCCCACTACTTCTACGGTTACCTCTTTCTACCAAGTCACCCTCACCATCGCAAATCTATATCATGTTTTAAGTATATAAATATTGAGATCTTAAAGCCTATGTAAAAGTTTTTGAAAGGTAATGAATACTGTAATAATATGTCATGTCATAAATAACTTGTGTAAATGTTATCATTTTTATGTTATTTATCATAGCGTCCAACTCCACATTTTATTACGTTCATAACATGGACAAAAGAGGGGGGTACCCTAGCTTCTCAATGCTTTTGTTTCGTTTGGTTTGAATTTCGCGCAAAGCTACAAGAGGGCTATCTGCGCTAATAAGTAGTGTAAGACTAGAGGGAAAGCAGCTAGTCATCGCCACCCACCACCAGCTCTTGGGCTAATCTTTTACCAACGAATAGTGGGATTGACCGTCACATTATAACGCTCCCACGGCTGAAAGGGCGAGCATGTTTGGTGTGACGGGGATTCGAACCCGCAGCCCTCAGATTACGAGTCGAGTGCCTTTACCACCTGGCCATGGCGGGCCCAATGTTTTCGTAACGATAGTTGAAAATACCCGATTGAAATATAAGAAGAGTAATACCAACTTTGTGAAACGTTTGTTGTTGCACCATTTCACGAAACAAAAACAATGATAAAGTAGCAAACAGTACATGATCAATACTACGACACTCGGTTCATGAAAAGGTCAAGAGACAACGTTTTGGTTCATATATATCTTTTTCAGGTACTCATGACGATGAACGTTGGTGAATTAAAACTTCATTTCCCTGTCATTATATCACGGTCCTGCCCAATCAAATGACTGTTAAATCATTTATGTAATAATTTAGTAATTAAAGCATAATTTGTAATTCAATCACTCGAAACTGCTTAACCCCGACACAAACGCTACGTCACCTTCACTACAGAACTGGCGAACCTATGGCCCACATTTACAGGGCTGCCATAATTCAGATTTAATGCTTGAACTAATATTTTAAGTTTAACGATCATTGTTGCTATAATGTAAGTTTAATTTATTTTGCCAAGTTACGAGCGGTAATTAGTTTACCTACTTTTTTTACATGTGAATCAATTCCAAATTTCTGGTCCGCTTTCGGGAATCTCCATCAAAGTATTTTCGCAAAATACCCAGGTTCCTCAAAGGGTGGAATAACAACGTTTACCTTTGTTCAAACCTCGGGGCCGAGAAGGTTTTGAAGAACATTAACAAAGCCACCCTCAATACTCTGAGTAATAACAGACTAACCAATAACAGAACTCAAACATAAAGACCTATACTTTCTGACAATAATGATTGAATCTCCCCAGTATCAAGTAGAATACGTACGGGTATGGGATTAGCAGTGTGGGCACCACTTAGAAGGTGGTGAATGTAGCAGTTTAAGAAAAGGGGTTTTCAGGAAATACACAGGTTCTCCAAGAAGTGGGATAAAAATATTTTACTTTTGTACAGGCCCACAATCCGATATCCGAAGTTCCGAATTTCGAAAAGCTCCGAAAATCAGTTGTTTTCGTGGAGTGTGTAGTATAACAACACCCGCTTGACCCACGTCACTCAGGTGTGACGTGGCGTGGTGACAGGCGCATCAACTGTGTCTCAGCGCTCCTATTGGTCACATGTGTGTCTGCTGTTTGCTGATATTTTTCTTGCTTTTTATTTTATGACTTTGTGTTTAATTTCACTGTGAAAATGTCAAAAAGAGCTGCAGAGACCCCTATGAGGAAAAGAAAGCATCTAACGTTATCAATAACGCAGAAAGTGGAGTTGTTGCAGAAGCTTGATCGTGGTGTGTCTGTGCGGCATCTTACTGAAGAATATGGTGTCGGAACTACCACTGTATATGATTTAAAAAATTATTTGTTCTAAAATCCGAAAAATTTCGAATTCCAAAACACAACTGGTCCCAAGGGTTTCGGAAAAGGGATTATGGACCTGTACAAACATCAAGTGTTACGTGACACAAATACACACATTTGTGATGACGAAAAACCCACTTAAAGTGGAAAATGTATGCTCAAGACGGTTGGTATGGGTATTAGCACTTTAGTTAAAATAAGGTACAGAACAAAGTTTCGACCTTCTTAGGTCATCTTTAGGTTAACAAAGTTTACTTCAAGTGGGTTTCTCGTTATCACGAATTGCTGGCTGACAAGTTTTCCCTGATCAGTTGTCCAAAATTAGAGATGATGGCAGAAAGTTTAAGAAGTTTTGGCACAAATATATCATTCATATTTGTTCCTTTATTTAATAATTTCCCATAAACATAAAGATCGTACTATTAATATTCCTTAATTTTGATCCGATAAACTAAGGGAAGGCAGCTAGTCAACCACGTTCACTCCCAACTTTAAACTGGTCTTGTATAGCCAAATACTAGTATTTCACTGTCATTCTTACAGCACACACTCGTTTTTGCGGCAATGGGCCATAAACACTGAATACTTGAAAGGGTCATATCTCTCTTTCGAGTACTCAGTATGCGTTTTAATTCACCAGTGTTCATTGTGCAATGTTAAACACTAAGTCACACCCTAACTCACGTGATTAGGATATAACTAGTACAGCTTATTTCAACTTGTAATAATGGTTTGTTCGTTATATTACTTAAGTATATATTACGATGCTTTGATTACTTTTATCTTTGTTTCTTTCTTTCGTTATGCAGGTTAACATGTTAAGTTGAACTGTTCTTTGTGAAAGAAGAAATACGTTGTTAACATTACCAACATTCCTTGCCTGTGTCCATCAGATTCCAGATCAATGTAATTTATTGATTAGCAACATCATTGAACAAGCTCTTTTGGAGCAAAAGAATCATTAAACATTATCTCTTTCATTTTTTTTCTGGTAACTGGACACCAAGAATGTCGAGAAAGAATACGATAAAATGGAAACAAAGTTTTTTTGACACCAACAAACATACTGTTGTCAACAATGTTGCTTGACCATAAAACCAGTTTTTTTTTAAACTAAAGTATAGAAGAACAGAATGATGATGGAGTTCCAAAACGATAAGAACTTACATTTCACGCAGCAATCTTATCGTATGCGAAGATAAAAAACAAAACCTAACAACGTCTACTGAGGATCCAACTGACTGTAGTCCTAATGCAACCATTTAATATTACATAAGACATAAACTGACTGAACCAGTGAAGATGCCAAGTGGAGCCAGGGTAAGCTAACACAATTTTACTTTTTGACATTCTCTCTCTCTCTCTCTCTCTATATATATATATATATATATATAAGAAATAATTTGTTTACACGCAGTAAATATTAAATATTTGCTTAGCGAATACACCTTAAATAAAATACATAAACGTTACAACAGATTTTCAAATTATTCTCATTGTTTTATCTGTCAAAACTCCAAAGTTTACGTTACTTCTTTTCTAGGTATTTAATGTTCTTCTAAGAAGAATTCCTGAAGCTTTGGTTAAGTAATTTTGGCAGAAATATATGTGCACTAGTAAAGTCAAACATTCTATGATCAGATACCTTCTTCCGTTATGCTCATACACTGTCCCAACGTATATTTTCTCTCAAGTCCTGTTGCTGCACAAACTTTAATTCTAGAAATACTAATAAGTCCTATTTCTGATTGTCAGTATTTAGGTCCTTCGGGAAGACCTAGGAGAGTCAGGTACAACCTCAAACTCTTCCTGTTCAGTGCTTTGTTTGTTTGGTTTTAAATTTCGCGCAAAATTACACAAGGACTAGCTATCTGTGCTAGCCGTTCATAATTTAGCAGTGTTTGGTTTGGTTTTTGAATTTCGTACAAAGCTACACGATGGCTATCTGCGCTAGCCATTCCTAATTTATCAGTGTAAGACTAAAGGAAAGCAAACTAGTCATCACCACTCACCGCCAAACCTTGGGCTACTCTTTTACCAACGATCGTACATTATAATGACCCCTCCCCTGAAAAAGCAAACATGTTTGGTGTGACAGGGATTCGAACCCGTGACCCTCAGAGTACGAGTCGAGCGCCCTAACCACCTGGCCATACCGAGCCTACGGGACGGAAATGCTGAGAAATATCTATTACGAAAGCATTTTCTCATTGAACAGTTGTTGACATAGTAGATATAGTCGTTGTTTTTCAGTATACTAATGCAATAACAATCGTATTTGTTACCTTCTTATTAGCTTCATCATAAGATGACTGTTTGTTTGTTTTTGAATTTCACGCAAAGCTACACCAGGGCTATCTGCGCTAGCCGCCCCTAATTTAGCAGTGTAAGACTAGAGGGAAGGCAGCTAGTCATCACCACCCACCGCCAACTCTTGGGCTACTCTTTTACCAACGAATAGTGGGATTGACCGTCACATTATAACGCCATCCACGGCTGAAAGGGCTCGCATGTTTAGTGAGACCGGAATTCGAACCCGCGACCCTCAGATTACGAGTTGAATGCCTTAACCCAGCTGGCCATGCCGGGCCAAGATGACTGTTGAATGAGAAAGCCAAGCGAAGAAGGAGAAAATCGTGTATGACCAAGAGCGATGTGATTACCGTATTATTTAACATTCTCTTGTTATTTCATATGTTATTAATACATTAATATATTTAAAAAAAGACCGACATTTAAAAATCGTAATATCTTAACGATCATATCCAAAGCGCAACGACTCCTTGATCCTGATAGAAATATACGAAATTCAGGAGATTTAGTAAAACTGTATAGAATTACAAATAGATAAATAAAATAAAGAACTAAGTGAACAAATGACAGCAGACAGTTTTAAAACAGCAGTTGTTTGGTTCGGATTTTTAGTCCTCGATCAAAGTTGCGCAGCAGTGCTACTAACAAAAAGGAAACGTCGAACACACTGTACCAGTTCTCGTGGTGTTATATCTATCCGTTAACTTAAAAGATTTCAGATCCTATAATGGAAGATAATTCCTTTCCAACATAAGTCGTTCCTACCAGGCTGAACTTGTGTGTAGGAAAATGAAAATAGATGTGTCTTCGAATATCTGAGAGCTAAGAAGAGATAAGCCAACTTTGCTAGACCTTCATGAAACATTGAAAGTTAGTGGATACATTACTCGTACAGTTGAAGGAGGAGAAACAATAGATCTCAGATCTGCTCAAAAAGAGACCCATATAACAAGAGAGTAAGAGTCATAAATCCAAAGTGTAAGAGATTTATCTCGAAAGCTGAGGTACATCTAGCGAGTTTTCAACTCATTTTTCATCCAAGATAGAAACCTCTACCGAAAATCTCTTTAAATCCAACGAAATAAATGTTTTGGAATTTCGCACAAAACTACTCGAGGACTATCTGTGATAGCCGTCCCTAATTTAGCAGTGTAAGACTAGAGGGAAAGCAGCTAGTCATCACCACCCACCGCCAACTCTTGGGCTACTCTTTTACCAACGAATAGTGGGAATGACCGTCACATTATAACGCCCCCGCGGCTGAAAGGGCGAGCATGTTTGGCGCGACCGGGATGCGAACCCGCGACCCTCAGATTACGAGTCGCACGCTTCAACACGCTTGGCCATGCCGGGCCCACCAACGAAATAAAGGAAAAACTTAACACTTGTACACGTGAATTAGACACCTTTAAGGCTTGCAGTTTTCTTAAAAACATGTTGATCAAAAATTAAAGTCGAGTGAAGAAAAATAATTCCAAATTAGACTGACAAGAACCTTACCATATCTCAGAAACAAGGTGAGTTTATCAACTGTTATTATTCTCGTTGTTGTTGTTAAGTTAAGTTAAGCAAAGTTAAGCAACAGGCTATCTGCACTCTACCCACCGCGGAAAATCTACATTTAATTCCAGATTTTAGTGTCTTAAGAGTTCCAAAGCTCACCGCTGACCCACCAGGGGGACGAATTTCTCAAGTCTCCGCATTTTATATTGTATTTGCCACCATACATCAATATCTTTTGCCATTTTGATCACCATCAAATTAAAACAAAAAAAAAACTGAATAACTTCTTTCTTGTTCACATCACACATTAGCAATAGTTGACTCCGAAGTATATATGTAAAAACAACTCGTTTGGGTTGAGAAAATATTTTACGTAGAGGAGCGAACAACGTTCCGACCTTCTTCGGTCATTGTCAGGTTCACAAAGAAAGAAAGACGTAACCGACCGGAAGCTGACCACACGTTTAAAAGGGGTTGTGTAACTGAGTGTCGGAATGTAGAGGGCTTGCTTAGATGTTTGGATATATAATTTTATATTATTTATTATATTATAAAGTCGTTCTTTGTATTGGTTTATATAATAATGATAAAATAAATAATATAAAATTATATATTCAAACATATAAGCACGCCCTCTACATTCTGACACTCAGTTACACAACCCCTTTCAAACATGTGTTCAACTTGCGGTCAGTTACCTCTTTCTTTCTGTGTGAACCTAACGATGACCGAAGTAGGTCGAAACATTGTTCGCTCCTCTACGTAAAAATACTTTCTCAACCCAAACTAGCCGGTTTTACATATATATTTTTCTCTACATCTTGACTCCGAAGTTTTTTTTCACACTACAGCGTTTCCCAAAGAGGGGGGGGGGGGGGGTTGAGCAGTCATAGTAGAGTGAATAGCGCAATAATACATAATTAATCGTTTCAATATAAATTTCGGGGTTCGCTTCTCCGCAGTGGACAAATAGATAGCCCACCGTGACTTTTCTCTGAACAAACAAATTGTGTATTTTTTCTCGTCACTTAACTCACGATTTCCCTTATTTAAAAAGTCATGAGAGGTTCGCAAAAAAATAATATTTATTAGAGGGGGCTCGTAGATGTCAAAACTTTGAAAAATGCTATTCTATTAGAACTAAATGAAACCAATTTGTTTTGTTTTTTAACATCGCAACATAATTATTTTAGTCAAATTTTAGGCACAATTAAAATAGTAAGTTTGAGCCTGCAACTAACTGTTGAAAAAAGCTTCGTTTTAAAAGTCAGTCCCTTTTCTATTACACATCAACTGATCGCCCCTGCAGTGTAATTCAGCGACAACTAATTGAATGTCGATGACCTTATATTTTAGTTTTAATTAAAAGAAATCAGCATAACAAAATAACCGAAATTAGAAAATTTCATTTTTTAACTTGTATAAATTGGAAATTTCGTGTAATATACCTAAAATTCTTAAATAGTTATATAGCACCAGTAAGGAAAAATGATTTGGTTTATTTTTCAATTACACGCAAAGTTACACGAAGGCTACTTGCGCTAGTCGTCCTTAATGTAACGGTAATAGTTTGTTTGTTTTTGAATTTCGCACAAAGCTACTCGAGGGCTATCTGTGCTAGCCGTCCCTAATTTAGCAGTGTAAGACTAGAGGGAAGGCAACTAGTCGCATATTTTAAGCAGCTGAAGAATTAAACAGGTATTCATTCTAATCTATACGGACACATACCAATCAGAGAATCTATGGATTTCTGCATGAAACGGGCGATGGAAAACCGTCATCTTCGTACACTAAATGGCTTATGGGAAGCAAACAGAAGTATACTACGCTTTGAACGTGATAGCTCTACGATGGAGCCTTTTGCAATGGAAATTACGCTGCAGAGCTCTTTTCAAAATGACCAGATATGGTGAGGGTCTAAAACCGTTTTAATACGATTTACCTAACTTTTGTACAAGCATTATTTCTCTAGTTCTTTCTTTTCTCTCTTATTTAAGTTATTAACTCAGTTTACGAAAATGATCTGAACCGAAACTTTAAAGTTGAAATTACGATAAAAGAAAAATCAGTTCAACTTAATTTTATATTTAAAACTGAACTGCTTTGCTTGACTTCTTCTGAAAATAACTATATTGGGAAACATTTACTGTAAGTAGAAAATGCCTCCAGCAACAAAGTGATAGATTATATAATCGATCTAAGTTCTAAAGTCTACATTATCTGATGGCAAGCAACTGCAACTAATTAAAGTACAAACAACTGTTTGCTTGTTGCTTAATGCCAAACAATTATTAATGCTATAATTAATATTCATAATAGTACGTGTTTATTGAAATTGGCGTAATATACACAATATATCATTGACATTTCATTTGGTAACAAGCACTGTCCTTAGAAATGGGTTCTATATTTACTAAAAGGAATTATCTTATTTATAAACAGCTAAACATAGTGGGTTAACAATAAACTTTCAGCTAATTCACAGAACAACATATATTACAAGCATTAATATCTTTGTGTTTCTATTACTGCGGGGAAATCATTATATATACTTTAATTTAACTGTTTCACTTGTAAATATCACGCAAAGCTACACGAGGACACTCTGCTCTAGACATCTCTAATTAAAGAGTGATAGACTGGAGGGAAGGTAACTATTCAACATCACCCACCACCAACTCTTGGGCTACTCTTTTACGAACAAATAGTGTAACTGACCATCACTTTATAATTCCTCGCAGATGGTGAGTCGAGAACCCTAACCACTAGAAATTGTTTTAATTGTTTCGAGAGAGATTAAAAATTACCGAAGAAAGGATCTTGGCTGATTTCATGAATCAAAAGAAGTGGTTTTTATATGATGTATATGACTTAAGTTACAACAAGTAACAATGATATACTTATGTATCTTTCTACCTCAGTTGGGAGATTTATAATTATGATATAATAAAATAAGTATATATGAAAGCATGTATCGTGCAAAAGTAACAAAATATTTTAATACTTTTCAAATAAGTTTATTTGGCAGCGTATAATTAACTTTAAATAATCTGTCGGACTAAGTACAGTTATTTATGGTTTCTCTTTCAATTCCTTTTCTTGTAATGTTCAGGACCAACTTCTTTGTTTAAATTCAAATAGTCAAAATTGTCCATTACTTTTAAAACATAAAAGAGTGGTTTACATAGAGTTCAAAAACATATGCTTTGTTCACTTGATTATGGAAGCTTTTTTTGTGATTCTTTGTACTCGTTGCAATAAATCGAGACTTTATACAGAACCTTCTATGCTTTGAGTTTGAATACTTGTCGTGGCTTATTTAAAAATTATCCTCATTAAAAAAATTGTTTACATATCGGCAATATTCTTATTTTACATCAACCAAAGCATCACTCAGTAACGGCGCGAGACATAAGCAGACCAAGCTGTTGCATAGGGCCCCTAGCAATTCAAGGAGGCCCCCGATTCATGTAGGTTTTTCTTTTCCTCACAACTTTAATATGGTTTAGTGTTGTACTCATCTAAAAAAAGTGTTTTCAATGAAAAAAAGACAAAAATACATCCCTCAGTAAGAGACGTATGTTTAAAAAGGTCACTTGCAAGACACTTCTCAGTCAAGTGTTAGTGTGGCGCGCCTGAGCTGATTGGTTGCGATGTGCAGTACACACTCTGTGCGCATGATTTAAGAAAGATACAGGCGCAGTGATTTTTTGCATGTGAGTAGAAATGCCTTTTTAACAATTTTATTAACATATGTTGTGTTCATGAAATTTTGTATTGTAAAAATATTATAATTACTATTTTATACAGAGTACAAGATAGCCCCAGAAATATTCTTTCTTAGGAACCTAACGGGCTAGCTCTGTCCTAGTGTCATTCTTGGGTCTATTATCTACCGTAATTTGCTTCTCTTTGCGCATGGTGTCTAAAACATCAAAACGTTTGTTTTGAATTTCGCGCAAAGATACACGAGGAATATCTTTCTGGCCTTCCCTAATTTAGTAGTCACTGGGCGAGTACAAACGAACCCATGACCCTCAGATTGCGAATCGAGCGCCCTAACAACTTGGTCGTGCGGGGTAAAAAAATTAAAAAAAAAAATATTTTGAAACCATACCTTTGTACTGTTTAAATAGAAACACGCATTGGAATTTATTAAACTACACTTGTTAATAATTACCATAAAACCCAAACACTTGGTATAAATTGCCATAAAACACACAGTAATAATTGACTCATAACACAGACACATACTTAACATTAACTGCCATAGAAACATAGTAATAATAGACAAAAAATACAAACACTTGGCATCAATTGCTGAAAAACACGTGGTAATAACTGTCACATAGCCCATACAACTAACATTAACTACTATAGAATGCTCAGTAACAGTTGACACGAAACACAGACACTTGACATTACAACCATAAAAACAGTATTTGTTAACACATAACACAAACACCTGATATTTATTTCTATAGAAACATTCAGTGATACGTGCCATATAAACAGTTGAAAATAATTGTCCTACAAGCACAATTCATGTATGTACACACAAACTCATACACAAAATAAATAAGAAACTGAGAATTTAAAAACCTGCATATAAAAGTCGAGAAAAGTAAGGAAACAAGGCTGGAGATATTGTAGGCATTATTTAACCAAATTACAAAACCCTATTTTGCCTCCATGCTATTACCTAGAATCACATTTAGTGGAATTAAAATAGGGACTTGTAGTTTGACTAAATAATGTCTACAGTATGTCAAGCCTTGTTTACTAAATTTTTTAGACCCCTATATGTAGGTTTTTATATTCCCAATTTTCTATTTATCTCGTTTGCTGGCTTGTTTATACTCAACTGTAGCCAAAGGATTACTTGATATGGCAGCTAACTTCATACATTGTAGTGATAACAAACATAGCTATAACTAGCTGATACAGTTCCTGATGATTTACAATAGCTATTGACTACTTGATTGAACTAATTCGAAATGCAAAATGTTAAGCTGCAGCTAAAGATTGTCATGAAGAATTGTTTGAGAATATAGTAATCATTTGTAGTTTCTGTGTAAGTAAATTTTCCATACATAATACATAATGCCTAAACTTACACACAACCACCCACTATGCATGAAAAAAAACTGTTTATCAACAGAAAATCATTTTTTTTTCATATATAAGATATGTGTCTAAAATATCGATTTAAATAAACTTTCATAACTTTTAAAGTAATTGTTCTACGATTGTGTCTAAAAATTAAGAATATATGTTTTTTTCAATCCTTCATTTCATACATAATATATATGTTGGCTTCCTAAAGACATCGATTGTATAGTGTACAAAGCGTTAAGTATTTACAAGTTATAGTAATCTAATGTGCATTTTTATTGGCTGGTAATTCCTGTTTCGTCCTGTATTTGCGTGCTTTTTTTAAAAATAAACACTAAATATTGCAAAAAATTAACTAATTTCGTAGGGTAATGATAACATCAGCTACGCTAGAATAATGTTAGTTTCTTTTTAGAAGAAACAAGTCAACTTTCAATAACCCTACAACCTTCGCAGTACCTTATTTAGTATTATACAAAAGTTTTTTGTTGTAACCTGGTAACAAAACTACAAAAAGAAGAACAACAAACGAGCCACTTTGAACGGATTTTCCTTTCCTTGTAAGTCTAACATGCTTTCTTTTTTGTGCATTTTTATATATTTACAGCCTTAACAGTCAATACTACAAATCTTAAAGTTTTGTTTGGACTGAATATTTATTTTTCAAAATTACTTTTGCCCGAACATTTTATTGGAGTTTTTTTTCTTTCGTTTATAGCTTTTAGTAGTTTTTTTTTTCTATAAATTATGGATAATGTTTGTACACTGATTAAAATTCTTGGATACTTTTATCCTTACAAAATTATGGATTAGTTTTTACAAACTAAAACTATTCCTAATTCTTTGAGGATAAAAGTTTCCAAGAATTTTAATCAGTGTACAAACATTACCCATAATTTAGGAAAAACTAATCCCTAATATTGGAGCTTTGTACAATCCATTGCCTTTCCTATTATGAAGAATCACTATTTTAGTTCATGATATAATGTAAACTACTTTATAGTCAGTAAAATAAAGTTTTACACCTTTACAATGTTTGATACCTGGAACCACTCAAAAAATACAGCAAATCAGTAAGTGCGGCACACAAGTCAAGAGAGAGAAAAACCACTAAATTTAATATCCCTATTCTAGAGACAAAACCGAAACACTTCGTATGTTAGTGGTATCTATAAACTTGTTTCCCATACCCTACGATTGCCTTGGTACGTTAATCTCCAGAAAGCCGGCAAGGCCCACATATATGTCTTCTCATAGAGCATATGAATTAATATATAGCAGTTAGAATACATATAACTTTAGTTTGTTTTGTATTTCGTGCAAAGCTACACGAGGGCTATCTACAATAGCCATCCATAACTTAGCAGTGTAAGAGTAGAGGGAAGCCAGCTAGTCATCACCACCCACCGCCAATTCTTGAGCTACTCTTTTACTAACGAATAGTAGGATTGACCATAACATTATAACGCCCCCACGGCTGAAAGAGCGAACATGTTTAGTGTGACAGGGATTCGAACCCGCGACTCTTAGGTGACGAGTCGAGCGCTCTAACCACCCTGACCATGCCGAGCACAAGAGGGCGGGTAAAATTTGACCATTGAAGTCAAACCTCAGACAGCAAATTTCCATAATAGGCATACAAAAGTTTCTATTCCTCATTTAGAGAAGTGCATTACAAATGGGTTAAAATGGGGGCACGCTTCCCAATCCCTCATTCTGTAACATTATAACGCC
The DNA here is from genome assembly GCF_004210375.1 of Tachypleus tridentatus. Taxonomy (NCBI): domain Eukaryota; kingdom Metazoa; phylum Arthropoda; class Merostomata; order Xiphosura; family Limulidae; genus Tachypleus; species Tachypleus tridentatus. The sequence goes on from NC_134836.1 coordinate 20,780,768, forward strand.
CCCACGGATGAAAGGGCGAGCATGTTTGGTACGACAGGGATTCAAACCAGCGACTCTCAAATTACGAGTCCAACGCCTTAACCCACCTGTCCATGCCAGGCAAAACGTACTAATAATGATACAGGTCCAACCGAGATTTGAACTCGGATTGTTGGATTCAGAGTGATAACCATTACACCATGGCACCGAACATATACAGTACATAGGAGTAGACAGCAAAACACAGTCCTAATCAATTCTGTCTCCTAATCATGAATTGAATCTCAGGTCAAAATGTCCTGCCACTATCTAGAAACGTTTACCTTATAGGTACTTTGATAACATATTCTTATATTGAAAATTACCTTAATGCTTAAAGAAGATGATCTATGCAAGTTAAGTAAATTACAATCGTGTATGTTGAAGCGTTTACACTAGAAAAATATATTATGCAAATTTAAAATTAATTTTCAGGTAAGACTTTTCTATTTTTGTGAGATTAGAAACTTGAACCTTGGAATGATATTCCCCTGCTTCAATACTTACTTAAACTTCCAAAACATTTTTCACAGTAATAAGGAATAATACAACTTAAAGTTCTTATCCAAATTAATTTCAGGTCAGTAATACATCATACAGCTGTGCCACCTGGTGTTATAATCTATTGTATCTTAAAAGACGTGAATTCCTTCTCGGTAACAAGATTTTCTCAAAGTTTCCCTAGTTTACATAAACCTAGGGTCGAATATGTTATTTTAGATATAGATTAACGAATTTGAATGCGATTGAAAGTGTAAAAATGTTATAATGTATTATTTAAACAATTCATTAACGTTTATTTGGCCCCAGGTGGTTAAGGCACTGGACTCGTCATCCGAATCTCACGGGTTCGAATTCCCGTCACACCAAACATGCTCATCCCCTTTAGCCCAAGAGTTGGCGGTGGGTGGTGATAACTATCTGCCTTCCATCTGGTCTTACACTGCTAAATTAGGGAGGGCTAGCGCAAATAGCTCTCGTGTAGCTTTGCGCGAAATTAAAAGAAAACAAAACAAACCTTTGTATAATGTGCAGCGCCGTCTAACGAATATGAAGAAAATTATAAGTATTGTATAATTATAATACTAATACCCTTTTTATATCTCAGAAAGGCTGGTATGGGTATTACACTTTTTAGATAAAAGAGATTAACGTTTCGACCTTCTTCGGCCATCTTAAGGTTAACAGAAAGTTTGCAATTGACCGTTACCGAACGCGTGTCTTAGGGACGAGACTGCAAAAGGGAACGGGATTGTACGGGCGTTTCAGTTGGATGTTAGGTTATTAATTAGTATAAAGGTGTTCCTTTATACTGGTTTCATTTTGTTTTTCTGTTGTTGTATAAGTAGGACTTATTTGTGTTTATTTGATTTGCAGTGTTCAAAAACGTGTGAAGGTATTTTTCTGTGTTCTTTGAACCTGATTTCCATTTTTCTTCTTGTTTCTCCAATATAGAAGTTGTGGTTGTTGTTGGATTGTATTTTATAAATTACGTTGAAACAGCACATGAAATAAAACAAAAACTCAACATATTAAGAAACCAAATAAACACAGCCACAAAACTATGTTCACCTGATAAAATTAACGATGAAATCAATAAAATAAAACAATATTTTATCAACATCAACAAATTTCCTCCAAAAATCGTGAAAAAACATTATACGCACACACTGACACAAACAACAAAGAACAGTAAATCCCAAGATACAACAAACTACAAAACCTTATACTGCTGCATACCATATGTTCCCAACATCAGCGAAAAAATAACCAACTTTGGAAAAAAACTTATAGCAAAACACAACATTCCAGTTAATACCAAATTCATTCAAAAACCAGGTACAAAACTAATGTCTATACTATGTAAAAACTACACTGACAAACACAACAGCAACATAATTTATAAAATACAATGCAACAACTGCCATGACTTCTACATTGATGACACAAGCAGAAAAATGGAAACTAAATTCAAAGAACAACAACAAAACACATCTTCACACGCTTTTGAACAGTGTCAAATAAACACAATACAACCATGAAAAACACCCAAATACTAAGTAGAGAAACAAATATAAACAAACGCAAAATCAAAGAAGCCCTACTTATACAACAACTAAAACCAAAATTAAACCAATATAAAATAAGACCTTTATACCTATACTAAATAATAACTTAACATCTAACTGCGACGCCCCTACAATTCCTTACCTGTTTACAGTCTCGTCCCTAAGACATATGCCCGACAACGGTCAGTTGCAAACTCTCCCTTTGCTAACCAGAAGGTGATCTGGAAAGGTCGAAACGTTGTTCCCTGCTGATCAATAAAAGTGTTAATACCCACAACAGCAGGTCTGAGATAAATTTTTATTTCAAGTGGGTCTCTTGTCGTCAATAATTAATTCCTTTTTTTTTTACTTAATTTCTTTTTTTCCTTGTAGATGGCTGAGAGTAATGCTAAAATTTATGTCAAATCTTTATTCTTCTTAGTTGTTTAAGATCACAATAAATACGTAGAACATATGCAGAAAGAAGAGTCAGATAAAAAAGTTCATATAATCGTTACATATTAATAGCTTCTGGTCGAAAGAACAAGTAATTGATAAATAAACGAACTGACTAGATTGGTTTGGTTTATTATGAATTTCGCGTAAAACTAAATCAGTGATATCCGCTATCCATTCCTAGAAATAAAGCAGCTAGTTATTATCACCCACTGCCAACTCTTGGGCTACTCTTTACCAACAAATAGTAAGATTAATCGTCACCGTTTAATGCTCCCTGAAGTGAAAGAGCAAGCATGTTCGGAAACAGGATTCGAGCTCACGACTCCTAGCTTATGAAGCAAGTGCCCTAACCACCAGGCTTGCGGGACGGTGTTATACGAAAGACGGTCAAATTCCACTATTCGATTGGTGTAACCCAAGATGTAATGGTGGGTGCTATTGACAATAGTTGTCACCTTCAAACATTAAGTCGTGGTGTCGTTACAGTGTGACATTAAATTCCACTATTCCTTGATAAAAGAGTAACCCAATAGTTGGCTGCGAGTGGTGATGACTAGCTGCCTTCCCTCTACTTTTCACCCCTAAATTAGGGACGGATAGTGCAGATAGCCCATGTGTATCTTTTCTCGAAATTAAAAAAAAAAAATTAGTTAATTATTTAACGCCGGATAACTAGAGATCTGAGGTACTAAGGTGAGTATTCAACTCTTTCGCACGTGACCGAAGCATCACGGCCATTAACCTCGAAGTAGCTTGATGTTGTTTGTAATTAAGCTCAAAGCTGTACGATGGATTATCTGTGCTCTGCCCACCAGTGATGTCGAAATCCGTATTCTAGCATTGTAGGTCAGCAGACAGACGCTGTGCCACTGATAGGGTGGAGGAGAAGTAGCTTGAATTATTATCCTAACTACCTCGATGAAAAGAAAGTTTATTAAACTTACGTGAAATCAAAATAGATTCAAGCACACTTTGTATTTTGCTATTAGAAGGTTTACAAATGGTAGACGATATTTAATAACTCTTTATTATGCAAAAACGCACAAAGATATTTTCTTGTAAAATAACAACTTGGTTCTCATACCACGTCAACGACGTACATTTGCCTCACTTAGTATAATTTTTTACAGGCTGCACGATTCCCAATCTGTTCGATGCACAAAATAACCTTATTTTTAAATTCGGCATCGAACGTAAAACGCTTCTCCATGAAAAAAAAAAAAACGCAATAAAAATTTAACAAATACAATGAAATAGCGTCCGAACGACAGGAAAGTCAGACAAAGACTGTAGACGGTAATAGACGCTAGAGGCGCTGACATCGGCAAATTTGACGTTTTGTATGTCATTTTAATCTTTCTAAGTTGTATTTAAAATATAGTATAATATGTTTATTTACGCAAGAGGTTTTCGAAAATATTTCTTGTTCGAGGAAAATGATGTTTACGAGACTTTCGAAAAGTGAAAAATTATACCTAGAATTTATGACGCGCCCTAATTTTCAGTTAGGGAAAATGTGAAAAAGTTGCATCTTAAATTCGAAGTAATACAGTATATATAATTACACTCTTTTTAAATGTCACGTAGCAATAAATCATAACTTGCTCATAGATTTCAAAAAAAAAACAGCATAAAAACAGACTATTTTGATCAATAGATCGTAATTGTTTGTTTCACACCAAAGCCATATTAAGCTATCTGATGTAATCACCGCGATAAATAGAGCCCCTAATTTTAGTTTTTTTAAATTCGTAAACTGACCGCTGTTTCTCTGGTAGACTTAACTGATTAATGCCAGAATGTATAAAACGAACTCGCTGCTTCACGTTTCTATCTCAATAAGTTATCGCCATCTATCGATATGATTCTAAATATCGTTAATTTTATTTTTCATGATGTGGTCGATTTGTTTTCGGATATTCGGCTATACAAGGGCTATCTATGCTAGTTTCCTTAATTTTGAACTAATAAGAGAAGTTGAGTTAGTTCTTTTTGAATACCTATGCATATTATTAAAAAACTCTAAATCCTTTCAAGCATGTTTTAACAAGCCTATATAAACATTTTGTATTACATTCACACTTAATTTTAGTGGCCTATATACTCTTAACAGAAATTTGTTTAGAACTAAGCGCAAAGCCATGGTTTTTAACACTGCGAGTCCGCAAACAAACGGAGAAATACAAGTAATTTACAGAGATATTGCACAGATAAAGCTACACAATGGACTATGTGTGTTCTGCCTATCAGCGGTATCGAAACCCGCTTTCTAGTGTTGTGAGTCCAGAGAGGAATACGGTCAGTCGAATTAAAAAAAAGTTTGGAACTACTGCTTGATATGCTTGTCATAATAACTGTTTAGTTTAGGCCTTATATGACTTCCCTTTTAACATTATGCACATATTTAGTCCTTAATAACCAAGAAAATATTAAAAGTATATATGAACTTTGTTACCACTAGCTGCATTGTCAAAGCTGTGGAGAAGCCAATTTCATACGTCACACACATAATACACTTGACTTTTTGGGAATTTAAAGTTTAGCAGAGCCCTGAAATGTTGAATTATCACCAAGAATCTAAAAACCCTAAAATCTCAGGTTCTTATATGTAAATTAAGAGTTACAAAATTCATCCTAGTACCTTTACTAATATAATATCTTTTACAGTATTTTAGTCAAGAAAAAACGTTAGTTTTTGCTTATCTTTTTAGAAAATTATAAAATTGTTTTAGCATAAGAAGAAATTAGAATTTAGCAATCAATGTCTTGAGTAGTGATTTCTAGAGTACTTGTGCTCGACACTATGACATACCACTGAAGTTCCAATATAAATTTTATCTGAAATGATTTGTCAATGTCTGTGAATTTTAGTTGCAGCCTTTGATGTGTTGGCTGCTCCTGTTTTATTCTTTGCTCTCAAGTTTAAAGTTTTCACTTTGTCTATAACAAATATGTTTACTCATGTTTTTCAAAAAAAGTACTGTTCTAAACTAATTTTCACTGCTATTTCAGTCACTTATACCAATCCCTATATTTGGCTTACTGTCTGATCTGCCCCACTTTTGAGAAGGCACAACTGCATTAGTGGTCTTACCTATTGGGCAAACTGGGCAATTGTCTGAGGTCTCACACATGGAAGGACCACACCTTTTAATGTACTTTTGAGTCTTCTTATGATTATGGGGTTCCATTAACTGAATTCTGTCCAGGGGCTCCAGAATGAGTAAGACCAACCCTGAATAACTGTTAGGTACAACAAACAACTCTACTGCTAATACAGAATTACTTTGAACTACTATTAATTCGTGTTACATTAATCTAAGAAACTCTGAAGCTATATTTCTGTGGGTCTTTAGCACTGAAGGTAAAACAAATGAAAAACATCTTTCCTGTTGCATATAACAAAGGTTAGTATGTTAAAAAAATTTCAATAAGTAACCACTGCTACTTTGTTTACCACTTTTCATATTTTGTAGTGACCTTAAATGCATTAAAATTCTTAATCATTTTGAATTTCACAACAACTGTTTCTGGTATAACCAATTTTGGAATTATATATTGGTTTAAAGGAGACACAAGATGATTTATTTTTATAATATCTGATTTTATGGCTCCGTAAGTCATTTCAGTGAAAAGTCACAAGTACATGAGTTGTCAACGTTCTAGGATATCAGTGGCAAATATATAGAAATCTGTTATTATGTATTTAAAGAATTAGTCCTTGAACTGGCTAAGATATTCATTATTATTAACATACAGGTTTCAATAGTAAAAATAATCACTGCTTCCTGCCTAAACATAGTTGTACATTATCACAGTGTCTAGAACAACTGACTTTTTCTTACTCTTCTAAAAAATCTAACAGCAAGTTAAATGTACAATGTATCATGGGATCTACTCTCAGCCAGATTTTTTGGCTACTCCAATTCCTAATCCTATAATGATTGCTGCAACTGTAAATCCTTGTGCTAAAATTCTAGCTCTCATCATGTACTGAGACATCTTTCTCTGGCCTGTTTTCATACTCCATAGTCCATATGATAAAGCTGCTGTAGTAGCAAGACAACCTACTGGAACAAAGGGATTTTCTTTGGTCTTTCTCAAAAGTTTTTCTCGCACACCTTCTTCATGTGGAGGTCTCATAGAGCTCATGTCCCTTCGGAGCTGTATCCACTCTAGTTCTTCTTCCATCTTCTTTTCCTCTTTCTTACTGCTGACCATTGTGATGTTGTCTGACATGCAACTTTTCAGAGAATAAAATCAAAGATAGGAAATGGCTATGTTGAATTTAAACACCACTTCAGAATTTGTAAAAACTGAAAATATGGAAAAATAAAAAACATTATGTTTGTAGTCATACATGTCTCTTTTTAATTGTTTTAAGTTTTGGAATTTAAATATAGCATGCTAGCTATGTAATCCTCTAAAATACAATAGAAGCCCAATTATTACAAAAGAAACAAAATGATGAAATTAATAAATATCATGTTTAAAAGAAAACATGCATCAGAAACTAAAACTAACAAGGGGATTTAACATAAAACACAAGGACAACATGATACTCACTGGTAATGTAAGACATCCTATTCATTAAACTCAACTTAAAAAGAGCTAACAATTCAAACGTTATAAAGTTTTCCTTTAAAAATTTTTTCAAATTTACTGCATCCATAGCATTTAAAAACAATCCATTAAAAAAAAACAACACCCAATTCAAAAAGTAAAACTTAGATGAATATAACTTCTACCCTGCTGTAATTTATATTTGTACCCCCCAGTCCAATAAATCTCACCATTAACCCAAGAATACCAGCATTAAATAGTGACCCTAAACTGGTGTTCTTGGGTCACGTTTGAAAAAAAGATGATCCATCAGTACTATTACTGCTCTTAACAATATTATACATTTCAATCTGATCCCCTCTATCTGCTTTTTTCAAGAAAAAATTTCAGAGATTTTAACCTTTAGCTGCATGACAATCCAGGTATTATCCAAGTAGTCTTCCTTTGAATACTGAACTGTTTCCAACAATTTGATATTCTTCCTGAGATAAGATGCCCAAGATTGAACAGAATACTTCAAATGTGGCTTAACCAGTGACTTGTACACTTAAATTACAGCCTATTTAGACTTGTTTACAGCTTTTCTGTATATACAATATAAAATTCTATTTTCCTTACCACTAGAAACACCATACTGATTAGATGGCTTAAAAGACTGATCAACCATTACACCAGGATCTATTTCTTCCATACCGATATTAAGGTTGTTCCCATTAGAATTATAACTCCAATTATAATAACCTACATACATTACCCTGTATTTGTTATAACTAAAAATCATTTATCTGTCCAACTATGAAACCAAATAACTTAAATCCTCTTGTAAAGCAACAACATTCAAGACCTAAATATCATCAGTACATTTAATTGATTTATTAGTAATTTATTTTTCTATGTCACAGACATAAATTACAAAATAGTAAAGGTCCTAAAACTGATATATCCTTCTTGTGACATTAATCCAGCTTGATTGAACTCTATCTGTAATAACCCTTTGCCTTCTTTCCTCAAGCTACTTTTCTATCCAATGAACCAAATTAACACTTCCACCTATAGAAATAATTATTTTACAAGCCTTGCAAGTGGAACCTTATCAAACGTTTTCATAAAATCCAGATATGCCAAATCCTCACCTTCTTCCCCAGGGGCATAGATCCTGGGGGAATGGAGGGTATACATTCCCCCCTTCATTTTAGGTGGGGGTTATGGTGCATACAATCATCCTCCCCTTACAGTTTGGGCTGATGAATTGTTTTATTGCATCACAGGCCTACAAATTGTGTTTGTTCTTGTGATTCTCGTGTTCTTACCAATCGAATTACATAATTAGGCCTAGATGTAGGCTTTTTCAGTAGACAAAATGTACATCTTTAATATAGGCATGCTTCTAAGCTTTTCGATCTAAGTGATAGTTCGTAAGTATCAGTCAGTAGGCCTAAGTATACATGCAAGTATCATGGTAACAAGATTACTCTGTGACTGCATGTTTACAGCTTTCAGGTTCACATAATCAGAGCTTACCAAATTGCAAATTGAACAGTCCACATAAGTGGTTGCAAAAATCATCCAGCCCATTGGGTGTAAAAAATCTATGCTCCTGCTCTTCCCTAATGTACAGAAGCAGCAGCCTTTTCAAAGAATGCTTAAAGATTAGTCAAGCAATATTTTTCCCAATGAAACCATATGGACAAAGTAGATTTTGAAGAGGTACAACAAGTGTTATCTATTGTGAACTGAGAAACTGAATTAACTGGAGGTATCGATCAAATGTGGAAAAAATTGTAAATAAATAATTTAAGTATTCAAGATAGGCATATTGTTTTTAAAAACAAAAAAATGAATTAGAAAAATTATAATTAGAAAAAAAACAGGAATGCTCACAAAGCATCTAAAGTTTACCATCATAACCTTACAAACATCCATCTTTGTAGTTTAGCAAAACAATTAATATTTACATTGACAAACCTTAAAAACAAACCAAATAATAACTACACTGCTTTATGAGATAAAGTACTAGAATGGAAGAAGTCTTACTAAAGGAAAAAAAAAACAAAAAAAACATGCATATGGTCTTTGAAAGTATAATAATTACTAGTAAACAGTAACAGCTAAAACAATCTTTAGAAGGTGCATTTGCTGTGTACAACTTTTCTGACTTTCTGTTAAAAAGAAAACTTGTACAATCGCTTAAAACTCATAATCTAGTTTTAAACTACTAACTATCCTAGCAGTTCTTCTTTACAATTTTTAAACAAAAATCCGAAACCTAAATCAGACTTTGATAAATCCCATAGTAACTAAGAATTTTATTGTATCACCTGGTATTTTCTTCTATTTTATTTCTGCATGGGGCTGTGGTAAACAGAACTTGAATCCAGAACAGTTCTGGACTCTTGGAAGTTTAAAACTTTTTTTGTATTCTTTGGGTCCTAAATTGGGCTTTGCTTTTAGAATTTCAATGTAATTTTTAGAAATGAAGTGCTGTGGTTCTACAACACATTACTAATTCCACTTTTTTTTTTTTTTTTTCTCAATTCATCTGATCAGGCACACGTTGATACTCAGACAGAACCAATGGCAGTTAGTTCAAGTAATACTATCATATTTTTGATATCATATGATCAATAGTATGCATTCATTCCTGTAAATGCACATAAGTATACATTTCCCAGTACAAACAGTAGTGATGTTAGGTTAGACACACCTGGCTCCTAGATCTTAACATAATCCTCTTTCAAAAAGACTTTTGGTTTGTTTTGAATTTCATGCAAATCTACACGAGGGATAGCTGTGCTAGCTGTCCCAATTTAGCAGTGTAAAACTAGAGGGAAGGCAGCTAGTCATCACCACCCACTTTCAAGGTTTTGACTACTCTTTTAACAAATAGTGGGATTGACCATCACCACATTATAATGCCTCCATGGCTGAAAGGACAAAGATGTTTGGTGTGACAGGAATTTGAACCCATGGCCCTCAGGTTATGAGTGCCTTAATCACCTTGGCCATGCTGGGCCTTTAAAAAGAGTGGTCAGTTTTAATTAAAGCATGAAAATATTTGTCTTAAACTAAAAGTCAGAATTAAAAACATATTCTGCAACCTTTTACCTTGAAACATTATGCATGATGATCCAAGATAATTTATCTATTTTTAAATAATTGTTTCTCCAACTAGAGTAAAATATATTTTAATAAAGAATTATTTTTATATTTGTGTGTTTTATGTAACAAACATTATTTCAGTTGCACAGATTTGTATATCTTGCTATCAAATGCAAAATTACATAAAGCTGACAAATTATTTTAATTATACCACAGATAATTTTACTGGACATTTGTAACTGTTGGAGTGGCTTAGAGATTGGTAGGCATTTGTATTTTCTTATTTACATTTATGATATTAATAGAAGCATCATTAATAAATTAGTACAGTTTCCTAAATACATTAACTTCTTGGGTATTTTATGTTGTTGTTGGCAGTGATGAAGGCCAACACTTTACTGGAGTTTGAGAGGGGTATTGTTGATTTCGTGAAAAAATAGTGTTTACATTTTTACTTTTATCAAGGGTGGATGTGCAAAGACAGTTTTGAAACATATTCTACTGTCCACATATTAAAATTAGCTCATAATTTTCAAATTCTTCTAGTAAAACTCATTACTAATAATCACATAGACATTAAGTACTGTTGACAGTATAAAAAAAATATAACTAATTTGGTTTACAATTATTCAAAACAAATACAGTGAAGAAATATAAATTCAATAGGCCTAACATCAGTAATACAAAACCATACTAAGTTGTATTCTTATTTTTTCACTTTATAAATTTTAAGCTAGGGTTATTTAAAAATTATATTTCAGATAAATCCACAAGTAAATGTCCAGAAAACATCACCAAAACTTGTCAGTTTGGGTATGACAGTCAAAAAACTTACCTGAAATGCTAAACACACACACTCACATTTTTTAATATAACCAGTCCTGCCAATAAGCTTTATTATTGAACAAAATGATACTTGAAGAGTAACTTACAGGAAACAAAAGAAAGACTTCAATGCAATTTGTGAAATTCACGAAGAACAACTTGAAGGAAAGGGTGTAAAAAAAAAATGATTTCAAGCATTAGGTTTAATGGTTCCAAGTTGCTAGTGAAAACCATAACTTAGATGTAAAACCCTATTTTATGTTTCTACAACACGTTGTACAACTGAAAACAGATAATGTTAAATTGTAATTGAGTGTACAACTCAAAATTGCCTGAATTTACTTCTACCTTAGGTTAGTAAGCTTTTTTTTTCCTTTTAATTTTTTCACATCTCTAAAAAAAAATTAATTTTTATTTACCATTCTTTCTACTAAAAATGGTTTTCCTGGTTAATGGATATTATTTAGATATTATCTCTTACTTATAAATGGTACTGCCTCCATAATGCCTAACTATTTTTGATAGATTGTTTAGGCAGAGTATTCATAATGAAACTTTGTAGAATGGATGTCAACTGCCTGTTGTGATAAAAACAGATAATGTTAAATTGTAATTGAGTGTACAACTCAAAATTGCCTGAATTTACTTCTACCTTAGGTTAGTAACTTTTTTTTTCATTTTAATTTTTTACATTTCTAAAAAAATTGAATTTTTATTTACCATTCTTTCTACTAAAAATGGTTTTCCTGGTTAATGGATATTATTTAGATATTATCTCTTACTTATAAATGGTACTGCCTCCATAATGTCTAACCATTTTTGATAGATTGTTTAGGCAGAGTATTCATGATGAAACTTTGTAGAATGGATCTCAACTGCCTGTTGTAGAGAGACAAGTGAAGAGGATGATGTTTTGAAAGTCCTCTAAACTTGTGTCTCCACAACAAGCAGTTGCTATCCATTCTACAAAGTTTCATCAATGCCTAACTAGTTGAAAGTCACATGGACATGAGATGTCAATTTTGTTGCATTGTTTTACTTCTTGAGCCTGTATCATCCATGAAAGGGTTTTTTTCCATTACTGTAATTGGCATAATTTTATAGGTGGAGTTGATAAAGGGTTAAAACTACAAAGCTCAGCTATTTAATCAAAACACACCTAAAACTTACCCAGGCTTCCAGTAGCAAATGCCATCTAAACTGTCTTTGTAATGCAGAAGACAATTCACATTTTAAGATGGTACAAATCAGATAAGGTTTTCCAGAAATGTCAAATATAATTCAAAACCTGAAAATATTATCAATTTCTCAAGTTTTATTTTCCCTAGGTATACTAATATTTAAAGAATAAAATAAATTTTAAAATACTACCACATTAGTATGTATCAGCCTTTTAAAAAAAACCTGATTTAATATACTTTTTGTTTTGAAATTCATTAATGGTAGCAATTTATCAGTTCAATCAAGACCACATCATTTAGGCCTACAAAATATTCAAGCTGATATCACAAAAAGATACTGAACCTACAAAGGTTTCTACTACTAAAAAAAGTATAATAATTGACCATGTCTGTAGTACTGTCCAGTCCTACAGCATTTTAGTAATTAAGAAATATATATATGTATAAACAGCTGGTTTGGGTTGAGAAAATTTTTTATGCAATGGAGCAAACAACATTTTGACCTTCTTCAGTTATCATCGGGTTTGTGAACCTCTTCTGCATAAAAAAATTTCTCAACCCAAACTGGCCATTTTTACATATATATTTTTCTCTACAAGTGGGTTTTCTCATCATCACTAATTAAGAAATAATTTGCTCAGCTTAAATATCCGACTCTGTAGTTAAACCAGAATTAATTTATGATTTATTACTAGTCACTTGGTTATTCTGGAAAGCTTATTGTCACAAAGTAAATAGTCTGAAATCATAATAAAAACCTCTTATAACATTACTTTTGATCTGAACTTGAAACTGTGAGAAATATATTTGTTCAACTATCATCATTTAATAAAGCTGCTAGGTGAAATATCTGTACTTACAAAATTATAGTAAATATATTATCAAAATTGTATACATATAAAAAAAAGTTGCTATAGATGCAATAAAAAAATATTGTGAAAAAAATCAAAACCAATTTATTTTTATTTCAATAATGACGTTCTACATAAAACAATAATATACAGTATAGTTACAATTACTCCACCCACCCACCATGTAGTATAGACTACAAATTATAACTTCATAGTTATCTACACACTAAACAAACCACAGTTTCCAGGCAAATGAAGATGTATTTTCATGAAAGTAGTTGGTTCAAGGGATAATGAAGTAATTTTAAATTACAAAATTAAATTCTCATTAATTATTTATTAATATATCAGGCCATCACATAAAATTTAATACACAAAGTGCATCATTATTTCTGTCTTTGTAGAAGGCTTTAATGACTAAAATATGTAGTAGGACATGTATAAAAATGTTCAGACAAACAAAAAAAACTAACCCAACTCCACTTTTACAGATCATTAATCAAATAAACCCTTATGAAGGTGGATGTGTCTGAGGAACACATTAGGCATAAAATGCTTTGAGTTTAAAAAAGACAACAGTGCAGGAGAAACTACACAAAACATTCAAGGTGTTTATGGTGTGCAGTCTCTCAATGAAAGAAAATGTCGAAGGTGGTTTCAGAAGTTCAGATCAGGTGACTACAGCTTAAGTGATGCACCATATTCAGGTCAACTTGTTGAGTTTAATTATGACTTGCTGCTGGATGCACTTGATGAATATTGTGCTGTAACAATTAAAGAACTAGTACAGAAGCTTAATTCAACCCATTCAACAGCTTGGAAAGGTGTCAAAACATGGAAAATGGGTCCCGCATGATTTGACAGAAGCCAACCTTAAAGCAAGAGTGGACATTTAGACTTCTCTGCACTCTCGTGAACATAACTCATCTTTTATAGACATGTTAATGACTGGAAATGAAAAATGGATATTTTATAAAAATGTTTAGCACTGCAGACAATGGCTCAGTGCAGGTAAACTGGCTAAAGCACAGCCCAAAATGGACCTCCACCCTAGAAATGTCTTGTTAAGCATTTGGTGGGATATTGTTGGTGTGATCCACTTTGAGTTGCTGCCACTCAATGTAGCAATTACATCAGACTTCTGTTGTCAACAATTAGAGCTCTTGAATGTTGCACTAAAAGATAGAAGGCCTGCTTTGATCAATCATAAAGGTGTTGTGTTACACCAGGATAATGCATGGCCCCATACAGCAAGGATCACATCTGTAAAGATTGATGAGCTTGACTGGGGAAAATTTCTGCATCCTCCTTATTCTCCAGACCTTGCCCCATCTGATTATCATCTATTCCAAAGTTTGCAGAACTATCTTGATGGAAAAGAGCTTGGATTGGTATGGTTTGGATTTTGCACAAAGCTACATGAGGGCTATCTGAACTAGCCCTCCCTAATTTAGCAGTGTAAGACAATAGGGAAGGTAGCTAGTCATCACCACCCATTGCCAACTTTTTTTACCAATGAATAGTGGGATTAACCATCACATTATGTCTCTAGAGCTGAAACAATAAGCATGTTTGGTGTGATGGCAATTTGAACCTGCGACCCTCGGATTATGAGTTGAGTGCCTTAACCAATTGGTCATGACAGGCCGAGAGCTTGGAACACGTAAAGATGTCAAAACTACCCTCTTTACCTTCTTTTGCTGCAAACCCCAATAATTTTATAAAAGTTGCATTCAGAAGTTTGTGAATTGTTGGCAGGAAATAATTAATAGTAATGGAACATACATTTTTGATTAAATAACATTAAAAGCGTTTAAAATCCTTTATCTTTTTCTAAACCTTAAATCGGACATTACTTAAGGGATGACCTGACACAAATTCTTAGTTGTCACCTCCTTGTTATTCACTTCTGTGCTACATCCGTAAAAATAATTAATTAATCAAACAGCTGTATAACAATATTTATAAAATTAATAGTACAGTTATGAATCAGCTTGAATATGGAATAGTTTGAGAGTTTTTTTGTTTTTTTTCATTTTAACTGACACAGCCGTTTGTTATTGCACAACGTAAATAACTGTTAATGCTACATGCAAACTACGACTCTACAGTTTCTATGGCAGTCACACACACACAAAAATATGAAAATATTGCTGTATTTTAATATGATGAAGTTAACATGTGACTTACGAGTTACAAAAATCCCAAGAATTTTCGTAATGATGATAAACCTAAAATTTACTGTAGTTTAATGCAAATTAAAAGGTTTAAAATATCAAATACCTCTCCTGTACTTACACGCAACTCTTTCGTCATCTGGTGGATAAATATTTCGTCATTTTTTATTATAATTTATTCAATTAAATAAAAAAACAACAATAATGACACTTTAAGTTTAGTCAGTTTCTAACTTTTTCAAATGAAATATTTTTTGAAAGACAATAGAAATAATAGGTTATTTATTCAATAAAACTCAGTTGTATAGTTTAAAGTTTTATGCTTAATAATTATTGCCCATATATTTCTTCTGGAGTTAAAATATGATCATATATATTCCAGATACAACATTTTCTGATAACTCACCACCTAAATATCATTTCGTATTTTGTAGAATATTTTATTTCATTGGAAGAAAATACAACTACATAAGTTAACCATAAAATACTGTAAAAAAGTGAGTTAAAAACATCCATATACTTAAGAACATATTCATACACTACCACATTTTGTCATTTAATCTCCTTCATACTTTTTCAAGTCTACTGAAACAGAATAGACTTCTCCTCCAACAAATTAAAAAAGGCTCTTATATTATGCCTCTCCAGCATCTTAGAAATAAGTCTGAAATTTTATAACGCTGGTTTCGTTTCACGTGGTGATTACCACAAACAAAGCATCGTGTAGCTTTGCGCTTAACAAAAAAAAACAACAACAACAAAACAGCCAATATTAATGTATATTAAGAAACTTAGCACAAAAGTTTCTTTACTAAAATTAGTTAGCATTAAAAGGGGACTGTGTCTTTACAATAGTTATTTAAAATACATCTCACATATACGAGAATGATAACTATTTTTCATACTAAACATAAACATATGCTCAAATGCAGCTATCTATCGAAATTAAGATTCATGAAAATAGGATAGTTAGCAGTCATGCTACATAATTTTATCTCTTTATTTAATTCTCATAAATTAACCTAAGTTTGTTCATGGCGAGAAACCCACTTGAAATAAAATTGTGTCTCAGAACGGCTGGTATGGATATCAACACTTTTACTCATAAAGCAGAGAACAACGTGTCGACCTTCCTAGGTCATCTTTGTTTTATTAGTAAAATTGTTAATACCCATACCAGCTGTTCTCAGACACATAACTAAATTTGATACTGGGATGCAGTGGTGGCCAAGTTGTGTTAATATTTTGAGCTCATGAAAGAAACACAAGACAATCGAACCAACGTCAAGATTTGAGAGACGAACGTGATTGAGAACTATATCAATTACGTAGAAGATTTGTGCTGTATGGATAAATTTATAATGATTTTTGACATATCACATGAATATCATTGCAGCCGTATTTGCTGTAATATGACTATAGTATCCTCCTGAAAGAACACATGGCAAGAGCTCGCGATTTGCTGAGGGTATTCTAATAATCAACACAACCTGGTATTATGACACAGCTTCATAAAATACTAATTAGTGGACAGGAATTCCATGACACTTGTACAATTTTTGTGCCACAAGCAGTGCAAATTATGCCTTTATCGTGAATTCACTTTGAAAGGGGGGTAGATAAAGTATCTGCTTTAGATGTGGTTAACTAGAAATTAAGAAGCCTAAAACGGGTCTAGCCCCCAACTTGGGAAAGTGTAACAAACAACTTTTGTCAAAAGGTTTGGTAGTCAACCCTCCCAAGGTTTCTTGTGTTTTGTATCTGCCAATAAAAGTACAGGGGCTAGAGACAGAGTTCCTGGTTGATAAAGAAACTGCCAAGAAACTGGTTGTATCAGGCACTTGATGTAAAGCCAGTGAATATCGAATTCATTCTGATAATTGGTCATAGACTAGATATGAATGGAGAGCCACATCTCCACCTATATCTAGATGATGTAACAAAATGAAAGTAATCATCTCTGACATTGATTACGACACTGTAATTCCAGAAATGAACAAGCTGCAGAAATCACCAACTATTTTTGCCTGTGCAACAGCTAGACAGATGAATGCTTTGATGTATTAAAAGGTGTGCAGTGATTTATTACCTTAGACTTGATATCCACATGGCATGATGCAAAAAAGAGCAAAAATTACTTTTAGTAGTACTAATGTTATACGAGTTGTGCATGATGTTGTCTGACTTGTGTAATGTACTTGCCAATTTTAAGAAGTTAACAGAAGGAAACTTGTATGATAGAAATGTCCAGTTTATGTTTATGATGCCTTGCAATTTGGCCACACGTTCATCTCTACTATTGAAATGGTAAGTAGATAAAAAAGTAGGCTTGAAGTTGGAACCAGGGAAGTCAGTATACATACACATGTAGGAGAAATGTTTTGGTCACATTGTACAATTTATCATATTGTTATAATAATGAAGTTTCTTTAGATACCTTAAAAATCGCAGCAGAAAATGATTTCAAACCTTTGATTACGCAGGAACTCTGCAGTTTACTTGATATTATGTTATCAATTTCCACATGGCCACTTCTGATTCCAGAAAAATCGAAAACTGTATGTATCACTGTTTGGGATTTGCAAGAAGGTATCATTGTACCAAACTCGTGTAGGTTGGTTGATATACACACGAGTAGTTCATGAAAATTATAGACTTATCTTCCTCGCTGAAAAATTGAGCAAAAGACAAAAATTCCAGAATTGTCTATACCTCTCTTTCGGTTTGTTTTTTGAATTTCGCGAAAACCTTCACATGGGCCATCTGCGCTAGCCGTCCCTAATTTAACATTGTAAGACTAGAGAGAAGGTAATTAGTCATCACCACCCACCACTAACTCTTGGGCTACTCTTTTACCAACGAATAATGGGATTAACCATCACTTATTGACGCCCCCATGGCAGAAAGGGCGAGCATGTTTGGTGCGACAGGGAATCAAACCCGCAACCCTCAGATTAGGAGTCGAGCGCCCTAACCACTTGGCCATGCCGGGCACTCTATTTTGGTCGAAACAAAGATAAGTAATTGACCAGAATTCCTAAAATTATGTTTATAACCTTTAGAACCACTCTAAAACGACCAAAAATCGGCATATCTCATATTTTTGTATATATATGTATGAAGCCATAAATGTCTCCCACTGGGACAACGCTAAGTCTTCGGATTTACAACACTAAAATTTGGGGTTCGATTCCCTTCGGTGGACACAGCAGATAGCCTGATGTGACTTTGTTTAAGGAAAATACGCACAGACCCGTAAAAGTCTCTTTGTATCAAATTTCATATAAGTTTATGAAAATAAGGTGGAGTAACTGTTAAAAAATTGTGCTTTTTTGTGCCATCTTGACTCCTATAATTAGTAGAATAATCAGTTTAAAAATAAACATAGTGTATGCAATTCACTGTTTTTCTATTCATGAACAAGCTAGAATTACAATTTTTTATTCAAACTGGATTCGTCACTACCAGTCTCTGGAATTACAAGAAGAAATTTCGTTAAGGTATAGCTCTGTAGAAAGAAATTTGTTTGTTTTTTGAATTTCGCGCAAAGGTACACAGGGTTATCCGCACCAGCCGTCCCTTATTTAGTAGTGAAAGACTAGAGGAAAGACAGCTAGTCATCACCACCCACCACCAACTCTTGGGCTACTCTTTTACCAAAGAATAGAGGGATTTATCGTACATTATAATACCCTCACGCCTGAAAGTGCAAGTACGTTTGGTGTGACAGGGATTCGAACCAGTGACCCTAAAACTAGCAGTCGATCACCCTAACCACCTGGCCATGACGGGCCTACAGATTAGAAGTAGTAGTTGAACTATTCGGACGGTCTAGTAGTGGTTTCATGGACCATTTCTTTGCTGTAAAACTGAAGGAAACGGAAAATAATGTAAGAGTCTTTTTATTTTTTGTTTTATTCGTAATTAAGCACAAAGCCACACATTGGACTACACGTGTTCTACTCACCACGGGTATCGAAACCTGGATTCTAGCGTTGTGAGTCTGCTGACATACTACTGTGCCACTGGTTTTCGATTAACGTAAGAGTCGTTTTTACTGGCTCGATTGATAATGTTGTTTAGTGTGACTCGTTTGATTGTTGATAAGTAGAAAACTACACAGTGGGCTATCTATGCGTACCATATCAGTGATCGAACTCTAAGTTTAACTTATATAGTTTGCCACTCAGTTACAAGGGTGGGAAAGATAGTATCTGAGGAAGATATATTTGTTTATATCCAGAACCAAAAGGGTCCTAATTGTATTACTAATTGAAATAAAAAGTGAATGTACTGAGATCTGCTTATATGAAGTGGGAAGCTACATCATACCAAAACTGGTAAAATTATGTAAAGTTTTTAAAACTCCAGGGATAAAAACTGGTTACTTCTTCTTTATAGGATTTCTGTACCGCCTGTTTTGTTTGTTCTGGTTTCTAGTGTAAAGTTATCAACACGATGAATAGAGCTCCGTATTTTAGTATTGTAAGTCCCATAACTTACTACTGATTCGCCAGGGGGCATATCATATGTAATTAAAGTTACTTTAAAAACATTATTTGTGGGTTTTATTTTACTAAAATATCAATCACATAATATCAAAGACTATTTTTATGTGCGGAGGGATAAAAAACTGGTTACTTCTTCTTTATAGGATTTCTGTACCGCCTGTTTTGTTTGTTCTGGTTTCTAGTGTAAAGTTATCAACACGATGAATAGAGCTCCGTATTTTAGTATTGTAAGTCCCATAACTTACTACTGATTCGCCAGGGGGCATATCATATGTAATTAAAGTTACTTTAAAAACATTATTTGTGGGTTTTATTTTACTAAAATATCAATCACATAATATCAAAGACTATTTTTATGTGCGGAGGGATTGGGCGTAGTCTGCAGGCTAGCGTGTTAGGACTATAAATTTAAGAATTAATGGTTTGCATGCACGTACTCTCATTTTGAAGCCTAATGTGCACAACAAGAGTGACAGTCAAATTCAACTATTCGGTCAGATAAGAGTAGCTCCAAATTTAATGATAACTACCTTTCCTCTAGTCTATCAACCCATAGTGAAGAACCACCATGTGCTTAAAACCTTGCACGTGAATAGGCACGAAATCCTAAAACAAACAAATAAACTCAGGCATCCCTGTTTTCTCACTATATTAAACTGAACTGTACGGTGTATAAAACGTAAATTTTTTCGGTTTTATTTTGTTTGTTGTTAAGCACTAAGCTACACAATGGACTATCTGTGTTAGTAAGATGAATATATGTGTATATGCTCTTTATTAAAGATCGAGGCTTACATAGCATAATAAATATTCACTTTGAACTCCAAAATTTTCGTTCACTAACGGTGGGTTTCATATACTGGGTATTATTTAACATCAAAAATTGGGTAAAATCATTCTTTTTTCTTGTAAATACTTTGGGACTTAGTTTGTGAGATCAATTAAAACTTTAATGAGTTTTTTGTTCAAATTTCTTTTGTAACTCATATGCTATTACGCTCCTTTTAATAAATAAAAATCACGTATCAATATACACAGGTAGTTAATAAAAGGGGTTTTGATGACACCAACAGAGCTGGTATTCAAGAAGTTAAAATGAGTTTCTCACAATTTTACATCTAAAGTCCTTGTTTCTTTGATAATTTTTTGTTATTTTCAGGAAGGCTCTTATCTGTCTGTTTCTCGGTAGCAAAGTTGCAAAATGAGCTTTCTAAGCTGTGACATCCAGAAGGATTGATTTCCGAATTTTTTAGTTATGATCCTCTATGCTTAACAATATTCCGTTAGGAGGGGGCATCAAAACTGTTTATAGATGGAAAACTTTATTTTGTAATGAAATAAAGATAATTTATTAAGATTATTCATAGTTGTAAACTGAGTATAAAAATGGAAACCAGATTCAAAGAACACAAAAAGTCACCTTCACACGTTTTCGAACACTGCAAATTAAATAATCACAAAATAACCATAGCAAACACCCAAATACTAAATAAAGAAACAAACATAAACAAACGCAAAATTAAAAAAGGCTTACTGATACAACAACTCAAACCCAAAATAAACAAATACAAAGGAACACCTTTATACCCATATTAATAAATATAATTAAACATCTAAGCACGCCCTATACTCTCAGTTACACAACCCCCTTCAAACATGTGGTCAGCTATTGGCCAGTTACCTCTTTCTTCCGTTGTGAACCTGACGATGACCGAAGAAGGTCGGAATGTTGTTCCCTCCTCTACATAACAATTTTTCTCAACCAAAACCAGCCGTTTTTACATATATATTTTTATCTACAAGTGAGTTTTCCCGTTATCACTCATTTTCTGTTTTGTTTTTGCTAAATAATAAGTCTATTCATTATTTAAACATTCCCGTGTACAAGTGCGACATCCACAATTTATAATATCATCCAGTTTATGTTATTTCATATTTTCTTATCAAATTAATTTGCAATACTTTAAAAAAAAAATGTTTGTGGTTAAAATAGAAACGATAGCAGCTATTACACAATTAAACTATACATAACACATTCCATACAAACATCTTTGACAGAATATGAAGTACTTTACAGTTAAAACACACACACAAACATTTTACTGGTAATTTTTGTTCAGGGTTTCATGTAACAAATTAAGACTTCAAGTGAATTATCAAAATAATAAACAAAATACAAGTTCTAAAAGTATCAAAACCTGTTATGATTTTCTCAGTGTGTCGCAAACTTTCATTAATTATGATCTAAAAATAATTGGTTTAAATTAGTTTAACGAACAAAAAACCATATGAATGCATAACTTAAGAACATGTGACTGATGTTTTACTGCATCTAATGAGATAGGATAGTAACAATAAACACAACAGAATGATTTTAGAATTTGAAAAAGGTCAGCAAAATGTGTTGACTTGAGAAGTTTTAGGTTCTCTTGTTTTTAATTCATATTTCAGCAATATTTACCAATAGTCTTCACAGGTACTTTAAAGCCTTAATTGTATTCATAATATATAGCGTAACTAGGATCAGAGTTGGTTATTAAATAAGATACAAAACTCGAGTGATTTCGAATAGTTTACTTCTTTAACATAGTAGTAAACTATTCGAAAGCGTTCGAGTTTTGGGTCTCTTGTAAAAACTATTGCAACTTCTGTGTACTAACGTTGTACCCAGAATAGGATTAGAGCTGAGAGTACAAAGAGTTTGTAACGACATATTGTAATTTTAAAACTTATTCATAATAGTTTTGTAGTTTAATTGCTTAAAGTCACAACAACCATTGTATTATTTCATAGTTTATTGGTATATATAGTAGAATAATGTCTTCTGTGATAACTGGATTTTCTGACATTTACTCTAAGTTACGAAAAATGTAATGTTAAAAGTTCTTGACAGATGGCAGTAGCTTAGTTTAACGTGAAGTGACTGTTATCTTCAACGTCCCCCGCGGGGTTATCGAGCCCTGGAATTCATCGTTATAAGATAAACATGAAAATCGAGCCAACAGAAATAAATGCTTGTTAAATCAACATAATAACACTTTCCAGTTCAAAAATATATAGATTAATTTTATAAGCTTCACAATATTTTATAAAATTTGTAAGTAATGTTTTTTGATACAATCCTCTTTATTTACACTCAGCAGTTTTTATTAAGAATAAATATATGTGAGTTAATATTAATTAGCCAACTAATTCCAGAGACGAGTATCTAAAGAAAAAGTTCTTACAAGAAAAATTAACATATGAAACAAAAATACAACAACAACTTTGTCAACGTTTGTGTATATAGCGTGATTTTATGCCTGCTTGTTATGACAGCTAATGACTATTGTGTTTATTGCTGAGATAATTAGTTACTCTGTTGTTGTTCTATATATGTTATTACAACACATTCACTTTAATATGGAATGCATATGAGCTGGTTGTTTTCTTTTGTTTGTTTGTTTTGATTTTCGCGCAAAAATACTCGAGAACTATCTGCAGTGGCGACGCCAAGGGGGGCTTGTGCTCTCCAAAAAATAAGTCAAGCCCCCCTTAGCCCCCAATATTGTTACCTACATATATTCATAAAATATGAAAAACATAATCGTCGTTGTTGCTTAACAATTAACATCAAAGAGACATAGATCTGTAGAACTCAACGTCTTCATTAAGACGGAAGTATGTGTCATGCGTCCCATAGCAATGTACTGAATGCACTGAAACTAATGCACTGTATTGCCGCTCCCTGTGTAATGCCATTCTATCTTGAGCTTTGACGAAGATTAGACAACCACGTTGATTTCAAGTTACAACAGGTCATCAGGGAATTTACTTGATAAACCAAAGGTTTCACATTAATTTCATTTATCTTTTATTGAAAAGTAAAACATAGCATGCATGTATAAGTGTATTGTGTGTAGGTTAAAACTATGAAGCATTTAGCCGGTGTTGTGTTCTCTGTGAGATCATTTTGCATTGTGTATCAGCCATCCAAAATTGTACTGATGATTGTGGCATACACTTAAAATTGTGGCTTACAATCCAATTAATGTTATACTTATGATTAGATAATAACCTTACCTGTTAACTGACCAAATACTATTTCTAAAGAATTCTAGAATGAATTTTGAAATTGTCATTGGACTATTTAGAAGTGTTTAATTTAATGTAATGTAGTAGTTACATTATTGTAACAGGTGCTTGTCACAATTATGATAATAAGATGATTGTATCACAATCACAGTTTAGCCTGTATGAATAACGTGAACTTATGAAGAAACCAGCTTTTCTGTGAAGATCAACTGTAATTTAGACATTTTGTTTTGGTGCTACTATGACCATTCAATATCCAGGCCGCGGTTTGCTTTGTTCGAGTGCGCGATTCCCTCCTCGAACGCCTTAAGCGTATGAAAACCGAGCCGCTGACCATGGTGTACGCTCTGTGTATGGCTAACGATCGGCTCAGCCCGATCGAGATCCAGAAGCCAGCCGCACGCCACCCCCCCCGCTTACTCCCATTATATGCCCACAGTTTTACAACATGTCCTATCAAAGCTGTGTTTGTGTTTCCTAATTAGCCCTATAATTTTACAATATCACTACCCTCTAATAAAGTACTTGTGCTATATGGTTAAAGATAAATACTTTCTCTAACAGTATTTCACGGATATGTTCTGGATGTTTTATGCCTTCATAGATAGGAAGCTCAACGAGCTGAATAGAAGATTCTCCTCTGATGCCTGCAGTGTTCTAATGGGTACAACTGCATTGAACACCAAACACTCCACATTTCTGGACAAGCAAGCACTCTGAGGAATGGCAGCAAACTATGGTGTGGTAGAGAATGACCTCGCAGTAAAGGTCCACCAGTTGAACCGGCTAATTGCCAGGAAGAAAGACAAGGGGCAGGAAGTATCCACACCATTGGAGTTTGTAACGAAACTGGAGCCATACAAGGGTGCCTTCATGGATCTCCACAAACTTGTATGCATCGCTGTGACCCTGCCTGTCACTTCAGCTGCCTGTGAGAGAAGTTTCTCATGTCTGAAGCTTCTCAAGACATACTTGCGCAACAGCTGTGGTAACAATTGCACCAGCAACTTTGCTGTCATATCAGTAAACTCCAGGAGGGCAAAACAACTCGATATTGATACTGTTATAGACACATTTGCTGCCAATCACCACAACAGGCGCATTGTTTTGAAGTAATATTGACTATAAACACAACATGATGAAAGATAGTTAGCCTGATAGTGACCTTACTTTTTCTCAGAGTGTATTAACTTCACATGGGATAATTCGTTTCTGCTATGTAAACTATGTCTTTAAGTTATATTTCTTTTCATTTGTAGCTTTACCCTTAATGGTATATTAAATGTTCAATATAAGCTAATCTTGATTTTCTTTATTATTATGTATTACCTTGGGTGGAATTTAGGTGAGCTTCCTCTTTTACATATACGCATATTTTCATTAACAGATTATTTCTAATTTGTAAAAATGAATTATTAACCAGAGTATGAGTTTCCAATGAAAACTGCATTGAAAACGCAGTTCAAAATAGCACACCTTTCTGAAATGTACCTTGGTATTTACATTATTATAATTTACCATCTATACTTCATATTGATAGCACATATCTTAATATGTGATAAAGCAAGAAGTCTGCAGTTTTTTTTCAATTTCAGGTTGTGTTACCAACAGTTTATGTCCAGCTTCTCAAAGATGGCAGCACTATGAAATGTGAGATGAACTTTGGATTGGTTTGATTTGTTTTGAATTTCGCGCAAACATACTCGAGAGCTATCTGCGCTAGCCGTCCCTATTTGAACAGTGTAAGACTAGAGGGAAGGCAGCTAGTCATCACCACCCACCGCCAACTGTTGGGCTACTCTTTTACCAACGAATAGTAGGATTGAACGTCACATTTTAACACCCCCACGGCTGAATGGGCGAGCATGTTTGTTGGGACTGGGATGTGAACCCGCGACCCTCAGATTACGAGTCAACCGCGCTTAACCACCAGACCATGCTTGTTCTCTTTTCAATTACAATGTAATTATATTAATATTGTTGCATAAGAACAGAGAGTGGCCCAGTATTTAGCGAGACAGAATAAAGGTTCGCTTTCCGTTACCACCTGAAAAATAAAAGAAGTAAATAAAAAGAATTCCTCCGCACTTTGGAGGCGTAGATTATGGTCAACTCCTATTTTTGCGTTAGATAAAGAGAAGCCCAACAGTTGGCGGTGGGTGATGATGACTAGTTGCCTTTCCTCTAGTATTTCACTGCCACATCAAGGATAACTAGTGCAGATAGACCTCGTGTAGCTTTGCGGGAAATTAAAAACAAACTACACCTATTCACATTTGTTTTATATTTGTTTAAATCCAATTCAGCAATGTTTTAACCCTTAACGATTTATTTGTACATCACTCACTTCCAGCGGAGTCCACAGATTACATCATAGTAATTTTATGTTTATATGGGAAACACTATAATTAGCAGGATTGAACACTGGCCGTGGATTTTGCATATTTTTTTGTGAGTGACTTGTGTTACAATGGACTTTGTAACCATCAAGGTCATGGACACTCAAACAAGTTGGTGCCTAAGTCTGTTAGATAAATGTGTTTAAACATCCGATGAGATCCATGGATCCAGTCGTTAATTTTAAAGTCGACATCGACTTATTTGGATATTTTTAATAGTTTTGAGTCGATTTGAAATTGGAATTTTCCACTGAAAAGCATTTTATTCAGAGTTTGGCTAATCGGCCCAGTCAGAAATCTTTAAAGTGCAGGTATAGCCGCTATAACTAGAAGTACTCTATGAACCGAATATTGCGTCTGACTGGCGTGTTCAGTAGCATCGATTTTTAAACTGTGGGCTCTTTAGATCAACAGCCCAAAACACCATTTAACCATTAAAGTACTCCCAGCCCATACTTTTTAGTGCTGGAAATGGCAGCCACTGTGGGTTAGCTTAATAATTATTAAAGTTTTTGCATAAATGAATATCCAGATTAGATTCTCAGTGAACTAATTTTCATAGTGATAAAGCGTTCTAAGTTTCTTTCGATTCTCAATTATGATAACATTTAAAAATGGGATTTCTGTATGCATAATAAAACTTTTAAATAATAGCCAAAGTAAATCAAACGATTGCAGATTGTTTGGGCGTAATTTATTATTACTTTATAATTGCTTTTCTTGTCTCTAAATTTTGTCTATCTAAATCAGAAATGCTTTATATTATCAGACTAAAAAATCTATAAAACAGAAAATAAAAAATTGAGAAACTTTAGCTCGTAATTGTACATGATATGCTTTTATTACGTTATGCACTATATGTGACGGTTAAAAATGAATACTTTTTTTACATGTATATTTTTTCTAGGTCTATTGATCTGAGTATAGTTCATTGACTTTAGTCGCTGCTCGATTTCAGCTTCAGGTCTAACTTCTGGCATTAGGGTAAGCACATTAAGGAAACCTTATTAGTAGCATAAGATCGTCTTTAAAGTTCAGTAATGTACGTTGCTCTGTATTATCTATCTGAAAGTTGTACCCCAGTGACACAGCGGTATGTCTGCGGACTTATAGCATTAGAAACTGCGTTTCGATATCTGTGGTGGGCAGAGCACCGATAGCCCAATGTGTAGCTTTGCGCTTAACTACAAATAGACTGTAAAAATTTATACTTGTATTTCTAAGATATTTCTTCGTTAGTCTGCGGATTCGTACCGCTAAAAACCGGGTTTCGATACCCGAGGTGAGCAGAGCACAAATAGCCCATTGTGTAGCTTTGTGCTTAATTCTAAACAAATAAGCATAACATATATGCAAAAACGGCTCGTTTGGATTGAGAAAATATTTTACGTAGAAGAGCGAACAAAGTTTCGACCTTCTTCGGTCATCGTCAGGTTCACAAAGAAAGAAAGAAACAAGCATAACAAAACCTGAAAGTATGGAAACAATAAGTTATAGTTGTTATAATTTTACATAACCTAAAGGCATCACAAGTTCGCCTTTTTTTTTCTCTCTCTCTTTCTCTAAAACACACACACACAATCTCAACTTTTACGGTGATCAAAAGATATGTTGGCCACTAGTCAAATACTATTGGGGTGGGGGGAGACAAGCCCGTCATTCCTACCCTACTGCTGATAATATCCTAAAGTATGTGTCAGTTCGTTGTTAAGAGTAGAAATACACAAGAGGCTATCTACACTGTGCCCAACACGGGTATCAAAACCTGCTTTTACTGTTATAAGCCATCATACTTGATGCTGAGCCGCTTGGAGGGGGCACTTTAAAGTGAAATGGTCGCTTTGTACTATTTTGAAATAATTATTTTATGTTACATAGACCAAGTATTTCAAACGAATAAAATATTTGTTGTTTTTATTTTAATTATTCGTTATTTATATTTTTTATACAAGTTATTACTTCTCTTAAATACTGTCTACTTACCATTCTTTAACCTCATAAATAACTTTCCAAAAAAACTTTTGCATGTATTACAGTTGTAAGATCCAGGTACAAATATTTTAAACAAAAGCATTTGTTTGAACACAAAGATAAGATGGAGTGTCTTCTCTGTGTCCATCGTGGAAATTGAACCCGGAAATTTAGCATAGTTAGTCCTTAAACCTTCTGTTGAGCCACATTGGAACTTAATAGATACAAAATATTTTAGGATTTATTCGTTGTATGCTGACCACGTATTGCAGATAAACGGAATAACTGAAAGTTGTTGAATATAAATCAGTTTGAATACATTTGAGTGTAGAAACTCATCAGGCAGTGCATTTTCATGTTGTTGTTTTCTAAACTTATCTGGTTAGGTTTGTTTCGTTGCGAGTAGACTTCACATGTGAAAAGAAAAACCTGAGTTTCGTATTAAAATCCAGGTGTCATACCAGTGGTGTTTCTTTCTAGACACACTCAGTAAGAGATCAGCAAAATAAACAGACACATATTTCATAATCTGGTTCCCTTCAAACCTCCAGACATGGACAGTAGCTTAATACAATTACCTCAGCCCATTAGGTCAAACACAAACCACAATCATTATGCTAAATATTATTTCCAATACCACGTGCAGGGTGAAGAAAAATTGTTCGGTCTTCGAGTACCCTTGATGATTAATTGTTTCATAACACTCAATCTTACATCAAAACAAAACAACTGCCCGGGAGAAAGCGAGAACCTCCAGCTAGTAAGCTCTAATTGATTACTCTGAGAGAAATCAGTTAACTAGCAAGTACCACACTACACAAGTGCATTCTGAACTCAATATAAAACGTTACCATTAGTCAAATAGTGTGAATGATAATTTAACCTAAAAATATAAATAAATGAAATTATTTTACAACCAAAATGAGCGAAATATCAAAGTGGTTACTGAATGAAATAAACTGAGGAAGACCCAATGTACTGTACACCGCTGAGCATCAAACCCTGTATATTCTTGTTGTAAATTCACTGACTGCTGACTCGACAGAAAGCAACAAAGTGGCTAAACACGTTTGTTTATTTGTTTCAGACTTACATACTAAGATATACTAGGACTATCTGGCTATTCAATCAGGACGAAAAGGTAGTTCACCAACAGAATCCACTTCCAAATTTTGGGGTATTCTAATCGAATAATGAGATTTCACTTTAGCAGTTCCAAAGTGCACAATACTAGTTTGTTACAACAATGTGCGAACCGTGGTCCTTCAAGTTCAGGGTCTAATATACTAAATTTTACATCGTAATTTAAAGCCTGAAAGAAATGATTTTCGTGTAAAAAAGAAATCAAATGAACTTAATGTGACATTCGAGATTAACCTATAATTCTACATGAGTGAAATAAGTTTACAGAAATAGAAAATTAATAAGGTTCGACTGTGAGTTAACATGTGAATCAGATAGTTACAAACAGAAAGCAAGCCCAGAAGTTCACATAAGCAAGATGGAGTCTTAGATTCAAATTCCAATATATCCTTGGATTCTGTGTTTCTGGGCCCCCTCGAATTCCGAGGACACCTTGTTTGAACATGTATTCAAACTCATAAGTAAGCGGGACTGAACTTCGCACACACATTACTCATCACGCGCCTGGAAGTAAAGCGTAGGCATTTTATGTCAGAATTAATAAAGTAAAAAAAAGAGCCAGAAGATATAAATTGGTCCAATGTGAAACGTTTGTTTTAAAAACATCTAAAATATTACTAAATAAATTCACTAACAAAATTGCCTTAATTCAACTGAGATATTTTTTTTAAAAAGACTTTCATTATACAATTATTTCAATTGAGTTTAATAGGTTTATTGACTTATTACACTAAAACTCAGGGTTCTATTCCCTGCAGCGGAAAGAGCGCACAAAAACCATTGTATAGTTTTATGTAACAACAACAAACATTACATATCTACGTATGATGTACAACATATACAACAACAGCAAACAGTATATATAATCTACAATATATACTTGTGAAGTTGATAACAACAACAAACAGTATGTATGATGTACAATATATACTTATGGGGGTGTTAACAACAATTATAAACAGTATATATGATGTACAGTATATACTTGTGGGTGGTGTTAACAACAACAATAAACAGTATATATGATGTACAGTATATACTTGGGGGGTTAACAATAACAATAAACAGTATATATGATGTTCAGTATATACTTGGGGGTGTTAACAACAACAATAAATAGTATATATATGTGCAATATATACTTGTAGGGGTGTTAACAACAACAATAAACAGTATATATGATGTTCAGTATATACTTGGGGTGTTAACAACAACAATAAATAGTATATATATGTGCAATATATACTTGTGGGGGGTGTTAACAACAACAACAAACACTATGTATGATGTACAAGTACATACTTGTGGGATGTCAACAACAAGAATATACAGTATATATATGTGCAATATATACTTGTAGGGGGTGTTAACAACAACAATAAACAGTATATATGATGTTCAGTATATACTTGGGGGTGTTAACAACAACAATAAATAGTATATATATATGTGCAATATATACTTGTGGGGGGTGTTAACAACAACAACAAACACTATGTATGATGTACAGTACATACTTGTGGGGATGTCAACAACAAGAATATACAGTATATATATGTGCAATATATACTTGTAGGGGGTGTTAACAACAACAATAAACAGTATATACGATGTTCAGTATATACTTGTGGGGGGTGTTAACAACAACAATAAACAGTATATACGATGTTCAGTATATACTTGTGAGAGTGTAAGAATGAAGAACAGTTTCATAAAAAAAATCTGGAAGATAAAAAATTTGAATAAGATGAATGACACTTTCAGATTTTCCATTATGCTCATGGACAAAAGGAAAATATGCTGTAACTATTATAATGACTTTTTTTTACCACTGGATGGATCACGCGCGCGTTATACACCTCTGTGTTACAATCAAAATCATAACTTTACCTTTTAAGTTTACAACACATTTGCAGACCTATTTATTTTGGCGTAGCTTTGTACATCAAAGTTAGATAATTTACGAAAGACATGTCTAAACATTGTACCAGGAGATTTATATGGCGCAAAAGCCTGAAATTAAGTCCCTTGATTTATAATCTGCCAATGAAGAGACTCGTTTTTCTGTTACTTTTATGACAAAGTTTCTTCTTTTACAAAAATGGCGTCGAAGACAAAACAGAAAGGTGAGACTTTAGCACCTTATGTTTTTAACCTTGTCTGTTTTGGGGTACCGACGTCTTTTTCACAGGTATTTTAAATATCATAGGCTTAACATGTGCAGTTAGATGAAGCAATTAAACCTCTTCATAAATAGTTAAAACAGGACACTAATGTGTGGTATTCGTAAAAAAACAACAAAAACTGTTGAGCAGTGAGCATTAAACCTCTGTGAATAAAGATATGTCGTGAAACTGGTATGAAGCATGGTTACATTTGTGGTTTTTATACGCTCATTTTTAATTTTTCATCTGATGTATAAGAACATGCCAGTCTAAATAACTTGCTCTTTGCCATGATTTTGAAAACACTGCATATGTGAATTACAACCTTTTCCAGATGAAATTCAGGAACACGAGTAAAGTGCAGATGGTCGATGTATTTTTTATAACACTGGTTTGCAAATGTATGTAATCACTTGCGATAAATGAAGCCGCATAACGTCCGCGATGATATATATGTACTTTAGTGCAGGCATTTCCATTAACGACCTCAGTTTCAGGCTTAATGTTCCTTTAAAAGGCTCTTGAAATTTTAGATTTTATTACGTAATAAAAACGTGTTTATTGTGTTTCATTCCTTTTAAAACAGATACAGTGCATTTTTTTTGTTTAGTCTCGCTCGTGTAGGTTTTCCTGATATTGTTTCTCGAGGACAACAAACCCTAGAGGGCGAGATACCTTACATTGTTCCATTTGTAAAAAGCGGTTATCAGTTGAACACCAAACACACGTACGTACAATGGTTGAACCCGTTACGTATGATTGGACAGTTCATAGGCCAGCTCGTACTGTCATGTAGATATGTTCCTCTGAGATGATATTGCCAGGTGTGATGTAGTTCACGCCGTAATGGTGGTGAACTGCGGAGTGATTTGTGTATTGTAGCAGCTAATCTACTTGTAACCGTACAAGCACATATTAAAGATGATCTAGCTGTGTAGTTTTCAGCTGTTTAAACTGTCGTTTGTAATAAGACAGGCTTGAACGTGGTTTGGTAGATTTACTATTGAACCAGTGTGGCTTCAATATGTGTCGTTGTCAATGCCTAAACGAAGAAGTAAGTATTGCAATTTCTTTGTAATAGTACAGACAAAGTAAAATGTCTGATGATTAACTGTTTCTAATTATATATATGAGTTAGTTTTGAGCGTTTTTAAATTATGAATATTCAAAGCCCCATCAAGTTCGAAATACCATTTATTTACACAGTAAACCCGGTATAAGGCGGAACCGCACGGGACCGAGTAAAATTTCCGGCTTAGAGAGTGAAGGTGTATTTGCTTAATTATATATAATTCTTGATCTGAACGTTACACTTGCTTGACTCAAGAGAAGTAAGACGTTTGTGAATGAAGTTATTATATTATTTATGCTATATTTTTGAGAATAAGAACAAAAATAGACATTCAAAATATACCTAAGTACACAAAATCTTAATCAAATTTATCTGAAGAAAGTGTCCATTTTCAACTGTTTTAATGGGCTTTCTCATGTGGATAAAAGAGAACGCCAATTCTACGGCCTTTCCATGAAGTTCATTTTCCCCCTTCATTTTTACATACAATTTGATAGCGTTAATATAACTTAACACTTGCGATGAAGTAGGAATTTCTATTTCCATAGTATCTTTTCCATTTTGTTCATCTTCTGAACCTCTCACACTGTTACCATCTTGCGATTCTATTATACATTTTAAATCAATTTCATCATTTTCTGTTAAAACATTTTTGTCAACGTTCAAAAAACTATCCGCGTTCACAGAATCATCTGCATCAATCTTCTCAATCAGAGTTTGGATTTCACTCAAATCGTCACAACAAACAGTTAAAAAAATAAGGGTATTTAGTAGCTTTTTTAAAAATGAGGGTATTAAGTACATTTTCCCTAAATTTTAAAATTAGGGAAGATAGGAATTTATTCTTTTCGTGAAAATTATTTAAAGAGTAAAATTTTGTACTTAAAAGACAAATATATTTCTACAAATTAGGGGTCTAATTTAACTGCAAAAATAATGACGGCAGAAAAAGAACAGAATATATTTAACCAATACTTATTGTAACAAAATGTCCGAGAATTTATTGATATTTAAACAAAGTATTAATCAAACAATAATTCATTGATATTTAAAGAAATTGTTAATTAAATAAGAAATTAATATTTAATCAAAAACGTTTTTCCGCCTTACTCAGGTTCTAATCCTAGTTGTTAATAGATGAGGTAGGTGAAAGATAGTTTTCCGTCCGCATTACGCAGGTTCCACCATATAGAGGGCCTTTTATAAGAAAAATCTTATGATAATGTTGCAAAATTTTGATAGTTCCTACGTGTACAGGTTTTCGCCTTATGCAATTTCCGGCTTAGACAAGTTTTACTGTATTTATATTTCTGAGTTTCTTCGGTTGGTAGCGCTTTTGTAGATTTAACTCTCCAGCTAACCTAATTAAAAATAAACAGAAATTGCATATGATAAAAATACATATAATCTTCAGTAAACTTTATGTTCATATATGTGTTTGTGTGTGTGTACTTATAGGCACATACATTAAGCATAATATTCTAGATATATCAGAATGATTTATGATTATCTATTATGCAAAATTAATTAACAATTGAAAGTTGTAAATAATCAAACAATTTAAAAACTTAAATCTACAAATTAGGTAAATGAGATTAAGCTTTCTTTCGAGTTTTGGTATAAAATAACTTTCATATGATCAAGAAACTAAATTGGCGTAAAAAAAGAGGCTCTTGTAATAGATTAGAGGTATTTAAGATATAATTGTAAAAATGTTTTGAACATTTTAATGGGCTCTGACATTGATTTCTAACATCAAACTAATGCTGATTCACTTTAAATCTTAAACTTGTGTTTAACCAAGTCTTCACATATTGTACATTTTAACACACAACACAGTTTTGAAAGCAGCAAGATAACAATATTTTCATTTTAAACATAATAGATCCATCTGTGTTTTTAACGATATGACATTTCACTAGGTTGTAGAGTAATGTCTTCTTATCTGTTTTCATTACTCTATTTATAACAAGGTAAATCGTTGAAGTTTTTAGGTTATCTATAGGCTACTATAACATTATTATTACTTACAACCCTTTTTATGACACCAGATATACAGGAGGTGGTTAAAGTCTTGTACTCTTTAATATCAACTTGTAATCCTAGAATATACGAAGAAATTTATGTTAACAGTACTCACTGACTATTAGTTTTTTGCACTATATACAAAATATGTACAGTTCACCTTGCTGAGGTATATGGAATATTTATTTTGAATTGCCTAAAATGGTTACTTCTAAAATAAGCAGAAAATCCAAAGATTGTATCGTTTTTCAAGCTTTTCAACAGTAAATTTATTTTTTTTCTATTTATAAGTAATTAGGCTTGTTGGTTACGTTCAACTTGCTGAATCTCGATGTCCTGGTAGGACAACGGTTTTCTACTAGTTGTATTTGTTTTTTTTTTTGTGTGTGGACGAACTGCTAAAACCGTTTATTTTAAAAGATTAGAATTAAGAGTTGATTTAGATCAGGGGTTCTCAAATGCTTGATTAGTTGCTCCCTCCCCGAAAGTATTTAAAGCTGTGACGACTACCCCTCACACATGTACCTACAAAGTGCTAGCAGGCTACTACACATGTCCAGAAAATAGCTGTAATCGTAATATTTTATGGTCTAGTGACCCCCTACAACACCCCTCACAGCTTGTGAAACGTTGATTTAAACTGTGCCTTACTTTCAAGTTGAAACGGTCATGACATGAGTTTCATTACACTAGATGCAGTATATTTATAATTATAAATTAATATTGAACATAAATATGGTATTACAGCTGTAGATTATTGTTATGAACATTATTCAGAATTTTATTTTTCAGAATTAACTTCCCCCAGTGGCTGAGCGGCATGTCTGCGGATTTCCACGCTAAAAACCGAGTTTCGATACCCGTGGTAGGCAGAGCACAGATAGCACATTGAATAGCTTTGTGTTTAATTCAAAACAACTTTTCAGAATTACTTAGCACTTTTAAAACTGTAACTGCGTAATTAATATTGTTTATTAATTGTTATATATATATATTTTAGTTACTTCAACCACAAGGTAAGAAGCATTGTAGATACACAAATGGCTCCTATCTATCATGTTTTAGTTGTGGGTTTATTAGAAGAGATTTAAGCTATTTTAATCTGTGAACGAAGTTCATGTTAATTATTACGTGCCGTCTCATTGGCTTAGATAGAGAGATGGTTGTTTCATTATTGTTTGGAAAGAAAACTAAATTGGTTTAGTTTTGGTCAAGTTTTGATTTATCCCAAAAAAATTAAATTTACTGCTTTAAAAGCTTATAGAACTAATGTTTTCAATATATTGATTGAGATGTCTGACATCTTTACAAACTAATGTTTCATAAAGTGACCGATTCCCACGCTTATTTATAATTTAAAAGTAACCATCCTACAACTGTACAGATTGTGTATATGGTTTCAAAGCTAATAATCAGTTATGATTATTACCAGTCAATACTACGCATACTCCAGGATTACAAGTTAAGTGAACACTAACAGTACATCCACCACTATAAGAATAACCGTAACTAGTATTAATGTCACTGTAGCTAATAGAGAATCCAGAAGCTTGAACCGTTTACTGTGTTATAAACATGATAGTGAAAATAGACTAGAATGTATAATTCAGTGTAGGAAGATAAATGTCTGTTCTGTAATTTAGGTTATATTAATAATATAGTAGAAACATAATGGAAGTGTTATTTTTAAAAACAAAGTGCTGTATTTTTGCACTTTTAGTAATTGTAATTATGTGTTCAAATGTACAGTATGTGGAGATAGTTACACTGGACAAACAGAATTACGTGTTATAATGAATTAACACAAATTTCTTATTAGAAGGTCCGGGTCAGAGCCCTTGAATATACAAAAAAAATCTAAAATTGTATTTTAAGAGCCCATGAATTTTCTTTCAGTTTTAAGATAATCAACAACAACAGAAGAAAATATTACCTTTATTAAAGGTTTTTAGAAACAATTTTTGGAATTACTGGAGTTTTATTTATATATCTTTTGGATTTCTCCTGTTTTTAAATTATGTTCCATTATTTACTGGCTTTATTTGTTAATGGATTTTATACTATGCAATTATTGTTTACATAATTTTTTAAACTATTTTATGTTTTTATGTATATGTATGCATGTATGTATGTATGTCTATCGACTCTGTTAGAGATGACATGTACTTGTTAATTGGTTCGCCAAAGAGTAGGGATAATTATAGTTAATAATTCATAAAACACACCATCGAAGTAAAAATTCGAACTTTACGTGAGACTCGTTGATTATATTAGATCTTTAGAATCGTTATTTTTTGTGTGTATGTACACACACACACACACAAGGCAACTACGAGTCTAACCCATGATTGATTGTTTCAATAAAAATTGATATTTTTGTTACGTTTTAATTAAATACAACAGTATTTCTTACAACTTAGTGGTGTTAACAGCTTTTCGTATTTTTGATTTCCAAATAATAGCTTCAACCGTATTTGCGTCATCTTCGGTTTCTGATAATAATGCCTCTAACCATATCTAGAAGAAAAAAGAATAAATACAGTTGGAAATTTAATGCAAGTTTATATACAAAAAACAAACGTTTGTAGTAAAACTTGGATAATAACCATGCTGATGTCAGTGGTTGTAATACTTTTATCCGCATGCTTTCAGATATACCAACACCAGGTGGGAAGCGATTCTAAAACGTTTGATACGTTGATAACAAAAATAGGCTAATAATGGTAAACCTATTCATTCTTCATTTTCTTTTCGTTATTGCAAAAAGTAATGCTACTGGTCTATCATTAGGCAAAACTCCTAATTATCTCCTCTCGGTGTGGATTCCTGTACGTGGTGAGGGGACCTCCCAGGGAAGGTTCTGTTCTTTCAGTTTACCTCCTCTGGGATCTAAACATCCACCCACGTGTTTGCCGTGAGTGGCGACCCGTGAATGGGAGGAGAGGATCCTGGTGTTTGAGGGGGTCCAACCCTAACACACCATTTTGGCCTTGACTTCCTGTAGACGGGCGGTCTTTGGGTGGCCTCCCCTTTGGTCAATCGGCTGGTCCACTTGGACTAGAGTCAACCAAGAACCAGTGTTGGAAGTTCTCAACGGGTGTTGTGGACATTGTGTCTGATGCTGGTGTTTGGGTATAGTGCTCACGAAACCCTGGCGTTGCTGCAATGTCCTTGCATGACAT
The DNA here is from genome assembly GCF_004210375.1 of Tachypleus tridentatus. Classification (NCBI taxonomy): domain Eukaryota; kingdom Metazoa; phylum Arthropoda; class Merostomata; order Xiphosura; family Limulidae; genus Tachypleus; species Tachypleus tridentatus. The sequence continues at coordinate 20,818,531 of NC_134836.1, forward strand.
TGTAGTGCGTCCCCTCTCAGGGCTCCATGGTGGGTGGGGTCAATAGGTACCGAAATTTTTCTTTTTTCCAATGGATCTTCCAATAAAAATTTAAATAAAATAGTGAAAAACAGTCAATAGGTAAACGACCACGTCTTGAAGACTCTGAGCAGCAATCTTCAACATCTGTAACACCTGTACCCCATTTTCTTATATTACATTCTCTTTCAGAAAAACCTTTAGGGCAAATGTCCCCCTTTTTTATTCAGAAGGGACTAGAGGGACTTGCTGGCTCTTCAAAGTCAATAAAGGAGCTTCGATCTGGAGACATATTGGTTGAAACATCCACATGCCAACACAGTGAACTCCTCTTGAATTCAAAGGCAATTTGGGATGTACCTATTGAGGTTACCCCTCATGCTACCTTGAATTCATCACGAGGAGTTATTGTTGAGAGTGACTTGAAGAACGTTCCCGAGTCAGAGATTCTCGTTGGTCTCTCCAGTCAAGGAGTTTCTGCAGTGAGGCGCATCTCATGCGGCTACCTTGCTAACTCGCAAAGACGGAGTTACACTGCCGACAAATATCCTCGTTTTGACATTTACATCGCCACGTGCACCTGCCACCATCAAGGCAGGTTATCTAATTTGCAGGGTACAGCCGTACATTCCTCTTCGATGTTTCCAATGTCAGAGGTTCGGCCACTCAAAGACGTCCTGTTGTGGTTTCCTGACATGTGCTCGTTGTGGTGGCAAGGACCACGATGCCTAAAAGTGTCACACGGACCCACATTGTGTCAACTGCAATGGTTCCAACCCTTCCTACTTTCGTTCTTGCTCAAAATGGTTGGGGAAAAAGAGGTGCAGCGTTTGAAAACGACCCATAACATTAGTTATCCTGAGGCTCGGAAATTGCTGTCCGCCACTCCATCTCGCACATATGCTGTTGCACTTCGTTCCACAATTACAGTGGGAGTGCAGACAGATCTCTCTGTACCTCCAAGAGAATTGTTTTCAAAACAAATGAAAAGCCTTTTGACCTCCATGGTTAAAAAGGTTGATGAATCGACTTCTACACCCATCTCTGTTTTTCCCATACATTCCAACAAACCTCAAGATCCACATCCTTCGGTTTCAAATACAGGTATTTCTTCTTATACATCTTTTTCTCCAACCCCACGATGCAAAACAATCATTCGTTCGCGTCCTCAGTCACTGGAATCACATTCCAACAACAAAGACCTGCCCCATCGACCCAGGGCAGGATCCATGGAGGTCGATAGACCTCCTCCAAATAAGGACAGTAAGGAAAAAAGACGTGGTCGTAAATAGAAGGGTTCTACAGCCACTTCGCCTACCCGTCATTAAATATGGCTACCTTGATACAATGGAACTGTCGAGGTTTACGTTCTAATCTGGATGATATCAAAATACTGATTGTTTCCTACCATCCTGTATGTCTTTTCTTACAAAAAACATTTCTAAAACTTGCTGATACAGTCACCATTCGGAAGTTTTCTCTGTACAGAAATGACAGGCTGTGTGATGGACGAGTACATGGAGGGGTGGCACTATTGGTTGATCAGCATGTGCTCACCCTGTTTTTGTCACTCAATACACCCTTAGAGGCCGTAGCTATCTGTGTTTCCTTGGGTCATACCATCACTGTTTGTTCTCTCTACCTGTCCCTTGAAGAGACATATGATCAATCAGACCTTGATGCTCTCGTTGAACAGTTGCCGTCTCCATTTCTAATCCTAGGGACTTTAATGGACATCATCCCCTCTGTGGAAGTGCTGTTATTGATAGGAGGGGTCGCTCTGTAGAGCGTGTATGCCCTCTGATCACAATCTTTCTCTCTTCAATACTGGTTCTTCCACTTATTTTCACGCACCTAGTCAGTCCTTTACCGCTTTTGATCTCTCGGTTTGCTCTCCTTCATTATTCTCCCATTTTTCATGGAGGGTTGACAGTAATCCACTAGGCAGTGATCATTTTCCTATACTTTTGAGAGAGACTGGCTGTGGTCGATGCCACCCATCCGCGTGCCCAGGTGGAAGCTGGATCAGGCAGACTGGTCCACTTTCACTGCTCTCGCAGAACTTGATCCTGCCATCGTGAATCAGCCATCAATAGACGACTGTGTGGCAGCGGTAACTGACTCTATTATACAAGCAGCTGCTCAGTGTATTCCTAAAACCTCGACACGTTTTCCACGATATCCTCGTCCGTGGTGGAATCCTGCTTGCCACTTGGCACGGAAGGCTCAAACACGGGCCTGGAATACTTTCCGTAGATATCCCACACTTTCGAACTGCAACGCTTTCCATCGGGCCCGTGCACATGCTAGGTGGGTAAGACGTCAAAGTGAGAAGGAATCTTGGATTAAGTTCACAACTAGCATATCTTCTGCCACTGGTTCCAAGGTCAGTTGGCACTACAATTCTGTCCCCCTCTCCATCTTACTCTCTGATGTCCAAGAAGTAGCTGATGTCCAGAGCATCGCCGATACTCTAGGTGAAAGCTTTTGCCGGGTATCTAGCACTTCTGCTTGTTCCTCCACCTTCTTGGCCATCAAGACTCGGGCGGAGCGTTCACCTCTTTCCTTTCGAACTGACTATCTTTTTTACTACAATTGTTCCTTTACACTGGTGGAACTGAAAATGGCCCTTCATCGGTCTGGCAGTACATCTGTTGGACCTGATGAAGTACACTATGACATGCTGTGCTATCTCTCTCCTGCTTCTCTTGCTATTCTTCTAATTGTTTTTAACCGGATCTGGCAGGAGAATGTTTTTTCCTGATGCCTGGCGCCAGGCTATTATTTTACCTTTTTCTAAACCTGAGAAAGATCCCAAGATTCCTTGAAACTACCGTCCAATTGCTTTGACGAGCTGTCTCTGTAAGACCTTAGAGAGGATGGTTAATGCTCGTCTTGTTAGGTTCCTTGAATCAAACAACTACCTCTCGCCCAACCAGTGTGGTTTCCGACGACAGGATTCCACCACGGATCACCTAATTCGACTTCAAACATCATTCAGAGAAGCCTTTATCAAACGCCAACATCTTGTTTCAATATTCTTTGACATTGAGAAGGCTTATGACACAACATGGAGGTATGGCATTTTGCGAGGCCTCCATATATATGGGTTACATGGCCATTTACCTATGTTTATTAAAAAAATTTAATGGAGAGGAGATTCCAAGTTCGTGTGGGTTCGACACTTTCCCATTCTTTTGTACAGGAACTTGGGGTCCCTCAGGGCTGTGTTTTGAGCGTCACACTTTTCAGTATAAAGATAAATGCCATCACTGAACAACTCCCTCTCACTGTTGCAAACGGGCTCTATGTTGACGACTTTCACATCTCGTATCAGTCGTCGAACATGAGACATATTGAGTGGCAACTACAAACTGCGCTTAATCATGTACTGAAGTGGACCACGGCAAACGGCTTTAATTTCTCTCTCTCTAAAATCATTTGCATGCATTTTTTGCCGCCAATATGGTATTCACCCTGATCCTGAACTCCGTATCGGTGAAGTTTTGCTGCCAGTGGTCCCTGAGACTAAGTTCTTGGGGCTTATCTTTGACCTTAAGCTGACCTTTATACAACACTTAAAGCAGCTACGGGTCAAATGCACAAGAGCATTGAACATCCTCCGTGTCCTTTCTACTGCCAGTTGGGGAGCGGATCGATGTTCCATGTTAAAGATATATCGTGCTCTTATTCGTTTAAAACTCGACTATGGATCAATGGTCTATGGCTCTGCCAGACCCTCGGCCTTAAAGATGCTAGATCCCATTCATCACCAAGGACTTCGACTCTGCACTGGGGCTTTCCGTACCTCTCCAGTTCAAAGCTTATATGTTGAATCTCATGAACCTTCTCTGCACCTTCGCCGCTTGCAACTATCTTTACTATATTCTTCGAAACTTCGTTCCTTACCAAAGCATCGCACCTGGGGATGTGTTTTCCTTCCTCAGTGGGCCTTACCTTTTCGAAACAAACGATCTGCTATTGCTCCTTTTGGCCTTCGCATCCAGACGCAATTGGATGAATTGGGTCTGTTCTTGGAAAACATTGCAGAATCCACTGGTCAGCCCATCTCCCCATGGCTTATTACAGCCCCCAAATATGACCTTTCCTTAAGTCATCTGAAAAAGGCAGATACTTCCCGATTGGAAGTACCGTCTTTTATTTGCTAAACATCTTTCGAACAACCTTTCTATTCCAATTTATACGGATGGTTCAAAATCAGGTGACTCTGTGGGCTCTGCCATGGTTTGTTGCAGTTCAGTGGTTGTGCGCAGAATCCCCGCTGCAGCTTCTGTATTCACTGCTGAACTGTACGTCATATCTCTTGCCCTGGATCATATTGAAGCTGAGAAGTACTCCGACTGCACTATTTATACTGACTTCCTTAGTTCTCTACTAGCCCTGGAATCACTTCCAGTTGGCTCACACCCTGTTCTCACTGATATTCAAAACAGACTGGCCCATTTCTCATTAACGTCTACTTCTATCTAGTTTTTCTGGACACCAGGCCACGTTGGTATTCGCGGGAACGAGCTTGCAGACACGGCAGCTAAATCTATCTGCTCTGGCACTATTACCACTGTGCCTATTCCGTACATTGACTATGGTCCTGTATTCAAGGCTTGGTTCCGTGCCAGCTGGCAGTCCACTTGGAGTGAGCAACGCAACACAAGCTTTTTCAAATAAAACCCTATATTGGGCTTTGACCATCTAGCTTCCGTAAGATTCGGAAGGAGGAAGTTGTTCTAACTAGACTACGCATTGGTCACAGTTTTTTAACTCATTTTTTCTTTTATCTAGAACTGATGCACCAGTGTGTAGTTTGTGTAACACTCACATCACTGTAAGCCAGATTTTACTTTCTTGCCATCGTTACGACTCTCAACGACGGCACTATTTTAAACATGTTCTGTCCCTGGGTTTGTCTGTAACATTGGACAGTGTTATTGGTGATAGTGACACTGCCCACCTTGATAAAGTTTTTAGTTTTTTAATGGCCATTAATCTTTTTTAACCTCATTTTTAAGTAGTTTGATATTTATTCATTACACCTTTTTAATTGTGGTTTCCTTTTCAGTCTCAATCTCTCTAGTTCAATTTGACATTGAAAAATGACCAGAACATTAAATAACTCGACACCAGGACTGGAAAGTCCAACTTCAGGTGACTAACGCTGCAGTTTGAACTACCCGTTAGTCGTTCTGGCGAGTTGTTATTACACTTTTGCTACATGTCATTTAACACTTTTATTACTTTACCTTTTAGTACTGGCCATAATGACACATAACCCGGAACCAGGACTGGAAAGACCAACTTCAGGTGACTGACGGTGGTTCTTATACATACCTGTTAGTCTTCCTGGCGGGTTATGATCATTACCATTCTGCTGCAGGAAGTCCTTTACAACTTTGTAGACTGGATGTCAACATTGGTTTTATGACATTTTATGTTTTAATTGCTGTTTTGTTTTTACCTTTGTTTCCTTTTACGAATTTTACTACATTTACTTTACTTTTACCTTTTTACTGGACATTATTACGATTTTGCTCTTTGTCTTTTGACACTTTTCTTATTTTATATTTTGATAATGGCTGTTTTTACACATAACCCGGAACCAGGACTGGAAAGGCCAACTTCAGGTGACTGATGGTGGTTCTTGAACTTACCTGTTAGTCTTCCTGGTGGGTTATGATCATTACCTTTTTTGCTGGAGTAAGTACTTTACAACTTCTTTTACTCTGCTTTCTCTCTTACCATTGTAAACTAGGTGTCAACATTGGTTTTATGCTTTTTCTGTTTTTCATTGATGTTTTGTTTTACCTTCATTCTCTTTTATGTATTTTACTACATTTACTTTATTTTTACTTTTTTACTGGACGTTTGGCGCAGATAGCCTAGCTACATTGTGCCATAAAACACAAAATCAGTCAATCAATCAAACTTAATTATCTATCTAACCAATTGTTATGTTATTCATTTAGTTACTAGAAAGTATCTAATACCAGACATAATTGGGTCGGAAGATTATTTGTGGATCGTTATAAGGCTTATACTCCACTTGGTGACTTTGCATTAAATTTTCTCGTGTTAGAAATTGAATCCATTTCCTAAAACGATTTGTTATATTACTGTAAACAAAGAAGCGGTAATAGTGTCATGGAATGGCGAGTATATTTATTTTGAGTAAATCTTTATCTTCTCTTCAACAATAACCAGTATATACCTAGCTCACTGCGCTGCATTTATTATTTTTGAACAATACACATTTTATAGACATCACAAAAAATTTCCATTCATTCAAACGTGTAAACATTTTAGCTCGAGCCCATTCAACTTGTTTCTGTTCTTTGTTGATATTGTTGATGTATGGACTTATTAAAGTAGGTATTAAAAGTTTATATGCAAAAACGGCTCGTTTGGGCTGAGAAAACACTTTACATAGAAGAGCGAACAACGTTTCGACCTTCTTCGGTCATCGTCAGGTTCACAAAGAAAGAGGTAACTGACCGGAAGCTGACCACATGTTTGAAAGGGGTTGTGTAACTGTGTGTCGAAATGTAGAGGGCGGTATTAGATGTTTGAATATATAATTTTTTTTATTATATTAATATAGGTATAAAGGCGTTCCTTTATATTGGTTTATTTTGGGTTTAAGTTGTTGAATAAGTAAGGCTTCTTTAATTTTACGTTTGTTTATGTTTTGTTTCTTTATTTAGTATTTGAGTGTTTTTTATGGTTATGTTGTGTTTATTTGACTTGCAGTGTTCGAAAACGTGTGAAGGTGACTTTTATGTTCTTTGAATCTGGTTTCCATTTTCTACTTGTTTCTCAATATAGAAGTCGTGGCAGTTATCACATTGTATTTTATAAATAATGTTGGTGTGGTGTTTGTCAGTGTAGTTTTACATAGTATAGACCTCAGTTTTGTGCCGGGTTTTGAATAAATTTGGTATTAATTGAATGTCATATTTTGTTACTAATTTTGCCAAATGTTGGTTATTTGTTTGCTGATGTCGGGAATATATGGTATACAGCAGTATATGGTTTCGTGGTTTTTTTGATTCGTGAGCTGTATTTACTTTAGTTGGTTGATTTTGCTTTCTGTGTAGGTGTGTGCGTATAATGTTTTCTACGGTTTGTGGAGGAACTGATGTTGGTGAAGTATTGTTTTATTTTGTCTAATTCATCGTTAATTTTATCTGGTGAGCATAGTTTTATGGCTGTGTTTATTTGGTTTCTTAGTATGTTGAGTTTTTTTTTGTTTCATGTGCTGAGTCCCAAGGAATGTATAGTCCAGTATGGGTGATTTTTCGGTGGATTTCTGTTTGAAATTGTGTATCAGTTCTTGTAATTTTGAGGTTAAGAAATGATATTTGATTGTTTTCTTCCTGTTCACATGTGAAGTTGATGTTGGGATGTATAGAGTTAATGTGATTGAAAAAATTAAGTATGTGTTCTGTAGATTTGAATCCCGCAACCGTGTCATCTACATATCTATACCAGTATAGTGGTGGATGTAATGCTGTGTTAATTGCTTGTGTTTCAACTTGTGTCATAAAAATATTGGCTAGAACTGGTGATACTGGGTTGCCCATGCTTAGGCCGTTTGTTTGTATATAGTTTTGGTTGTTGAACATGAAGTTTGTCTTTATCGTGGTGAATTCTATGAGGGTTGCTAACTGGGCTACATAGCATGGGCATTCTCCAAATATGTAACATCAGCCAGCTCATTTATCAAAGACTCTTTTAATTTCAAGTCTAATCTAAATCAACTTAATCATAAAGCCTTAATGGCCAGTTTCGATGTTATATCCCTCTTTACAGAAGTTCCAACCACTGAAGCCTGCAAGATAGCCTTAGAACTCTATATCCGAGACCCTAACCCAACTATAGAAATTCCCAGTACCAGTTAGCAACCCTCATAGAATTCACCACGATAAAGACAAACTTCATGTTCAACAACCAAAACTATATACAAACAAACGGCCTAAGCATGGGCAACCCAGTATCACCAGTTCTAGCCAATATTTTTATGACACAAGTTGAAACACAAGCAATTAACACAGCATTACATCCACCACTATACTGGTATAGATATGTAGACGACACGGTTGCGGGATTCAAATCTACAGAACACATACTTAATTTTTCAATCACATTAACTCTATACATCCCAACATCAACTTCACATGTGAACAGGAAGAAAACAATCAAATATCATTTCTTAACCTCAAAATTACAAGAACTGATACACAATTTCAAACAGAAATCCACCGAAAAATCACCCATACTGGACTATACATTCCTTGGGACTCAGCACATGAAACAAAAACAAAAACTCAACATACTAAGAAACCAAATAAACACAGCCATAAAACTATGCTCACCAGATAAAATTAACGATGAATTAGACAAAATAAAACAATACTTCACCAACATCAATAAGTTTCCTCCACAAACCGTAGAAAACATTATACGCACACACCTACACAGAAAGCAAAATCAACCAACTAAAGTAAATACAGCTCACGAATCAAAAAACCACGAAACCATATACTGCTGTATACCATATATTCCCGACATCAGCAAACAAATAACCAACATTTGGCAAAAATTAGTAACAAAATATGACATTCCAATTAATACCAAATTTATTCAAAACCGGCACAAAACTGAGGTCTATACTATGTAAAACTACACTGACAAACACCACACCAACATTATTTATAAAATACAATGTGATAACTGCCACGACTTCTATATTGAGAAACAAGTAGAAAAGTGGAAACCAGATTCAAAGAACATAAAAAGTCACCTTCACACGTTTTCGAACACTGCAAGTCAAATAAACACAACATAACCATAAAAAACACTCAAATACTAAATAAAGAAACAAACATAAACAAACGTAAAATTAAAGAAGCCTTACTTATACAACAACTTAAACCCAAAATAAACCAATATAAAGGAACGCCTTTATACCTATATTAATATAATAAAATAAATAAAATTATATATTCAAACATCTAATACCGCCCTCTACATTTCGACACACAGTTACACAACCCCTTTCAAACATGTGGTCAGCTTCCGGTCAGTTACCTCTTTCTTTGTGAACCTGACGATGACCGAAGAAGGTCGAAACGTTGTTCGCTCTTCTATGTAAAGTGTTTTCTCAGCCCAAACGAGCCGTTTTTGCATATAAATTTCTCAACAAGTGGGTTTCTCGTCATCACTGAGGTATTAAAAGTACTTTCTTATTAAGGTGTACTAAATAAACAGTGGTTAAAAATACGCACCAAAAACCCCCTGACATTACTCTTCAGGTGTTGACTCTCCAAATTCTTTTTCAACTTTTCTACGATTTCCATCAGAAAACTGGATTATATTATTTTGCTAAATAATTTCAAAACGTATTTTATTTTAACTGTAAAATGAACACTTGCACAAGCTTTAAGTGGTCCTGGATGTTATATTTAATAATTTTGTTTTATGTTAGATACAATTTTGTTTTCTTCACAAACTTGGTTTATCCAAGGGGGGATAAAATATTCAACACCATCTCTGAGAATATTTGGTGTTTGTGGTTGAGTTCGCTAAGATTTTGAACCTATCAAATGCTTTCTCGAATAAATTTATGTACAAACAGCGTAAAAATGTTGAATACAAGTACAAAAAATCAAGTAAATGTTTTCCTAGTACACAGGAATGGTGTAAGAAAGTAATGTTATGCATTGGCTACAGACTTAACTAAAAGCAAGAAACATAATACACACCACCCTTCACTTTATTGCAATTTATTTAGTTAGAAATTGGTTTGTTTGGAATTTCGCGCAAAGCTACACGAGGTCTATCTGCACTAGCCGTCCCTAACTTATCAGTGTAAGACTAGAGGGAAGGCAGCTAGTCATCACCATCCGCCTCCAACTCTTGGGCTACTCTTTTACCAATGAATGGTGGGATTGACCGTTACATTATAACGACCCCACGGCTGAAAGAGCGAGCATGTTTGGTGCGACTGGGATTCGAATCCGCGACCCTCAGATGACAAGTCGAACGCCTTAACCCACCTGGCCATGCCGGCCCATTTAACTAGAAATAAAAATATTTTAGTATGACAGTATCAGGGTCAACTAGATCACTATTCTTTTCATCAAGGACTTGATTCTTACGTGGTAAAAAATAATGCCAAAAATTTAAGTTATGTATTACAAATTGCTGATTATGCAGGAAGAATAAACATTATGCACTGATTATGCAGCAAAACGTACAAGTATATAACCTTACCAAAGTAAAAACAATTTAAAACAATAACGTTTCAAATATGGTAAATGCAATTCCACTACCATCACTGTCTTAGCTTGTATTTTATGGAATAACAATAGCAAATACATTTTTAGTCATACGAAATTTTTGACAGGCCAACGGGCTCCATGTTCGAAAAAACAGTCATAACTAAGTCAGAAATTGTAAACCTGTAAAACGGACACAGATTTGACTTTATTAAGTCTAAAAAATTGATTCTTTGATTATATGGTTAATCATTAATTTTACAGTCGTACTTAGACTGCGTAAGAAAATATCGCTGTGGCGTATTCGTGTTACCTTCGAGATCTTAATGAGTATCAGTCAACAACTAAACAGTTATGCATTCTTCCCCGCCAAGGTTACGTTGAAGACAAAACCATTCTGTCGGATCTTCCCCGCCGAGGTGTACGTTCCGACAAAATGGGTTTGTCATGAAGTTACTGCTGATACTCTTTTTTTAATCTCACATTTAAATCAGTTCATTAAAACCTGTTTTGTAAGTTATTATAGTAGTTTAGCTTGTAGTAAGTTTGACTGACTTCTACTAGAATAAAAACATGGAGTTGAAACAAAATAATTGGTTTGCCCACTTGGCGTTAAGTCGTTAGATGTGTAAATATTGCTTGAAAGGGCTTTAGAGTTTTATATTACGTCATAAAAATGGTCCCGTTGAGTAGGTGTTTTCAAGTAAAAATGAATAACTTGACTTGTGTTTTTCTCAGACACTTTGTTACCGATAGGTGTTAACTTTCTGATTGAATTTGGTTTGTTTCTTGTTAATTGCAAAGCTATACATTGGGCTATTTGTGATCTGCCCACCAGGGATACTGAAGTCCGGTTGTTAGAGTTGTAAGCCTGTAGACATACTGCTGAGCCACTGGGGGAGAGAGGATTATAATTTTAAATTATTCTATATGAGAGAGCTTACATGTATGACACAGTTCTGAAGTTTAGAGCTTACACTGTTATAAGTGAAGCACGTAATAACATGTAAAACCAGTTCATGCTTTCAATAACAAACACACATATGTAAAAAGAAAGCAACAGTTGTGTTAGTTGAAACGCACGAAACGGAAGATATGTAGCAGTTCATCATATGTGTTCCTTTCATTCTTTTTTTTTTAGTTGGAACACATAACGTCTATTTCGGGATGGTAAAATTTCCTGATGTATTGTCGATTTCTGTGGAACGTTAACTGTGGAATTTGAACACTAAAGTAGGACATTTAGTACTAAAATAGAACAACGAGAAATATTTTCAAATGATTGTTTTTATTGGTTTTAAGCATAAATGTTCGAAATTTTATGGTCGTTTGAAAATTGCAATTTCGACTACATTTTCTTTCGGAAAATTCCACCCTTTTCCAGGTCTTTTTATCTTCATTTTCTTTTTTTTTTATTACAATAAATGAAAAATGTTTTACCATTTATTTGGTTTTGGATGAATACTTGTGTTGATATTTTAACAAATATAGATTTCATAATGAAACGCCTTCCAACAAGTACGGATTTTATAACGAAACACTTTCCAACAAGTAGAGAATCCAAAATAACGAAACACTTCCAGTTGAGAGAAAGCAATTGCTCAAGAGAAACATAAAAACAAGGTTTGGTTTGAATTTATCGTAAAGCTACACGAGTGCTACGAAGGCTAGCTGTCCCTAATTTGGTGGTAAAATACTAGCGGGTTTGACCGTAACATTATAACGTCCCCACGACTGAAAGGGCGATCATGTTTGGTAAGACAGGGATTCGAACCCCGACCATGAGATTATGAGTCGAATGCCCTAACAACCTAGCCATAAAGATTTATGCTTTTTTTTTCTAATTAAGCACGAACCCACACAATGGGTTACCTCTGCTCTAACTACCAGGGGGGGGGGCAGCAAAATTTATAGTTGTAAGCACACAGACTTACTACTGAGCTATTTGCCCATCTTCAAAAGCAACGACACAAATGATACCAGAAACAGACTTTTGAAGATGTTTAGAATAATTCATTTTAAGAAGTCTGAGTGTATGTGTGCCAGAGCTAATATTAATTTAGATAATCACTTCTGACTCCAACACTGACTGCCCACTGTTAAACTCCGTCGTTAAAAGATGTCAGTATTTATGTAAACTCTCAAAACGAAGATTTTAATTTTAGCCCACTTCCTTCTTCTTCTGATAATTTCCTCGAAAGAGGACCAAAGGCCGTCTGGTTTGTACACTTGTTTTAACCACTCTTACCACTATACAGTAGTGTGTTATCTGTCAGTCACTCAGTAGACACTAAAATCTAAAAATAACATCGCAAAACAGACTTATAATATGTTACAGTTTGTACTCTCGTGACGTCAGTAAGACCCACGCATTCCATGAATCCGAAAAAAATGTGCATCCTATAGGCTGCAATACAACATGACTATAAACTTGAAAAGGAACAGATAAAAATATTTCATATTTCCTAATTTTAGTTTTAATTACTTTCGAAACAGCACACTTTTGGGGAGTGTACGTAGAAGATTTCACCTAAACTATGAAAAACGTCGTTTAATTCTCCAAACGAAGTTGTGTGATGCAATACAGAACAAGTTTTATTATTCTATTAAAAAAAAACTAAAATAGGGACTTCAAATAACTGTACTAAGAAAACCTGAAAAATGACAGACATTTTTAAAACAAGAAAAAAAGTGAGAACGTGAGAGTTACGAAACCTTAATGCCCATTTCATGAATTATACACGTGTACTAAAAATAACTTCAGACAAATACATTTATTCGTCAAAGAATCGTGCAATTCCCCGATCATAAATATTAGACAGAAAAACGTAAATTATCGAAGATGTAAGCAGAGCTGAAGAATTAAGTTATCTACAAGCTTGCCCTCTTCTGGTAACTCAACGGTAAGTCTGAAAGTCTATGACGCTGTGTTAGGCAGAGCACAGATAGCCCCTTGTTTAGATTTGCACTTAACAACAAATAAACTTTTTCTTTTTAAGCTGAGCATTATAATAAGGGACTACTTCCGAGTGGAAAGTCTTTAGTGGACTAATTAGTGAAGTTGCATTTGACAACACGTCTGTAATTTACAACTTGTTTACTTTACGTAAATAACCTTAGAAAATCTGTCGGACAAATGGCGCCTTTTGCCGCTGTCGAACAAACGCTGTTGTTTGTTATTAGGCAGAAAGCTACACAAAGGCCTTTGTTCATCTCGCCAGTGTTACTGCAGTATGTCTGCTGAAGTATACCGCTATAAATTGGGTTTCGATACCCTTGATGGGCATAACAAAGCCCTTTGTGTAGCTTTCTTTCGCACAACACCAGACCTGTTTAATCAGGTTGGAATATGACAGACGTAATAGTGACCCAGTCTGTATTAGTAGACCGTTTGACAACAGCTTTTACTGTGTGAACTGGAATAAGTTGGTTCAATGTAATATCCCATCAATTTTATTTATGCCAGAAAATAGTGGAATTGGGTTATTTATTTATTTTAGCACCACTTATTAATAACTATTATTTTACTTAAATTAACACGTTTATCGATGAAACTTGATTAAATGGACGACAACTGCCTGTTGCAGAAACACATATGTAGAGGACGACGTTTTGAAAGTCTTCTACCTTTCGTCTTCAGCGTTTTAGTCAACAATCTGTCAAAGAACTTGCTCGTCATTCGGAAGAACAGACGAGCAAGTAATTTTCACAGAATACGAAGTTTGGACTGGATTACTTTCAAACACTTGTTGATATCTGTATTAGCAAAAGTTTTAGTTAAAACTAATTTTTAACAGATTATACAGCACTTCTTTGGTTTGTTTGTTTGAAAATTTCCATGCACGGAGTATGAATTGGATGTTTCATGGTTCGTACTTTGAGACAGTAGTCGCTCTGTAATATCAAATCACTCTGTTTCATGAGATAAGAGTAGCTCAAAAGTTAGCGGTGGGTGCTGTCAGCTAATTGTCTACTCTTTAGTCTATCAATTAAAAAAATATAGGCTATAAGCAGATAGCCATTGTGTTTCGATATTCTGAAACAAAACTAAAGATTTGTTCAGTGCTGTCGTGGCGTAAGTGACTACGATAAACTGGTAGCCAGTTTCTACAAAATAAAATCCATAATAACCACATTTCACTGAAATTACTTACTTCACACTATAGTGTGGACTCAGCAGATGGCTCGATGTGGCTTTGCTATAAGAAACACGCATACGCCATAGTAGTTGGTATTTATAATATTAATGGTATAAATAGCACCTCAACCGCTGCTATTTCTGTCGTATCCTGGTTTGGTGAGTCCTGATATAGTACGAATGATCTCGTCATAGGCGCTACATATAGCTGATATAGTGTGATTGACAAATTATTACGTATTTTTTATTTGATTTCATTAATGAATTATTCCAGCTGGGGAAGGAAAGATTGTCTGTTATCTGCGAGAGTACATGGTTATTGCTGTTTTTTGTTGTTATTATTCTTTGTGTGATAAAGATTTGTATTTATTTAACACGATTAATTGTTGGTGTCTTTATTGGTGTAGTATTTTTAAATTTTTGGAAAAATAAGGTCGTTAAAATGCTACAGGTGAAAAACTTCGAATTAGAGGAGCAAGTACGTTTATTCTGTGATGTATTTTGATAAGAACATGTAAATGTTTCTGACCATCGCAGGAATCAAACCACAAATTTACTATCTAACTTCCAAGTATACTTTTACTTTTTTAACCCTGTCATAAATTATAGTTTGTAACTGCTGATACGAAGGTAAGTAGGCCTGTGAAATCGATTATCTGTTGTATGAGCTCAGAATGCAACATTAACCATGTCTTTGAGCTCGGTTATATACAGAAAAGTACTGCAAAAGAGAGAAAAAATAAGAAAGTTGAATAAAAAGGAGAAACACGAGAAATAAACTTTAACACAAACTACCTTTTTATATTTCCACTATTCACACTCGTATGTTCTGTAAAGCATTTTCATTACATCATTTTGTCAACAGTAAAAACCCTTCTATGTTATTACAGGGAGTTCAGCTTTTGTTACTGTTTGATTGTATAGGTGTAACGCTGAAGCGAGCTAAAAAATATTTAAAAAGTCGCTTTATTCTGGCTAAGGAGTATTTGGGTCGTTTTATACATGACGTCAGAGATAATGAGTACTAGCACATGAGGAGTTGCACGTAGACTTATTCCAAATTGTTTGCGCTTATTGGTTGTCTGAAAAATTCAAGGGTCTATTAAAACAGTATTAATAGGTTTAGTTAGTTTTTGGTTTTCTAGTTTCCTGTTCTCTTTTACATACGTTTTAAATTAGAGATCTAATTACCTGTGATAAAGTAGTACTGTTATATATAATGAAATAAATGGAGCACAAATAGTTAATTGTCACAAAAAAAAATTAAAGGTTAGCACAATTTCAAGATGTTCTTCTATATTACATAGATATATATATTGTGTGTTTATGTTAAAATTCAACGAATATTTAAACGATTCGAAAATTGAAAATTTTCAGAAGTTTAATTGGGCTTGCATATTTGCAGTTGTTACACATCAATAACATATAACTGTTAAGAGAAAAAACAAAAACTTAATTACCAATAACCTGTGGGTAGTTCTATTATTTTGCTCATCTCAATTGAAAAAAAAAATCCCATTAATTTCTGTTTTATAAAACAATGTATTATATTCGTATCATGCATTTTCTGAGAATACATATAAGATGTATCTTTGTTTTTTTTAATGCGAAAAGCTCCGCAATGGGTTATTTACACACCACGGTATCGAACCGTTATTTTTAACGTTATAAACCATCGCGCTTGTTACTGATCCGGTGTCGTGAATTCATTTAGTTTATAGTTTCTATTAGAACTTATCATTTCGTTCGCTTATCAACACAGAAAATTAAAATCTGTGACTTCAATCTAGATATAGTTAAAATAGTGCGTAGGTCACGGGTAGAGGTAGGGAGAGATACTAGATGAGACAAAAATCAAAGAGGTCAAACTCATCAAAACTTTGTTCAGCGGCAACTGCAACATTTTTAGTTTCGAAATATCGTACTATTATAAAACGCGTTAAAAATACTCTACTATAGTACCACTTTTGTTAGGTCTATATGATATTTTGTCGATTAAAATAGTTTAACATGTTTTTTTTTCCTTTTATATTTTTTCAATGTAGCTTTGCTCTAAAACAACCAAAGTTTCCTAAGCATTTTAAGAAATTTTAAAATTTCCCAAGCTGCAATTAAAAAAATAAACGAGAAATAACTTTGATTCAGTAATCTCGACGTAATATATCTTAGAAACACCTAATTTAGAACTGCTAACCACTCAGCAGCATTACCCGCCATCACGATTACTTCGAATAACGAAGCTGTAACTTTTATAATTCATCGAGCACGTTCGGGATGGAGGAAGAGGTCAAATGCACCTGACCCTCCTGGGTATTTAATATCAATACCCAAATACCCACTCAGAGAAGCTAATTCATCGACAGCCAAAACTGTTGGGTGGTGTTTCGTGAGTTCGAACTTTGGACCTTTCGTTACGCAACTTTTCATGCTACCCCTTAAGTCGCGTCTTGTACAAATATATGTATTATATGATTAGAAAGCCTACAATCACCGTATAAGTTGAAGAAAAAATGTGTCAAAACCAATGAGGTCATGCCAAACAAATTAACTTCTGGATTTATTAGATTTAAAGGTGAGTTTTAATTACTATATACATATATTTAAGTAGTAAAATAAATTTAGTTTATAGTTTCGTTTGGACAAAACCTTATCATTTCTTTCGCTCATCGACACAGAGACAACCAAAATGTGTGACTTCAACCCAGATATGCTAAAAATACTGTGTAGGTCATGGTGGGTGGGGAGGTGGAGATACAAGATAAGACGAAACAATGAGGTCAAAAAGAATTGTTCTTCCAATAGTAAATCTGTTGCTATGAAGTAAAAAGTGAATAGATATGTATTAAGGAGTCCGAAAACAACGTAAACAGTGATGAATTTTGTTCTGTTTTGAATTTTAAGCAAAGCTACATTAGGGTTATTTACATAAACATTCTCTAATTTAGTATTGAAAGACTAGAGGAAAGGCAACTAGTCATTACCACCCACCACCAACTCTTGAATTATTTTTTACCAACGAATAGTAGGATTGAACGTCGCACTATAAGGCCCCCACGGCTGAAAGGGCGGGCGTGTTTGGTGTGACAGGGATTCGAACCTGCGATTCTGCGGATATCGAAACCCCGTTTCTAGAGGCACAAGTCCGCAGACACATCGCTGTGTCATTAGAGTGCAGTGTTGAAATAAAAATATAATTGTAAAAAAAACATATTCATTTGTATTTGTGGCAAAACGTCTAAGGTCATTTACAGCTGTCCTTAATTCGTACTACTGACCAAGAGAAAGCAGTCAGTCAGCAACGCACTACCACCTACCATGAATATCAGTAATCAAAGTATTAGTAAAATAAGTCCATATTTGTATTTAGGGTCAATACAATCTTCAAATTAGGCTGTATTTTGACAGTCAGTAAGATGATGACAGAGAAATAGTGATTTTTTTTTTTTTTTTATCACAGAATATAAAATTTCAAGTTTACAGGCTTTCAATATCACAAAACAAATGTTCGCATTTAAATTAATGTTTCAAACTCGCAAATTAAAGCGCCCAAGGTTTTTGTCCCATTGCGGCAAATTTTCACTCTGTACTTTGGTGAGTTGTTTGTTTTGAATTTAGTGCAAAGCTACACGAAGGTTATCTGCGCTAGCCGTCTTTAATTTAAGAGTGTAAGATTGGAGGAAAGGCAGCTAGTTATCACCACCCATCGCCAACTGTTGGATGATTCTTTTACTAACGAATAGTAGGATTGTCCTTCACATAATAACGCCCTCACGGCTGAAAGGACGAACGTTTTTGGTGAGACGGGGATTTGACCCCGTGATCCTCAGATTGCGAGTCGAGCACCTTAACCACCTGGCCATGCCGGGCCCCGCACTTTGGAGCCGTGGGTACGTTATAAGTTTTTAAACACATTCCACTATTCGACTGGAGGGAGTAACTAGAGAGTTGATGGTGAAATTTGTTGGTTAGCCTTTTTTAGTCTAATCTGTTAGTTCAACACTGAGGACAGGTAGCGCGGATATCCCTTTTGTAGTTTCGCGAGAATATCCGATATAAACAAACATACAAAATTGCTTGTTCCTCTTTAAACTAATGCTTCTAATGAATTAAACTTAATGCCTTTACCTTGGTATAAAACAGATCAAATCTCGATGTATTTGAGTCATGTTTTGAGCCATTTCAGCAGTTTCTTTTAATTAATCTTTTCATCATAAAATTATTTTTGCTAATCAGTAGCACTCCCATCCAAGCTAAGGATTTGACTGTCACTCATATAACGCACTCGCAGCTCAAAATGTAAGGAATGTTTTGTAGTGTACATAGATTCGGACCCCGCTCGTTGGCTCCCAAAATCCGGAACTCTGTCAAGGCCAACCATCGCTCACATGAACGATAAGATAGTACTTTCTGTTATTTAGATCAAAGTTCAGTACATTCGAATCTTTCAAACCTGTTGACCCTTACAGTGTTACGTTTATATCCATATAAATCTCACACCATCGGTTTTACTTTTAGGTACACACAAACTTAAAGACAGAATGTTTTAATAGTTTGTAACTTACCTGAAACTTTATAAACTGCTAAACTTTTGACAGTTTTGAGAGGAATATGCTTGCTCTGTGGTGGGTTAGAAATCCAATAGCAGTGCTACAGAGGAAGCCACATATGTCGCACATAAGTTAAAGTTCTTGGTTTGAGTCTGAAATTCTCACAAAAATATACAATTGTTACCAACTCTAGCTGCCCTTAACTCTGAACTGATGGGCCACATAGAGGGAAAGTAACTAGTGAACACAACACATCACCAACTCTTGGGTAATTCTAATCTAATAGTGGGGTTTAAAATCCACTATTATAACACGCCCATGACATATACAGTTTACATATATCTGGAGAGTGAATGTAATTTTTCTAAACATTTTATCAAAATGTGTATATGTGGAGCGATATATGATTTTCGTAATAAGTATCGAAATAATGAGTTCTGACTGTTTTAGCTTTCGCTTCAACAGCTATTCTATTTTATTGGTGGAATATAAACGCCTTTATTTACCTATCTTTGAAGAACATCCAGTGGACTGTTTGGTGCAATGTACAAGCTAAACAAAGAGAAAATGTGAATCAGCTGTTGTTGTTTTTTAAACAAAGAATAATGAAACGATATAAGTAAAATTTATATAGTAATTTATTGCATTTATGTATCGATATTGCGTTTTAAGTATGTCTTTTATTAGTGTATTTTATTGTGAAGTGAGACCAATTAAAAATGTGTTAGTAAATGCAGATAATGTACAAATTATGAAACTACAAAGGCAACGTATTGAAACACAGCTTATACAATGCATATACATGCTCATAGCAACATTAACAGACGTTCCTTATTTGCTGTGATAACTGGTCGTGATGTCACGTTTTAAAGCTACCAACCATATTCAAGAACTATTAATATTATTCACCCATTGACGGTAAGACTCACGAATTTGGGCCCATATACATTACTAAAAAAATCTGATGTTTTGGTCAATTTAACAGCTTTCTGTAACGCCTTGTCTTTGTTTGACTGGCTGTATTCAGGTCGAATTCAATACCACATTGAATAAGAATAAAAAAGTTTGAGGGGAGCATGTACCCAGACCACTTTGTGTGACGTCGGCGCTTACGACACTTTACTCTGCGTCATAATTTTGCTTTTTGAAATTCTTACTTAAACACACAAATAACCAGTTGTGTAGCCTTACGCTTAACAACAAACAGAACCTTAAACGTTGGCATCCCTGATATTTAATGTAAGAGTTTCTAGACAAGAATGAAGGACAAGGATTAGTAACTTGAGTTTCAAGTCTGTGATAAGTAACAATTTGTTTCTAAATCTACAGTAAGAATGTAGGTCTCGGGTTATCTAATATTGTGTTTCGCTTGTAATTATGAACACATAAAACGTAACGTATGTTCGTGTTAGATTACCTGACAAATGACATTGTTTTTATACTTCACACAAAACTGTGATACATATCCATTACACTTCACAAATTATAACACAGAACAGGAAACTATAATACACGTGATAAGCCTTCAGACTAACTAACAACTGAGCAATTGTAAGGTTGTAAGGGGGAGGGGCATACGAAGAGAGCCAATGCTCGTTGGTGGAAGAGTTGTATTTGTTCAAACAATTTTCTCGGGAAAGAGGTTGATTTGCCAAACTTCCATACTGATTACGAGACGATTGTTTCTCAAGTACTTACGAGTACAAACTGTGTTGTTATTTTTTGTAATTAAACTCGTTAATTTGTGATAAGGCGCCTGCTACATACTTTTCTACTGACATTTATCGCGTGAGGTGATGAAACTGTTTTATTCACTTTGCTACGGCAACAAGTGAAGTGTGGTGCAATGACCGCAGTTCCAGTACCTGAAACTTATAATGAAACCCAGATACCGATAATAAAACCTAAATACTGAAACAAAGATTGTAGGGAAGTAATAGTAAAGGGTTTTGTTTTTAAATGTTTTCACACTTCTTCAAACCACCAAGACGTGTGAAGTCTCAAAATAAAGTAATTTTGACTCGTGCTTAATTTCCAGAGCATCTGATATTTTTTTCTATCTCTGGGCACAAACACTTATCAGACTTTAAATGTACCTCAACTGGTACGGTGGTTGTCTATCAAGCTTTCTTTTAATTGTTTGTTGCTAAGCTAAAAGCTGTAAAGTGAGTTATCTGTGACATGCTAACCACGGGTATCGAAATCTGAGTTTTAGCGTTATAATTCCGCAGACTTGCCGCTGAACCACAGTGACGTACATCCCCAGCCCCATCTCAAATGGTAGACTAAACAACGTTTAAACAGTTATGGCTTAAACGTGAAAAAAATTTTGTCTGTTACCAAAGTGCAAAGCTATGCAATGGGCTATCTGTGTTGTGCTCACATTGAATATCGAGACCCATTTCTTAGCGTTATAAGCCCTCAGACTCCTTCCGTCCCAGCGGGTGGTCGCCGAAAACTAGTGAAACATTGGAAACCAATAGGTTTATGTTAACACCAGGCAAACTGTAATTTGTTCACATTTTTCTTGTCCATTTGATGATTATATATTTTAATAGCGTTTCAGAAATGCTTTAGTTTCGTATCGTCCAGCTCAAATGATGAGTACTGGTATTATACGAAATACTTTGGTAGTGACTTTTGGGAGACAAAAGATAGACCTGGAATGCTATGTTTAAATTTCTTTGAGTTAGAATCCGAAGTGGATAAATAATTAGAAGAAGTTAGGCCTATCTAAACTGTTATCTTCCACAACTCGAAATTTCCCAACCACACTCTCGTCATACATAACTCATTCCTTAAATCTAAAGTTCTAAATTTTCCTGTTTACACTACGCAGGTGCATTTCTTACTTACTGACTCTAAAACTCGAAAAACTCTAATGATGTTTTAGCTTAAACTAGGTATTTACGAAATAAAAAAAGTCTTAAATTTACACTAGGTGATAAATATCAATCATTTCTTCTGTAACAAATTGTTGCAAAAAAGGAACATCAACACAAGTACTCCCAGTTTTTTTCTTTAATCATATTTACCCTCGGTAAATTTTACTTCTCTGGCAGTCTTATAGACTTGTCTTCACAGTAATAAAAAAAAATCCCAAAAATGTCCCTTAGTATTGTTTCAATTTTGATACTATGAATGCTAGTTAGAAAACTGGGTTAATTAATTTAACTGTTATTAAAATATCATGATTTATATTACCCCCTAATGGTTCGGTAGTAAGTTTGAAGGCTTATAACGTTAACAACACCACAAATAAACATAACATAATTTCGAAAATGAATCTTCACGACATTCAACATTAAAAACAGTTTTATATCTTGAAACATGTGTGTCTTTTCTTATAGCAAAGCCGCATCGGGCTATCTGCGGTGTCCACCAAGGGGAATTGAACCCCTGAATTTAGCGTTGTAAATCTGTAGTCTTACCTCCGTCCCAGCGAGAGACATCTTGAAGCAATAACGTTGACAATCAAAGTGGATGGTGTGAATGAATCTGTATATAAAAGAAACATTTGACGAGGAAGCTAGTTTAAAATATTCTACACAAGATCAAACGTAAAAAAAAAAGTTTTCATAACAACAGGAGATTTCACAAATAGCTAATGACAAAAACTGTTGCACATTATTTCAAAACAGCAAAAAGTATCGTAAGTAACTTTAATAAAATATTTCACAAATAACTTCTTCAGAGAAAACATTACTTTTAGTTTCGAGAACAATATTCATTATAGTTTTCATCGAACTTTTAAATATATTTAAATTTCAAAGGAAATAAAGTTCTAAAAATCTTATTAGAACAAAATTAGACTTTATAAGAGACTTCCAAAAACGGCTCGGCCTGGCCAGGTAGTTAGGAAACTCTACTCGTAATCTGAGGATCACAATTTCGAATCCCCGTC
Source organism: Tachypleus tridentatus (assembly GCF_004210375.1). Taxonomy (NCBI): domain Eukaryota; kingdom Metazoa; phylum Arthropoda; class Merostomata; order Xiphosura; family Limulidae; genus Tachypleus; species Tachypleus tridentatus. The sequence goes on from NC_134836.1 coordinate 20,841,430, forward strand.
ACACCAAATATGCTCGCCCTTTCAGACGTGGAGGCGCTATAATGTGCGATCAATCCCACTATTCGTTGGTAAAAGAGTAGCTCAAGAGTTAGCAGTGGGTGGTGATGACTAGCTGCTTTCCCTCTAGTCTTTCTTTGCTAAATTAAGGACGGCCAGCGCTGATAATTCAAAACAAATAAACAAAACTTCAGAAAAATCAGTGTTCCAAAAATTTACGAAACAAAGGAACTTTAACTTCAGAAGAATAAATAGTATTAAATATTAACTACAAAATAACATAATTTTGTATGGATAGTCTCAGTTTGTTTGTAATTAAACACGAAGCTGCGCAACGGGATGTCTGAGCTGTGCGTACCGCGGGTATCGAAACCCAGTTTCTAGCGCTATAAAGGTACTTTCAGGACAAAAGTCGTTGATACAGAACAACCAAATCTTTTACACGCGGTCTTAGAGCAACATGGCGTGGTGGGTTCTACAATGAATCACAATAAAATAAAAGATATTTCAGTTAGTCTCAGAGAAAAGGGGGTATCATTGCATGGTGTATACAATTAAGGATTGCTTTTTTGGGGGTGGGACAGTAATCAGTAACAAAAATGTATTAGCTAGCTCCTACCCCAATAATTCATTTAAATTATTTAATGCTACAATTTCTGACAATAATTTCCATTCTATGTATAACTTGTTAATGGTCAGGGTAAACTTAAAAAATCTAACGTAATTAATTATTTTTTATTTCTACATACACCTTGTACAATGATCTATAAAAAAAACAGTACTTAATTTTTCAGTACAACAATATTGATTATAAACCATTTTTAAAAATTAGTTTTTAATCAACAGTGTGCTATTTACATTTATGACTTTTTTTTTTACAGGATACCTGTTCACAACATGTCTCGGATTTCACTGCTTGGCGAAAAATCAAAAAACAAGACATTGGTTCTTGCTCACACCGGTGCCCAGATATACGTAATAATGTTTTGATACACCAACAGCTGAGCAATAAAAAGGAGTATGTTGTCACGAGCTCCATACGCCATGTAGGAACAATCACTGGTAAGTTATATATGTATTTATTTATTTACACGTAGCCCTGCATGGCCCAGCGTGTTAAGGCATTCGACTCGTAATCCGTAATTCGCCAATCATGATCGCCCTTTCAGCCGTGGGGGCGTTATAAAGTTACGGTCAATCCCACTATTCGTTGGTAAAAGAGTAGCCAAAGAGTTGGCTGTGGGTGGTGATGACTAGCTGCCTTCCCTCTAGTCTTTCACTGCTAAATTAGGGACGGCTAGCGCAGATAGCCCTCGAGTAACTTTGCGCGAACTTCAAATCAAACAATTATTTACACAGCTGTGAATGTTACAAAACGTTGTGAGCGAAATACGGAACTTCGGCTAGTGTTGTGTATCATGATAACAGAACCTGTAGTGTAGTTTATAGACATGTAATTTTTCATTGAAAGTTAATAACAAATGTCAGGATATATATACACAATTAAGGAAATTAGTTTTTCCTTTCTATTGACACAGTAGTCAAATCACTTTAGAGACAAAATTATGTCTGTATTGTGGCTCCAGCTATCGATATAACATTAAAATTGAATATATAAATGGCAATAGTTTGTCGCTAGAGGTGGTAATGAAAAATTCTGTACATTGAGAGACAAACCACTTAATAAATGGTTTTGAAAGTTTATCTTATGAAAAAGAATTCCCTCTTTATGCGACATTTTTGATAACTAGATAAATGTGCGCTGTTCCTACAGTAACTGTTGTTGTAAATAATGTTTATTTTTTCAGATTAAAGAATCAATTATTATCTGAACCATTATTGACAAGAGTCCATACGTATGTGTCCGCTTATAACAGGGATTCCCTAGATAAGCTATTACCAACCTTTCACATATCCTTGATCCCTAGGGAGTGACTTAGAGGTTTTGGTGTTCGGATCTATTCTCCCCCACACTCGTGTATTTCCAGTGTGCTGAATGAACACGTTAGGTAGCAAGTAAAAATTAATGAAGTATTATAGCAACTGATAATAGCGTCATATGAATCAGAGTTACAGTATCTGAGGAGACCTGGCATGGCCAGGAGGGTTAAGGCGCTCGACTCATAATCTGAGGGTCGCGGGTTCGAATCCCCGTCGCACCAAACGTGCTCGCCCTTTCAGTCGTGAGGACGTTATAATGTGAGGGTCAACCCCACTATTCGTTGGTAAAAGAGTAGCCCAAGAGTTGGCGGTGGGTAGTGATGACTATCTGCCTTCCCTCTAATCTTACACTACTAAATTAGAGACGGCTATCGGAGATAGCCCTCGTGTAGCTTTGCGCGAAATTCAAAAAAAAAAAACAAACAAACTATCTGAGGAATTGAGATCACAAATTTCTGTGTTCGATAAACACAGCGAGACCTTACGATGGTATCTATTGTTTCAGTCGACTCCGGTCGGTAGTACAGTAAAATTGTACCGAACTGAATTAAAAAACCCCGAGCACTTTCGAGAGGTGGACCTTTCTCTTCAGGGACAAAGAAGGAAGGTCCGCTTTTCGAAAACGCTCGGGTTATGTGGTTTCTATACATTTCTGTTAAGACTTATTGAACCTACGTGTTTTTGTGTTTGTTTGTTTTTAATTTCACGCAAATCTACGCGAGAGCTATCTGCTTTGCTTTCTCTAATTTAGAAGTTTAAAATTAGAGGGAAGGCAGTTAGTCGCCACCGCCAACTCTTGGGCTACTAACTTACTAACGAATAGTAGGATTGAACGTCGCATTATAATACCCCCGGCTAAAAGGGCGAGCATGTTTAGTGTGATTGAGATTCGAACCCGCGACCCTCAGATTACGAGTCGAGCCATGCCGGGCCCCGTCTTTTTCTAACATCATGATTGTGTCATCGAACATCATGTAACTACTGTAGTTGGCTGAAACAACTAATAAAGAGTTTATCTTTTGCTGTGCTAAAAATCATCAGTTTTGTTTTTACTCTGACACTAAAGTGTTAAAGTGCACAATAACTTGTTTCAGACTTCTTTTTAAGATGGAGGTCGCGCGGGTAGTACCGACTATTGTGGAGACGTCTAAAGAACTTTGTAACGCTTTTAGTACACTATTATGCACGTTTAATGATGTATTGTTGTTATTGTTTTATTTGACTTAAACCGTATTCAGTGAATGAAAACACGTATTATTAAGGCAGTTAGTATTAAAACTTACTTTCATATTTCGCGCATCGAAAAATTTTACGATTAACTTGCTAATTAGTTGTGTTTTTACTTATGGTATAGATATATGTAGTGATGATTTGGACATCCCAGAAGTACAACTCCAGAGATTGATAAAGGATGACATGCCTAAGTATGTTCTTCGAGCAGACATCGCCACCGAATTCTCAGGTTTGTTGATCACACAAGTAACGTAATCATTTGTTCATTATATCTGTAGAAACCAGAATAAGAATTAAATGGTTTGGACGTGTTGTTGGTATTTTTACTCTTTTTTTTTTTATTGTGACAGCTCCCAGTGGCACAGTGGTATGCCTGCTGACTTACAACGCTAAGAACTGGGTTTCGATATCCGTGGCTGGCAGAGAATAGATAGCTGAATGCATAGCGTAGTGCTTAACTACAAACAAGAACTGTGACAAATATTCTAGAAGTTTTATATTTCCTACGGATGCAGTTGTTGAGGATGAAATACTTTATATAAGACAAAGCTTGCTTTCATTGGTTACTTACTATCTTATTACTTTCACTAAGACAATCTAGCATTATACATGGTGTTCGGAAAGTCACTGTGTACTTATATATTTATTAACAGACATGTTTCAATATAGAATACAGGAGGTAAATATGAATGACAATTATAAACAATGTTGAAAGTGACCCCCTTTGGCATCAATACAGGTCTGGATCCTTCTTATTTTGTTTCTAAACACCGCTATCAGTTGATGGCTTGAACTAGACTGATTACAAAACTGCACATTGACTTTCCGAACACCCTGTATTATATACTATAAGACTTTTTTCTACTTTATAACAAATTGATGAAGAGGAAATGAATTAAAGTGTACAAGCTTTACATAATAAAGTAAGTCAATTTTCGGCCTTGAACAACAGTTATCTTTATTTTTACACGTCGCGAGTTGTCTTCGTTGTAACATTAGTTAGTTTGGTGTTAAGCACAAAATTACACAATGAGGTATCTGTGCTCTGCCCATCGCAGGTATCGAAATCCGAATTTTTAGAGCTACAGTCCTTCAGATTTTCCACTGAGCTACCAGGGAGCATAATATGGGTAAACATTAATAGTTATGTTGTGACATTAAAACATAACTGTTCGACTTTATGTGTTAAAAACAGGATTGAATGAAAAAGGTACAGTATTAGAAACAGTTATGGACAAAAAGGTGATACACATAGAGAAATTATAAGCAATGGATATTATAACTAATTGGCCCATTTATTATTAGTACAATACATGATCATAGAAAATTTTAAAAAGCGAATAATTGTACAATGCATTTTTTTTTTTTTTCCTTTAAACGCAGCTGTATACGGTTGTCTAATGCTATGTATTACTTCCAAATGTTCAGCTATTTGGTTGTTGTTTGACACTCTCCATTTTCATATAAGTTCATACAGTCTTAAAGATATTCATACTGGACTTTGTGTGGGCCAACCATAGTTGAAAAAATTCAATCAACCTCTTTGTTTCCCTCAAGATACCGTTTTTTTCACATTTGTTGCTTACTTGGGATTGCTGTCTTCTTAGAAGATAAATCTCTGCCTAATAGGTCTTGTTCCTAAAGGATAAAAACCCTGCTTGCATCTGACAACAGTCAGTGTGCCATCAACTTTGTGTACATCTCATCTTCATTGGCTAAGATGGAACCCCCACTTGTAATGACTTCTAAGCATGCTTCATTGTAAATGTAGTACGTGGATGCTAACCATTCTCTATGCCATCAAACAGTCATTATTGTTGCCAAACAATATGAATTTGGACCCAACTATAGAGTGCATCCTTCTCCACCTCTCTTCATTACATTGTTTAAAATCTAATGTTCCTTTAAAACTTGTTGATTGGTTATTTTACCAAACTAGTGGCTTTTGAGCAGCCAATTATCCGTTAAGGCTATCTTGTGCTGATATATATCTTACAAATTTGGGTGTAACATTTACACCTGTACTTACAGCTAGGTTATTGTAACATTTACACCTGTACTTACAGCTAGGTCATTGACAAGATCTGTACTTGATGGTCACGTTCTCCCACGAGTGCATATTCTGAATTATTTACCATCAAGTTTTAAAAGTTTCAATTTTCTACAATCCTCAGAATTTCAAGCATGCTAACAGAAACAGGAAAGTTCGCCTTACTTTGTTATGTGGAGTCACCTTAACCCACCAAAGTTTTGATTTCCACCCGTTTCAAAAGTGGCATTTCTGTTTTGTATCTAAGCATGAATTCATTCACCACGCTACTGCTGTGAAAAGTATGATTACCTGTTATTTCTTAGGCATATTGCTGGTGTCGCACTACCTGGTTGGTTTGATAACAGCAAATCACAGTGCAAACCACAAGCACGTTATTGTACTTTAGTGCAACTCATTTCATACAACAGAAGGTGAAAACCCCCATAATATTTGCATTTTATACCCGTTTTGTTCACTGCTTTCATACAATACATGCGCCAACATGTATTACGAAAGTAAGCAATTTTAAACTAAACGCGTTTTCGTCTGTAGATCTGTAAGACAGCCCTCTAAACGATGTAGTGTTTCTCCAGTGGTACCTTAACTTAGTAAAGGAATAGATAAATAAAGATTTAGAAACTTTGCAATGAAAGTGTATATTGAGGGCAAATGTGATTCGTAAGTGGTGGAAACAAAATATATATATATGTAGGAGAATCACATCAGGAGTATTCGTGGGCATGTTACCCCTGAGAACAAGGATCATATCAGGGGGAGCATGTTATCCCTGAGAACAAGTGTAAGGATCATACCAGGGGGAGCATGTTACCCCTGAGAACAAGTGTAAGGATCATATCAGGGGGCGGCATGTTACCCCTGAGAACAAGTGTAAGGATCATATCAGGGGGCGGCATGTTACCCCTGAGAACAAGTGTAAGGATCATATCAGGGGGAGCATGTTACCTCTGAGAACAAGTGTAAGGATCATATCAGGGGGAGCATGTTACCTCTGAGAACAAGTGTAAGGACCATATCAGGGGGCGGCATGTTACCCCTAAGAACAAGTGCCAGGATCATACCAGGGGTATTTGTGGGCATGCTCCCCTTACAACTAGTGTTAGTTTGAGCCTAATTTGATGCAGTGAGGACAAGATATGATGGAAATCGAAAAGAAATATAAATGAAATCAGCTGTTTAATGACCAGCTTTCATGTGACCTTCTTTATTTTTCCCTTATCTTTTCACCACATATTTTGGATGTAACTTCCAACCGTCGCATGTGTATTTGAACTTGTATCTGTTTGTTGTGCATCATTATATTGGACCAAAAACTCGTTTCATATTGGAGAAGTCATAAATTTATAGACATTTGTGAAGAGAAGAAGTGAATGCTTTTGCCCCCTTCCCAACCTGTATTGGAGATTACATCCTGTTCTGACAGTTACACTTCTTGAGAGAAGGAGGGGGTGTAGAAAATGCCCATCACATTCCAAAATACTGCATCAGTGTTTCATACCAGTAGGATTAGTTGTGTTTTTCCTTGCTAAAACAAAATGGCAGACCGTGTTGAAAAGTTGGCATGATTGACTTCTTGTTCTGTGTTAAACGGATGTATTATTTTTGTACTATAAAGAAGTACAAACGTGTTCTTAGTCTCTACATCACGCACACAATGATACGAGCAACACAGCGGACCGAAATAGTGAATCATTAAATATGAGGCACAGAGCTGACGAAAACTATTTAAATGGAATGTTGACACATGTGTATGTGTTCTAACAAACTGGACTTGTTCCTAGATTAGTGGTTTTAAGAGCTATAACAATTACCTTTATGCATTCGATTTGATTATAACGATTTGTATAGATGTTATGGGTCAGTATTGTACATGAAATGGTTTTGTTTGTTTATAGTTAAGCAAACAGGTGCATGAGGAACTATCTATGCTTTGCTCATTACGGGTATCGAAACTCGGTTTCCAGCGTTGTAAGTCAGACACTCCGCTGTGCCATTGGAGGGCGTATAATGTAATCATATTTACTTACCGAATTCATCATAGGTATTTCTTATATATTAAATTTATATATTTGTAGTTATATACCTTTTCGTTGGATTAGAAGTTTACACATAATAAATATACATATATTTTTTCTTTTTGTTAATATTTTAGTAATAAAAAGAAAACAAACTCGAATTCAGTATGTAAAATATTTATTATACAAACACTTTAAGGAGTAGTAAAAGTATCGTTTGTTTGTTTGTTTGGAATGAACCACAAAGCCACACATTGGGCTATCTGTGTTCTGCTCACAACGGGTATCGAAGCCCGGTTTCTAGCATTGTAAATTTGCAGACATATTGCTGTGCCACTTGAGAGCATAAAAGTATTGAATTTTTATTTTATATTTTATTATACAAATTTATATAATTTATTTTAGCAGATATCAGAAGGTCAAGCGAGCAGTTGAAGTCGTCATTCGGTTTATTACCGATTCTGGTAAAAGAAAACATTAATCAATCCTTTTACTTTGTTGTTTGTTTTAGAATGTTCGCGTAAAGAAAGCTACACAAGGGCTAATTTTAAATTGATATACTACAGGAAAGACAGCTAGTGAGCTGCACTCACCGCCAATTCTTGGGCTACTCCTCTTTGACCTAATAGTAGAAATTCACTCATTCTTGCAAAGTACCTATGGCCCTAGAGTGCGTACAGTGTTTTGTTTTGTTTTGTCAATAGAGGGACAAGAATTATAACTGAATCGCTGCTCGAGCACACTAAATTGGGACACGCTTGGGACATATACGAATGAATCAAATAGAGGTTTTAATAGAATTGTTAATCATCGTAACATTGAGGAAATTAACATTACTGTTTTTTGTTTCTTTGCAGGATTTTTAAATATCAAAATTAATCTTTTAACGAACGTGTGGATGGTTTCAGAAAATTCCAACAAACTACAGACCATTTAGTCAGATTAACCGAAGCAATTGGTGATAAGTTTTATTAAACGAAAATGTACTGTCGCTTGCTTTCTCGATATTGGAAAGGTTTTCGACACTCTATGGCATAACGGTCTCCGGTTCAGAATACAAGAAATGGGACTACCGCGGGGAATTATTCGCTGGCTGTCAAACTTTCTGGAAAACAAATCATGTAGAGTTAATGTTGAAGGGACTTTCTCATTGTTTTACTCCAGAAGCTGGTGTCCCTCAAGGACGGGTGGTTAGCCCTATCCTGTTCATCATGTACGTGAATAATATGCCTATAAAAGATCCAAATAATGGATAATCCTCACAGTTCGCTGACGATGTGGCAGTCTGTAAAAGTCCACCATCACCAACAATAACAGCCACAAACATAAAACCACAACTAAATAGAATAAGTGAATATTGTCAAAAATATAGAATTAAAATAAACACAACTAGTAGTATTCACAAAGTTAACTAAACATAAAAAAGCACAACCTCAGATCTATATGAATGGAGCACTCCTTCAGACTGCTACATCTGCAAAATTCTTAGGACTTACATGTGACTCAAACTAACGTGGGTAAACCACATAAATAATATTAGAACAAAAATTTGGCGAAGAACGAACTACACTAGGAGTCTAACTGGTAGAAATAGTGGAGCAACGGCAGGTAACATCATAAAAGTATATAAAACATACATTAGACCCGTTACTGACTATGCAACCCTTGCATGGATAAATGTAAGCAAAAAAACTACTACAAACAATGCAAAATACACTATTTGCAACAGCTTAATGTACCCAGAACAACATCATCAGAATTCATGTATAAATACGCACACATAGAAACAATAGCAGATAGACTACTACATAGTACAGTAAATTATTTTGACAAAAATCGGAAAAAAAAATGAACTAGTAAGCGAACTAGACAGATACTGCATATATAATGAGGATAGACTTAAACACCTTTCCCCCAGTAAATATATATTTTCAAAATAAAAGAAAAAAGCCAGCTATAAACTGGACTCCACATTAGTTTAGGGGTTAACTAATAAGCCTTGAAAGGATTTTTATGTAAATGTTTTATAGTTAATACTTATCTAATAAAAGTGCAAATAATTATGGAACTATAAAGAGAAATGGTTTATTTGCACCAAGTGTATATGTAGACAGTGCATGGACATCGCCCTGATAGGGGCCTGAGTAAGTGCGGGTTACTCTGGCCCTCGTGTACAATTGTATATATACACTTGACAGATGCTGAAACAAATATAAAGGAAGGAGGGATAGTTCGACGAAACTTGACCCACCTGGGTATATAAACATAAATATCCAAATAACTATGAGAGAGAGAGAACGTGTGGAAGTGTATGTTTGTTTGTTTTTTGAATTTCGCGAAAAACTTCACGCGGGCTATCTGCGCTAGCCGTCCCTAATTTAGCAGTGTAAGACTAGAGGGAAGGCAGCTAGTTATCACCACCCACCGCCAACCTTTGGATTACTCTTTTACCAACTAATAGTGGGATTAACCATCACATTATAACGCCCCCATGGCTGAAAGGGCGAGCATGTTTGGCGTGACAGGCATTCGAACACGCGATCCTCAGATTACGAGTCGAGCGCCTTAACCACATGGCCATGCCGTGCCCCTCAGTGTATGTCATTTGTGCGTGTGATCATTTTGAGCATATCCCGTAAATGTGTATAAACATTCAACTGATGGCATCCGATTTTGGGGACATAAAAACGTTACTTTGAAGTTCAGTGTTTTTAAGTAAATTATTATTTAACGTTTCGTATGGATAACCATTTAATGATATCCAAGTAATTAAACTTGTAGTTATAAACAAATCTTAGAAGAACATAGTAATATTACCATAGCAACTTACGTACTTGTTTCTTCCTGAGTGAAAGGTTATTATTTACAGCTCAGAAATCTCTGTGGAAATATATATAAAAATGTATACAGTACTGTACAGAAGTGTTAAGACAAGAGAATATTTGGTCATTCTTTCCGTTCTGTGAGGCTAATTCTTCCATGCTACTACAAAATCTAAATTTCGATACTATGGTAATGCTTCAGTGACCTCTGTTGACAGTTGAATGAACCAGGGTGAAAATACTTATTATTTAGAATTCCCATGTACTTGTACCAAAGGCATGTCATAAGGATTCTTCTTGAATGAACAACTCCACAAATAAACCTTGGTTAAAAAAAAAAGCGTTAACCTTGGTAAAAACAGTGTTTAACACTATATATTAAGCATTGCTGTTATGCCACGGTCCAAATGCGTATAGAATTGTCAGTAGAGTAGAGAGTGGACTTTCCAACAGTTGCTGCAGACTTGAAATGCATCCCAAACACTAGATTGTTTGACCGAAATAGGTAAATTTTTAAATAGGAAAAAAACATGTAGAACACCTAAACTTAATGATACTGATGTTAAGTACCTTTGTTTATACAGGCTTTAGGACAGAAGGAAGACTACCATCAATATCCAGACCTACAATATCGAGATGACTCAACGTGATTGGATTATCTAGTCATATAGCAGTTTAAAAAACCTTTATTTCGGTCTGCAGATATTGTCAAAAGACTGAAATTTGTTTTAAAAATTACAAAAATTGGACTGTTGATATTGGAAAAGTGTATTATGGACTGATGAGTCCAAGTTTGAATTATTTTGCTCAGCGTAGGTTGTATGTCCGGTGAAAGAAAGGTGAAAATACTTACTTCAGTGCAAAGTACCTACCGTGAAGCATGGGGTTTTTGTTTTTTTTGTTTTGGAATTTCGCACAAAGCTACTCGAGGGCTATCTGTGCTAGCCGTCCCTAATTTAGCAGTTTAAGACTAGAGGGAAGGCAGCTAGTCATCACCACCCACCGCCAACTCTTGGGCTACTCTTTTACCAACGAATAGTGGGATTGACTGTCACATTATACGCCCCCACGGCTGGGAGGGCGAGCATGTTTAGCACGACGCGGGCGCGAACCCGCGACCCTCGGATTACGAGTCGCACGCCTTACGCGCTTGGCCATGCCAGGCCGTAAAGCATGGGGGAGGCAATGTGATGGTTTGAGGGTTTTTTTCTTCTGAGGCAACATGAGACATTTGCAAAATATATGAGATAATGAATAAATCAAAAGGCACTTCCAAAGAAACTTTATGGGAGTATATTAGAGACATTTGGAGTAAAATTCCAAAGGACACATTGATTAAATATGTTGCAACAATACCTAAGAGGCCGTTTGCAGTTATTAAAACAAAAGGGGGAACAGTATATTAACTGTTTACTGAACTCTAGTACTTCCGCTGAATTTCTGTTGTATTAAATATGATTCACCTCTGATTTACTTTCCTTTTTTCTTTTAAAATAACCTGAAATCTAATTTTTTGACTTCGTTCTAACACTTTCGTACAGTACTGTATATCACATTAGCGTTATCGGTTCAAGTTCTCAACTCATTGTCCAAAATGTATATAAAATAGTATAGTTTCATTTAAAGACGGTAGATGGCAGATATAAATATCTGGGCCACAGAAATTGATCGTACGTTGTGGCATAGTTTCGAGATGAAACAACTGACATTGTAACGCAGAGATCGCGAAAAGCAGCTAGTAGTTGGTTTTGCAATATTATTTTAAATTTCAAATCATTTTTACGTTCCTTTTTTTTAAGAAAATAGAAATACGAATACTTTTTTATGTGCATTGTAGCTGTATATTTGTTCAGTATTTTGAAACAGGAGCAGTTGACCATCAACAAAAGAACATGCCAGTTTTGTATCAGGTAATTTCAAGATATGTTCCAGATTTTTGTACTTAATTAATACAACATAAAAGGTTTAACTGCAGGTACATAAATAATATTTTATGTATGAGTTACACGAACGTAGTGAAAAAACTATGTTCTATATTGCACTAAGCCACAAGATTATTGTTAAATTGTTACCTGAGAATAAAGAAAACAAAATTCATATTTACATTAACAAGTTTGAGATATAATACTCATTAACAATTACATCGCTGGTTAACGTTTCACAAGTACGCTTAGTTACAGATCTAGTACATTGGTTCAGGTTGTGCCAGTACACTTGGTAACAGATATAGTAAACAAGTTAAGGTTGCACTATTCACTTTAGTTAGAGACATAAATTAAAGTTTCATTTGTACACTTACTTACAGATATATCAAGTAGGTTACGTTTGTGTTAATATATTTGGTTACAGGTACAGTAAACAAATTAACGTTTCACAACTACACTTGGTTACAGCTACAGTAAAGAAGTCAAGGTTACACTAGTACACTTGGTTACAGATACAGTAAACAAGTTAAGGTTACACTACTACACTTGGTTACAGATACAGTAAACAAATTAAGTTTACACTAGTACACTTGGTTATAGATACAGTAAACAAGTTAACTTTACACTAGTACACATAGTTACAGCTATAGTAAACAAGTCAACGTACACTTGGTTATGGCTGTAGTAAACAAGTTAAGATTGCAATAGTACACTTAGTTACAGACACAGTAAACAAGTTAAGGTTGCAGTAGTACACATGGTTACAGCTGTAGTAAACAAGTTAAGGTTACACTAGTACACTTGGTTACAGATACAGTCAGCAAGTTAAGGTTGAGTAGTACACTTGGTTACAGCTATAGTAAACAAGTTAAGGTTGCCATAGTACACTTGGTTACAGCTGTAGTAAACAAGTTAAGGTTGCACTAGTACACTTGGTTACAGCTGTAGTAAACAAGTTAAGGTTGCCATAGTACACTTGGTTACAGCTGTAGTAAACAAGTCTAGGTTACACTAGTACACTTGGTTACAGCTGAAGTAAACAAGGTAAGATTCCACTAGTACACTTGGTTACAACTGTAGTAAACAAGTCAAGGTCCACTTCACTACAGCTGTAGTAAAGAAGTTAAAGTTGCAGAAGTACACTTGGTTATAGCTGTAGTAAACAAGTTAAAGTTGCCATAGTACACTTCGTTCCAGCTGTAGTAAGGAAAAAAAGGTTACACTAATACACTTGGTTACAGATACAGTAAACAAGTTAAGGTTACACAAGTACAGTTGGTAACAGATACAGTCAGCAAGTTAAGGTTGAGTAGTACACTTGGTTACAGCTGCAGTAAACAAGTTAAGGTTACACTAGTACACTTGGTTACAGCTGTAGTAAACAAGTTAAGGTTGCCATAATACACTTGGTTACAGCTGTAGTAAAGAAGTTAAGGTTGCCATAGTACACTTGGTTACAGCTGTAGTAAAGAAGTTAAGCTTACACTAGTACACTTGGTTACAGCTCTAGTAAACAAGTCTAGGTTAAACTAGTTCACTTGATTTCAGCTGTAGTAAACAAGTCTAGGTTACACTAGTACACTTGGTTACAGCTGTAGTAAACAAGACTAGGTTACACCAGTACACTTGGTTACAGCTGTAGTAAACAAGTTAAGGTTGCACTAGTACACTTGGTTACAGCTCTAGTAAACAAGTCAAGGTACACTTGATTATGGCTGTAGTAAACAAGTCAAGGTACACTTGATTATGGCTGTAGTAAACAAAATAAGGTTACAATAGTACACTTGGTTACAGGTAAATTAAACACGTTAAGATTACATTAGTACACTTGGTTACAGGTACAGTAAACAAGTTAAGGTTGCATTAGTACACTTGGTTATAGATGCAGTAAACAAGTAAAGGTTGCACTGGTACACATGGTTACAGGTAAGGTAAACAAGTTAATGTTACTCTAGTACACTTGGTTACAAGTAAAGTAAACAAGTTAAGATTACACTAGTACACTTGGTTATGGGTACAGTAAACAAGTTAAGGTTACACTAGTACACTTGGTTACAGGTACAGTAAACAAGTTAAGGTTACACTAGTGTGCACTTGGTTACAGATACTTAAAAAGTTAAGGTTGCAGTAGTACACATGGTTACAGCTGTAGTAAAGAATTTAAAGTTGCAGTAGTACTCTTGGTTATAGCTGTAGTAAACAAGTCAAGGTTACACTAGTACACCTGTTTACAGCTGTAGTAAACAAGTTAAAGTTGCCATAGTACACTTGGTTACAGCTGTGGTAAACAAGTTAAGGTTACACTAGTACACTTGGTTACTGATACTGAACAAGTTAAGGTTGCAGTAGTACACTTGGTTACAGCTGTAGTAAACAAGTTAAGGTTACACTAGTACACTTGATTATGGCTGTAGTAAACAAGTTAAGGTTACAATAGTACACTTGGTGACAGCTCTAATAAACAAATAAAGGTTGCAGTAGTACATTTGGTTACAGGTAAAGTAAACAAGTCAAGGTTACAATAGTACACTTGGTGACAGCTATAGAAACAAGTCAAAATTGCACTAGTACACTTGGTTACAGCTGTAGTAAACAAGATAAGTTTACACTAGTACATTTGGTTACAGGTACAGTAAACAAATTAAGGTTACACTAGTATACTTGGTTACAGATGCTAAACAAGTTAACGTTACACTAGTACACTTGGTTACAGATACTAAACAAGTTAAGGTTGCAGTAGTACGCTTGGTTACAGCTGTACTAAACAAGTTAAGGTTGCAGTAGTACACTTGGTTACAGCTGTAGTAAGGAAGTAAGGTTGCAAGTACAAGGTTACAGCTGTAGTAAACAAGTTAAGGTTTCACTCGTACACTTGATTAAGGATACAGTAAACAAATTAAAGTTGCAGTAGTACACTTGATTACAGATACAGTAAGCAAGTTAAGGTTGAGTAGTACACTTGGTTACAGCTGTAGTAAAGAAGTTAAAGTTTCCATAGTACACTTGGTTACAGCTGTAGTAAACAAGTTAAGGTTGCCATAGTACACTTGGTTACAGGTAAGGTAAACAAGTTAAAGTTTCTTTAGAACACTTGGTTACAGATACAGTAAACAAGGTAAAGTAAATATACAGGATAAGTAAAGAAGTTATGGTTACACTAGTACACTTGATTATGGATACAGTAAACAAGTTAAGGTTACACTAGTAGACTTGGTTACAGATACAGTAAAGAAGTTAAGGTTACACTGGTACACTTGGTTACAGATACAATAAGCAAGTTAAGGTCACACTGGTTCACTTAATTACAGATACAGTAAGCAAGTTAAGGTCACACTGGTTCACTTGGTTACAGCTGTAGTAAACAAGTTAAGGATACACTAATACACCTGGTTACAGCTGTAGTAAAGAAGTCAAGGTTGCAGTAGTACACTTGGTTACAGCTGTAGTAAACAAGTTAAGTTTACACTAGTACATTTGGTTACAGCTATAGTGAACAAGTCAAGGTACACTTGGTTACAACTGTAGTAAACAAGTTAATGTTACAATAGTACACTTGGTGACAGCGAAAGTAAACAAGGGTTGGTTGCAGTAGTACACTTGGTTCCAGCTATAGTAAACAAGTTAAGGTTGCCATAGTACAAATGGTTACAGCTGTAGTAAAGAAGTTATAGTTGCTGTAGTACACTTGGTTACAGCTGTAGTAAAGAAGTTATAGTTGCTGTAGTACACTTGGTTACAGCTATAGTAAACAAGTTAAGGTACACTTGGTTAGAATTGTAGTAAACAAGACAAGGTACACTTGGTTACAGCTGTAGTAAACAAGTTAAGGTTGCAGTAGTACACTTGGTTACAGCTGTTATAAACAAGCTAAGGTTACACTGGTACACTTGGTTACAGTTGTAGTAAACAAGTTAAGTTTACACTAGTACATTTGGTTACAGCTACAGTAAACAAGTCAAGGTACACTTCATTATGGCTGTAATAAACTAGTTAAGATTACAATATTACAATTGGTGACAGATATAGTAAACAAGTTAAGGTTGCCATAGTACACTTGGTTACAGCTGTAGTAAAGAAGTTATGGTTGCACTAGTACACTTGGTTACAGCTGTAGTTAACAAGTTAAGGTTGCACTAGTACATTTGGTTACAGCTGTAGTAAAGAAGTTATAGTTGCTGTAGTACACTTGGTTACAGCTGTAGTAAACAAGTTAAGTTTACACTAGTACATTTGGTTACAGCTATAGTAAACAATTTAAGGTACACTTGTTTAGAATTGTAGTAAACCAGACAAGGTACACTTGGTTACAGCTCTAGTAAGGAAGCCAAGGTTGCACTAGTACACTTGTTTAGAGCTGTAGTAAACAAGACAAGGTTGCACTAGTACATTTGGTTACAGCTATAGTAAACAAGTCAAGGTACACTTGGTTACAACTGTAGTAAACAAGTCAAGGTACACTTGATTATGGCTGTTGTAAACAAGTAAAGGTACACTTGATTATGGCTGTAGTAAACAAGTTAAGGTGACAATAGTACACTTTTTGACAGCTATAGTAAACAAGTCAAGGTTGCAGTAGTACACTTGGTTACAATTGTAGTACACAAGTCAAGGTTCACTTTATTATGGCTGTTGTAAACAAGTCAAGGTACACTTGATTATGGCTGTAGTAAACAAGTTAAGGTGACAATAGTACACTTGGTAACAGCTTTTGTAAACAAGTCAAGGTTGCAGTAGTGCACTTGGTTAGAGGTACAGTAAACAAGTTAAGGTTACACTAGTACACTTGGTTATAGGTACAGTAAACAAGTTAAGGTCACACTGGTTCACTTGGTTACAGCTGTAGTAAAGAAGTTAAAGTTGCCATATTACACTTGATTATAGCTGCAGTAAGGAAAAAAGTTTGCAGTAGTACACTTGGTTACAGCTGTAGGAAACAAGTAAAGATTACACTAGTACACTTGGTTACAGCTGTAGTAAACAAGTTAAGGTTGCCATAGTACCCTTTGTTACAGCTGTAGTAAACAAGTTAAGGTTGCCATAGTACCCTTTGTTACAGCTGTAGTAATGAAGTTAAGTTTGCCATAGTACACTTCGTTACAGCGGTAGCAAAGAAGTCAAGGTTGCAGTAGAACACTTGGTTACAGGTAAAGTAAACAAAACAAGGTTGCCCTAGTACACCTGGTTACAGGTAAGTAAACAAGTTAAGGTTACACTAGTACACTTGGTTACAGATACAGTAAACAAGGTAAGGTTTCAATATAGTACACTTGGTTATAGTACACTTTGTACAGTAAACAAGTTAAGGTTGCAGTAGTACACTTGGTTACAGCTGTAGTAAACAAGTTAAGGTTGCTATAGTAAACTAGTACACTTGGTTACAGCTATAGTAAACAAGTCAAGGTACACTTAATTATGTCTGTAGTAAACAAGTTAATGTTACAATAGTACACTTGGTACAGTAGTAAACAAGTTAAGGTTGCAGTAGTACATTTGGTTACAGGTAAAGTAAACAAGTCAAGGTTACAATAATACACTTGGTGACAGCTATAGTAAACAAGTCAAGGTTGCAGTAGTACACTTGGTTACAGCTGTAGTAAACAAGTTAAGGTTGCACTAGTACACTTAAGGTTACAGCTGTAGTAAACAAGTTAAGGTTACACTAGTACACTTGGTTACAGCTGTAGTAAAGAAGTTAAGGTTGCTATAGTTACACTTGGTTACAGCTGTAGTAAGTAAACAAGTTAAGGTTGCAGTAGTACACTTGGTTACAGCTGTAGTAAACAAGTTAAGGTTGAGTAGTACACTTGGTTACAGCTGTAGTAAAACAAGTTAAAGTTACAATAGTACACTTGGTTACAGCTATAGTAAACAAGTTAAGGTTGCCATAGTACACTTGGTTACAGCTGTAGTAAACAAGTTAAGGTTGCACTAGTTACACTTGGTTACAGCTGTAGTAAACAAGTTTAAGTTGCTGTAGTACACTTGGTTACAGCTGTAGTAAACAAGTTAATGGTTGCTGTAGTACACTTGGTTACAGCTATAGTAAACAAGAACAAGGTAGTACACTTGGTTACAACTGTAGTAAACAAGTCAAGGTACACTTGGTTATGGCTGTAGTAAACAAGTTAAGGTTACAATAGTACACTTGGTTACAGCTATAGTAAACAAGTTAAGGTTACACTAGTACACTTGGTTACAGCTGTAGTAAACAAGTTAAGGTTACACTAGTACATTTGGTTACAGCTATAGTAAACAACAAGGTTGCACTAGTACACTTGATTACAGCTGTAGTAAACAAGTTAAGTTACAATAGTACACTTGGTGACAGCTATAGTAAACAAGTTAAGGTTGCAGTGGTACACTTGGTTACAGCTGTAGTAAAGAAGTTTAGGTTGCACTAGTACATTGGTTACAGCTGTAGTAAACAAGTTAAGGTTGCACTAGTACACTTGGTTACAGCTGTAGTAAATAAGTTAAGGTTGCAGTAGTACACTTGGTTACAGCTGTAGTAAACAAGTTAAGGTTACACTAGTACACTTGGTTACAGCTGTAGTAAACAAGTTAAGTTTACACTAGTACACTTGGTTACAGCTACAGTGTAGTAAACCAGACAAGGTACACTTGGTTACATTGGTGACAGTAGTAAGGAAAGTTAAGGTTGCCATAGTACACTTGGTTACAGCTGTAGTAAACAAGTTAAGGTTACACTTAGTACAGCTTGGTTACAGCTAAGGTTAGTAAACAAGTCAAGGTTATAGTTGCTGTAGTACACTTGGTTACAGCTGTAGTAAACAAGTCAAGGTACACTTGATTATGGCTGTTGTAAACAAGTCAAGGTACTCTTGATTATGGCTGTAGTAAACAAGTTAAGGTGACAATAGTACACTTGGTTACAGCTATAGTAAACAAGTCAAGGTTGCAGTAGTACACTTGGTTACAATTGTAGTAAACAAGTTAAGGTTACACTAGTACACTTGGTTATAGGTACAGTAAACAAGTTAAGGTAAACAAGTTAAGGTCACACTGGTTCACTTGGTTACAGCTGTAGTAAAGAAGTTAAGGTTACAGTAGTACTCTTGGTTATAGCTGTAGTAAACAAGTCATGGTTACACTAATACACCTTGTTACTGCTGTAGTAAACAAGGTCACACTAGTTCACTTGTTACAGCTGTAGTAAAAAGTACACTTGATTACAGCTGCAGTAAGGAAAGGAAAAAAGTTTACAGTAGTACACTTGGTTACAGCTGTAGGAAACAAGTAAAGATTACACTAGTACACTTGGTTACAGCTGTAGTAAACAAGTTAAGGTTGCCATAGTACCCTTTGTTACAGCTGTAGTAAACAAGTTAAGGTTGCCATAGTACCCTTTGTTACAGCTGTAGTAATCAAGTTAAGTTTGCCATAGTACACTTCGTTACAGCGGTAGCAAAGAAGTCAAGGTTGCAGTAGAACACTTGGTTACAGGTAAAGTAAACAAAACAAGGTTGCCCTAGTACACCTGGTTACAGGTAAGGTAAACAAGTTAAGGTTACACTAGTACACTTGGTTACAGATACAGTAAACAAGGTAAGGTTTCAATGGTACACTTGGATATAGATACAGTAAGCAAGTTAAGGTTGAGTAGTACACTTGGTAACAGCTGTAGTAAACAAGTTAGGGTTGCACTAGTACACTTGGTTACAGCTATAGTAAACACGTCAAGGTTACACTAGTACACCTGGTTACAACTGTAGTAAAGAAGTTGAATTTGCTATAGTTCACTTGGTTACAGCTGTAGTAAGGAAGTCAAGGTTGCAGTAGTACTCTCGGTTACAGCTGTAGTAAACAAGTTAAGGCACACTGGGTTACAACTGTAGTATACAAGTCAATGTATACTTGATTATGGCTGTAGTAAAGAAGTTAAACTTACAATAGTACACTTGGTGACAGCTCTAATAAACAAATAAAGGTTGCAGTAGTACATTTGGTTACAGGTAAAGTATACAACTCTAGGTTACAATAGTATACTTGGTGACAGCTATAGTAAACAAGTTAAGGTTACACTACTACACTTAGTTACAGGTAAAGTAAATAAGTTAAGGTTACACTAGTACACCTGGTTATAGGTACAGTAAACAATTTAAGGTTACACTACTACACTTGGTTACAGGTACAGTAAACAAGTTAAGGTTACACTAGTACACTTGGTTACAGATGCTAAACAAGTTAAGGTTACACTAGTACACTTGGTTACAGATACTAAACAAGTTAAGGTTGCAGTAGTACGCTTGGTTACAGCTGTACTAAACAAGTTAAGGTTGCACACAGGTACACTTGATTAAGGATACAGTAAACAAATTAAAGTTGCAGTAGTACACTTGGTTACAGATACAGTAAGCAAGTTAAGGTTGAGTACTACACTTGGTTACAGCTGTAGTAAAGAAGTTAAAGTTTCTATAGTACACTTGGTTACAGCTGTAGTAAACAAGTTAAGGTTGCCATAGTACACTTGGTTACAGGTAAGGTAAACAAGTTAAAGTTACTTTAGTACACTTGGTTACAGATTCAGTAAACAAGGTAAAGTAAATATACAGGATAAGTAAAGAAGTTAAGGTTACACTAGTACACTTGATTATGGATACAGTAAACAAGTTAAGGTTACACTAGTAGACTTGGTTACAGATACAGTAAAGAAGTTAAGGTTACACTGGTACAGTTGGTTACAGCTGTAGTAAACAAGTTAAGGTTGCACTAATACACCTGGTTACAGCTGTAGTAAATAAGTTAAATTTGCTATAGTACACTTGGTTACAGCTGTAGTAAGGAAGTCAAGGTTGCAGTAGTACACTTGGTTACAGCTGTAGTAAACAAGTTAAGTTTACACTAGTACATTTGGTTACAGCTGTAGTAAAGAAGTTAAATTTGCTATAGTACACTTTGTTACAGCTGTAGTAAGGAAGTCAAGGTTGCAGTAGTACACTTGGTTACAGCTGTAGTAAACAAGTTAAGTTTACACTAGTACATTTGATTACAGCTATAGTGAACAAGTCAAGGTACACTTTGTTTACAACTATAGTAAACAAGTCAAGGTACACTTGATTATGGCTGTAGTAAACAAGTTAATGTTACAATAGTACACTTGGTGACAGCTATAGTAAACAAGGGTTGGTTGCAGTAGTACACTTGGTTCCAGCTATAGTAAACAAGTTAAGGTTGCCATAGTACAAATGGTTACAGCTGTAGTAAACAAGTTAAGGTTGCACTAGTACACTTGATTACAGCTGTAGTAAAGAAGTTATAGTTGCTGTAGTACACTTGGTTACAGTTGTAGTAAACAAGTTACTAGTTTACACTAGTACGTCAAGGTTTGGTTACAGCTGTAGTAAACAAGTCAAGGTACACTTGATTATGGCTGTAATAAACTAGTTAAGATTACAATATTACAATTTAATGACAGATATAGTAAATAAGTTAAGGTTGCCATAGTACACTTGGTTACAGCTGTAGTAAAGAAGTTATGGTTGCACTAGTACACTTGGTTACAGCTGTAGTTAACAAGTTAAGGTTGCACTAGTACATTTGGTTACAGCTATAGTGAACATGTGAAGGTACACTTGGTTACAACTGTAGTAAACAAGTCAAGGTACACTTGATTATGGCTGTAGTAAACAAGTTAATGTTACAATAGTACACTTGGTGACAGCTATAGTAAACAAGGGTTGGTTGCAGTAGTACACTTGTTTCCAGCTATATTAAACAAGTTAAGGTTGCCATAGTACAAATGGTTACAGCTGTAGTGAACAAGTTAAGGTTGCACTAGTACACTTGATTACAGCTGTAGTAAAGAAGTTATAGTTGCTGTAGTACACTTGGTTACAGCTGTAGTAAACAAGTTAATTTTACACTAGTACATTTGGTTAGAGCTATAGTAAACAAGTTAAGATACACTTGGTTAGAATTGTAGTAAACAAGACAAGGTCACTTGGTTACAGCTGTAGTAAGGAAGCCAAAGTTGCAATAGTACACTTGGTTACAGCTGTTATAAACAAGTTAAGGTTGCCATAGTACAAATGGTTACAGCTGTAGTGAACAAGTTAAGGTTGCACTAGTACACTTGATTACAGCTGTAGTAAAGAAGTTAGTTGCTGTAGTACACTTGGTTACAGTTGTAGTAAACAAGTTAAGTTTACACTAGTACATTTGGTTACAGCTACAGTAAACAAGTCAAGGTACACTTCATTATGGCTGTAATAAACTAGTTAAGATTACAATATTACAATTGGTGACAGATATAGTAAACAAGTTAAGGTTGCCATAGTACACTTGGTTACAGCTGTAGTAAAGAAGTTATGGTTGCACTAGTACACTTGGTTACAGCTGTAGTTAACAAGTTAAGGTTGCACTAGTACATTTGGTTACAGCTGTAGTAAAGAAGTTATAGTTGCTGTAGTACACTTGGTTACAGCTGTAGTAAACAAGTTAAGTTTACACTAGTACATTTGGTTACAGCTATAGTAAACAATTTAAGGTACACTTGTTTAGAATTGTTGTAAACCAGACAAGGTACACTTGGTTACAGCTCTAGTAAGGAAGCCAAGGTTGCACTAGTACTCTTGTTTAGAGCTGTAGTAAACAAGACAAGGTTGCACTAGTACATTTTGTTACAGCTATAGTAAACAAGTCAAGGTACACTTGATTATGGCTGTTGTAAACATGTCAAGGAACACTTGATTATGGCTGTAGTAAACAAGTTAAGGTGACAATAGTACACTTTTTGACAGCTATAGTAAACAAGTCAAGGTTGCAGTAGTACACTTGGTTACAATTGTAGTACACAAGTCAAGGTTCACTTTATTATGGCTGTTGTAAACAAGTCAAGGTACACTTGATTATGGCTGTAGTAAACAAGTTAAGGTGACAATAGTACACTTGGTAACAGCTTTTGTAAACAAGTCAAGGTTGCAGTAGTGCACTTGGTTAGATGTACAGTAAACAAGTTAAGGTTACACTAGTACACTTGGTTATAGGTACAGTAAACAAGTTAAGGTCACACTGGTTCACTTGGTTACAGCTGTAGTAAAGAAGTTAAAGTTGCCATATTACACTTGATTATAGCTGCAGTAAAAAAAAAATTTTGCAGTAGTACACTTGGTTACAGCTGTAGGAAACAAGTAAAGATTACACTAGTACACTTGGTTACAGCTGTAGTAAACAAGTTAAGGTTGCCATAGTACCCTTTGTTACAGCTGTAGTAAACAAGTTAAGGTTGCCATAGTACCCTTTGTTACAGCTGTAGTAATGAAGTTAAGTTTGCCATAGTACACTTCGTTACAGCGGTAGCAAAGAAGTCAAGGTTGCAGTAGAACACTTGGTTACAGGTAAAGTAAACAAAACAAGGTTGCCCTAGTACACCTGGTTACAGGTAAGGTAAACAAGTTAAGGTTACACTAGTACACTTGGTTACAGATTCAGTAAACAAGGGAAGGTTTCAATTGTACACTTGGATATAGATACAGTAAGCAAGTTAATGTTACAATAGTACACTTTGTGACAGCTATAGTAAACAAGTCAAGGTTGCAGTGGTACACTTGGTTACAGCTATAGTAAACAAGTCAAGGTACTCTTGGTTACAGCTATAGTAAACAAGTCAAGGTACTCTTGGTTACAGCTATAGTAAACAAGTCAAGGTACACTTAATTATGTCTGTAGTAAACAAGTTAATGTTACAATAGTACACTTGGTGACAGCTCTAATAAACAAATAAAGGTTGCAGTAGTACATTTGGTTACAGGTAAAGTAAACAAGTCAAGGTTACAATAATACACTTGGTGACAGCTATAGAAACAAGTCAAAATTGCACTAGTACACTTGGCTACAGCTGTAGTAAACAAGATAAGTTTACACTAGTACATTTGGTTACAGGTACAGTAAACAAATTAAGGTTACACTAGTATACTTGGTTACAGATACTAAACAAGTTAAGGTTGCAGTAGTACGCTTGGTTACAGCTGTAGTAAGGAAGTCAAGGTTGCAGTACTACACTTTGTTACACCTGTACTAAATAACTTAAGGTTACACTCGTACACTTGATTAAGGATACAGTAAACAAATTAAAGTTGCAGTAGTACACTTTGTTACAGATACAGTAAGCAAGTTAAGGTTGAGTAGTACACTTGGTTACAGCTGTAGTAAAGAAGTTAAAGTTTCCATAGTACACTTGGTTACAGCTGTAGTAAACAAGTTAAGGTTGCCATAGTACACTTGGTTACAGGTAAGGTAAACAAGTTAAAGTTGCACTGGTTCACTTAATTACAGATACAGTAAGCAAGTTAAGGTCACACTGGTTCACTTGGTTACAGCTGTAGTAAACAAGTTAAGGTTGCACTAATACACCTGGTTACAGCTGTAGTAAAGAAGTCAAGGTTGCAGTAGTACACTTGGTTACAGCTGTAGTAAACAAGTTAAGTTTACACTAGTTTATTTGGTTACAGCTATAGTGAACAAGTCAAGGTACACTTGGTTACAACTGTAGTAAACAAGTCAAGGTACACTTGATTATGGCTGTAGTAAACAAGTTAATATTACAATAGTACACTTGGTGACAGCTATAGTAAACAAGGGTTGGTTGCAGTAGTACACTTGGTTACAGCTATAGTAAACAAGTTAAGGTTGCCATAGTACAAATGGTTACAGCTGTAGTAAACAAGTTTAGGTTGCACTAGTACACTTGATTACAGCTGTAGTAAAGAAGTTATAGTTGCTGTAGTACACTTGGTTACAGCTGTAGTAAAGAAGTTATAGTTGCTGTAGTACACTTGGTTACAGCTATAGTAAAGAAGTTAAGGTACACTTGGTTAGAATTGTAGTAAACAAGACAAGGTCACTTGGTTACAGCTGTAGTAAGGAAGCCAAGGTTGCAGTAGTACACTTGGTTACAGCTGTTATAAACAAGCTAAGGTTACACTGGTACACTTGGTTACAGTTGTAGTAAACAAGTTAAGTTTACACTAGTACATTTGGTTACAGCTACAGTAAACAAATCAAGGTACACTTGATTATGGCTGTAATAAACTAGTTAAGATTACAATATTACAATTGGTGACAGATATAGTAAATAAGTTAAGGTTGCCATAGTACACTTGGTTACAGCTGTAGTAAAGAAGTTATGGTTGCACTAGTACACTTGGTTACAGCTGTAGTTAACAAGTTAAGGTTGCACTAGTACATTTGGTTACAGCTGTAGTAAAGAAGTTATAGTTGCTGTAGTACACTTGGTTACAGCTGTAGTAAACAAGTCAAGGTACACTTGATTATGGCTGTAGTAAACAAGTCAAGGAACACTTGATTATGGCTGTAGTAAACAAGTTAAGGTGACAATAGTACACTTTTTGACAGCTATAGTAAACAAGTCAAGGTTGCAGTAGTACACTTCGTTACAATTGTAGTACACAAGTCAAGGTTCACTTTATTATGGCTGTTGTAAACAAGTCAAGGTACACTTGATTATGGCTGTAGTAAACAAGTTAAGGTGACAATAGTACACTTGGTAACAGCTTTTGTAAACAAGTCAAGGTTGCAGTAGTGCACTTGGTTAGAGGTACATTAAACAAGTTAAGGTTACACTAGTACACTTGGTTATAGGTACAGTAAACAAGTTAAGGTCACACTGGTTCACTTGGTTACAGCTGTAGTAAAGAAGTTAAAGTTGCCATATTACACTTTATTATAGCTGCAGTAAGGAAAAAAGTTTGCAGTAGTACACTTGGTTACAGCTGTAGGAAACAAGTAAAGATTACACTAGTACACTTAGTTACAGCTGTAGTAAACAAGTTAAGGTTGCCATAGTACCCTTTGTTACAGCTGTAGTAAACAAGTTAAGGTTGCCATAGTACCCTTTGTTACAGCTGTAGTAATGAAGTTAAGTTTGCCATAGTACACTTCGTTACAGCGGTAGCAAAGAAGTCAAGGTTGCAGTAGAACACTTGGTTACAGGTAAAGTAAACAAAACAAGGTTGCCCTAGTACACCTGGTTACAGGTAAGGTAAACAAGTTAAGGTTACACTAGTACACTTGGTTACAGATACAGTAAACAAGGTAAGGTTTCAATGGTACACTTGGATATAGATACAGTAAGCAAGTTAAGGTTGAGTAGTACACTTGGTAACAGCTGTAGTAAACAAGTTAGGGTTGCACTAGTACACTTGGTTACAGCTATAGTAAACACGTCAAGGTTACACTAGTACACCTGGTTACAACTGTAGTAAAGAAGTTGAATTTGCTATAGTTCACTTGGTTACAGCTGTAGTAAGGAAGTCAAGGTTGCAGTAGTACTCTCGGTTACAGCTGTAGTAAACAAGTTAAGGCACACTGGGTTACAACTGTAGTATACAAGTCAATGCATACTTGATTATGGCTGTAGTAAAGAAGTTAAGCTTACAATAGTACACTTGGTGACAGCTCTAATAAACAAATAAAGGTTGCAGTAGTACATTTGGTTACAGGT
The DNA here is from genome assembly GCF_004210375.1 of Tachypleus tridentatus. NCBI lineage: Eukaryota > Metazoa > Arthropoda > Merostomata > Xiphosura > Limulidae > Tachypleus > Tachypleus tridentatus. The sequence continues at coordinate 20,867,895 of NC_134836.1, forward strand.
AAAGTAAACAACTCTAGGTTACAATAGTATACTTGGTGACAGCTATAGTAAACAAGTTAAGGTTACACTACTACACTTAGTTACAGGTAAAGTAAATAAGTTAAGGTTACACTAGTACACCTGGTTATAGGTACAGTAAACAATTTAAGGTTACACTACTACACTTGGTTACAGGTACAGTAAACAAGTTAAGGTTACACTAGTACACTTGGTTACAGATGCTAAACAAGTTAAGGTTACACTAGTACACTTGGTTACAGATACTAAACAAGTTAAGGTTGCAGTAGTACGCTTGGTTACAGCTGTAGTAAGGAAGTCAAGGTTGCAGTACTACACTTTGTTACAGCTGTACTAAACAAGTTAAGGTTACACAGGTACACTTGATTAAGGATACAGTAAACAAATTAAAGTTGCAGTAGTACACTTGGTTACAGATACAGTAAGCAAGTTAAGGTTGAGTACTACACTTGGTTACAGCTGTAGTAAACAAGTTAAGGTTGCCATAGTACACTTGGTTACAGGTAAGGTAAACAAGTTAAAGTTACTTTAGTACACTTGGTTACAGATTCAGTAAACAAGGTAAAGTAAATATACAGGATAAGTAAAGAAGTTAAGGTTACACTAGTACACTTGATTATGGATACAGTAAACAAGTTAAGGTTACACTAGTAGACTTGGTTACAGATACAGTAAAGAAGTTAAGGTTACACTGGTACAGTTGGTTACAGCTGTAGTAAACAAGTTAAGGTTGCACTAATACACCTGGTTACAGCTGTAGTAAATAAGTTAAATTTGCTATAGTACACTTGGTTACAGCTGTAGTAAGGAAGTCAAGGTTGCAGTAGTACACTTGGTTACAGCTGTAGTAAACAAGTTAAGTTTACACTAGTACATTTGGTTACAGCTGTAGTAAAGAAGTTAAATTTGCTATAGTACACTTTGTTACAGCTGTAGTAAGGAAGTCAAGGTTGCAGTAGTACACTTGGTTACAGCTGTAGTAAACAAGTTAAGTTTACACTAGTACATTTGATTACAGCTATAGTGAACAAGTCAAGGTACACTTGGTTACAACTATAGTAAACAAGTCAAGGTACACTTGATTATGGCTGTAGTAAACAAGTTAATGTTACAATAGTACACTTGGTGACAGCTATAGTAAACAAGGGTTGGTTGCAGTAGTACACTTGGTTCCAGCTATAGTAAACAAGTTAAGGTTGCCATAGTACAAATGGTTACAGCTGTAGTAAACAAGTTAAGGTTGCACTAGTACACTTGATTACAGCTGTAGTAAAGAAGTTATAGTTGCTGTAGTACACTTGGTTACAGTTGTAGTAAACAAGTTAAGTTTACACTAGTACGTTTGGTTACAGCTTCAGTAAACAAGTCAAGGTACACTTGATTATGGCTGTAATAAACTAGTTAAGATTACAATATTACAATTTAATGACAGATATAGTAAATAAGTTAAGGTTGCCATAGTACACTTGGTTACAGCTGTAGTAAAGAAGTTATGGTTGCACTAGTACACTTGGTTACAGCTGTAGTTAACAAGTTAAGGTTGCACTAGTACATTTGGTTACAGCTATAGTGAACATGTGAAGGTACACTTGGTTACAACTGTAGTAAACAAGTCAAGGTACACTTGATTATGGCTGTAGTAAACAAGTTAATGTTACAATAGTACACTTGGTGACAGCTATAGTAAACAAGGGTTGGTTGCAGTAGTACACTTGTTTCCAGCTATATTAAACAAGTTAAGGTTGCCATAGTACAAATGGTTACAGCTGTAGTGAACAAGTTAAGGTTGCACTAGTACACTTGATTACAGCTGTAGTAAAGAAGTTATAGTTGCTGTAGTACACTTGGTTACAGCTGTAGTAAGCAAGTTAATTTTACACCAGTACATTTGGTTAAAGCTATAGTAAACAAGTTAAGATACACTTGGTTAGAATTGTAGTAAACAAGACAAGGTCACTTGGTTACAGCTGTAGTAAGGAAGCCAAAGTTGCAATAGTACACTTGGTTACAGCTGTTATAAACAAGTTAAGGTTGCCATAGTACAAATGGTTACAGCTGTAGTGAACAAGTTAAGGTTGCACTAGTACACTTGATTACAGCTGTAGTAAAGAAGTTATAGTTGCTGTAGTACACTTGGTTACAGTTGTAGTAAACAAGTTAAGTTTACACTAGTACATTTGGTTACAGCTACAGTAAACAAGTCAAGGTACACTTCATTATGGCTGTAATAAACTAGTTAAGATTACAATATTACAATTGGTGACAGATATAGTAAACAAGTTAAGGTTGCCATAGTACACTTGGTTACAGCTGTAGTAAAGAAGTTATGGTTGCACTAGTACACTTGGTTACAGCTGTAGTTAACAAGTTAAGGTTGCACTAGTACATTTGGTTACAGCTGTAGTAAAGAAGTTATAGTTGCTGTAGTACACTTGGTTACAGCTGTAGTAAACAAGTTAAGTTTACACTAGTACATTTGGTTACAGCTATAGTAAACAATTTAAGGTACACTTGTTTAGAATTGTTGTAAACCAGACAAGGTACACTTGGTTACAGCTCTAGTAAGGAAGCCAAGGTTGCACTAGTACTCTTGTTTAGAGCTGTAGTAAACAAGACAAGGTTGCACTAGTACATTTTGTTACAGCTATAGTAAACAAGTCAAGGTACACTTGATTATGGCTGTTGTAAACATGTCAAGGAACACTTGATTATGGCTGTAGTAAACAAGTTAAGGTGACAATAGTACACTTTTTGACAGCTATAGTAAACAAGTCAAGGTTGCAGTAGTACACTTGGTTACAATTGTAGTACACAAGTCAAGGTTCACTTTATTATGGCTGTTGTAAACAAGTCAAGGTACACTTGATTATGGCTGTAGTAAACAAGTTAAGGTGACAATAGTACACTTGGTAACAGCTTTTGTAAACAAGTCAAGGTTGCAGTAGTGCACTTGGTTAGATGTACAGTAAACAAGTTAAGGTTACACTAGTACACTTGGTTATAGGTACAGTAAACAAGTTAAGGTCACACTGGTTCACTTGGTTACAGCTGTAGTAAAAGAAGTTAAAGTTGCCATATTACACTTGATTATAGCTGCAGTAAAAAAAAAATTTTGCAGTAGTACACTTGGTTACAGCTGTAGGAAACAAGTAAAGATTACACTAGTACACTTGGTTACAGCTGTAGTAAACAAGTTAAGGTTGCCATAGTACCCTTTGTTACAGCTGTAGTAAACAAGTTAAGGTTGCCATAGTACCCTTTGTTACAGCTGTAGTAATGAAGTTAAGTTTGCCATAGTACACTTCGTTACAGCGGTAGCAAGAAGTCAAGGTTGCAGTAGAACACTTGGTTACAGGTAAAGTAAACAAAACAAGGTTGCCCTAGTACACCTGGTTACAGGTAAGGTAAACAAGTTAAGGTTACACTAGTACACTTGGTTACAGATTCAGTAAACAAGGGAAGGTTTCAATTGTACACTTGGATATAGATACAGTAAGCAAGTTAATGTTACAATAGTACACTTTGTGACAGCTATAGTAAACAAGTCAAGGTTGCAGTGGTACACTTGGTTACAGCTATAGTAAACAAGTCAAGGTACTCTTGGTTACAGCTATAGTAAACAAGTCAAGGTACTCTTGGTTACAGCTATAGTAAACAAGTCAAGGTACACTTAATTATGTCTGTAGTAAACAAGTTAATGTTACAATAGTACACTTGGTGACAGCTCTAATAAACAAATAAAGGTTGCAGTAGTACATTTGGTTACAGGTAAAGTAAACAAGTCAAGGTTACAATAATACACTTGGTGACAGCTATAGAAACAAGTCAAAATTGCACTAGTACACTTGGCTACAGCTGTAGTAAACAAGATAAGTTTACACTAGTACATTTGGTTACAGGTACAGTAAACAAATTAAGGTTACACTAGTATACTTGGTTACAGATACTAAACAAGTTAAGGTTGCAGTAGTACGCTTGGTTACAGCTGTAGTAAGGAAGTCAAGGTTGCAGTACTACACTTTGTTACACCTGTACTAAATAACTTAAGGTTACACTCGTACACTTGATTAAGGATACAGTAAACAAATTAAAGTTGCAGTAGTACACTTTGTTACAGATACAGTAAGCAAGTTAAGGTTGAGTAGTACACTTGGTTACAGCTGTAGTAAAGAAGTTAAAGTTTCCATAGTACACTTGGTTACAGCTGTAGTAAACAAGTTAAGGTTGCCATAGTACACTTGGTTACAGGTAAGGTAAACAAGTTAAAGTTGCACTGGTTCACTTAATTACAGATACAGTAAGCAAGTTAAGGTCACACTGGTTCACTTGGTTACAGCTGTAGTAAACAAGTTAAGGTTGCACTAATACACCTGGTTACAGCTGTAGTAAAGAAGTCAAGGTTGCAGTAGTACACTTGGTTACAGCTGTAGTAAACAAGTTAAGTTTACACTAGTTTATTTGGTTACAGCTATAGTGAACAAGTCAAGGTACACTTGGTTACAACTGTAGTAAACAAGTCAAGGTACACTTGATTATGGCTGTAGTAAACAAGTTAATATTACAATAGTACACTTGGTGACAGCTATAGTAAACAAGGGTTGGTTGCAGTAGTACACTTGGTTACAGCTATAGTAAACAAGTTAAGGTTGCCATAGTACAAATGGTTACAGCTGTAGTAAACAAGTTTAGGTTGCACTAGTACACTTGATTACAGCTGTAGTAAAGAAGTTATAGTTGCTGTAGTACACTTGGTTACAGCTGTAGTAAAGAAGTTATAGTTGCTGTAGTACACTTGGTTACAGCTATAGTAAAGAAGTTAAGGTACACTTGGTTAGAATTGTAGTAAACAAGACAAGGTCACTTGGTTACAGCTGTAGTAAGGAAGCCAAGGTTGCAGTAGTACACTTGGTTACAGCTGTTATAAACAAGCTAAGGTTACACTGGTACACTTGGTTACAGTTGTAGTAAACAAGTTAAGTTTACACTAGTACATTTGGTTACAGCTACAGTAAACAAATCAAGGTACACTTGATTATGGCTGTAATAAACTAGTTAAGATTACAATATTACAATTGGTGACAGATATAGTAAATAAGTTAAGGTTGCCATAGTACACTTGGTTACAGCTGTAGTAAAGAAGTTATGGTTGCACTAGTACACTTGGTTACAGCTGTAGTTAACAAGTTAAGGTACACTTGATTATGGCTGTAGTAAACAAGTCAAGGAACACTTGATTATGGCTGTAGTAAACAAGTTAAGGTGACAATAGTACACTTTTTGACAGCTATAGTAAACAAGTCAAGGTTGCAGTAGTACACTTCGTTACAATTGTAGTACACAAGTCAAGGTTCACTTTATTATGGCTGTTGTAAACAAGTCAAGGTACACTTGATTATGGCTGTAGTAAACAAGTTAAGGTGACAATAGTACACTTGGTAACAGCTTTTGTAAACAAGTCAAGGTTGCAGTAGTGCACTTGGTTAGAGGTACATTAAACAAGTTAAGGTTACACTAGTACACTTGGTTATAGGTACAGTAAACAAGTTAAGGTCACACTGGTTCACTTGGTTACAGCTGTAGTAAAGAAGTTAAAGTTGCCATATTACACTTTATTATAGCTGCAGTAAGGAAAAAAGTTTGCAGTAGTACACTTGGTTACAGCTGTAGGAAACAAGTAAAGATTACACTAGTACACTTAGTTACAGCTGTAGTAAACAAGTTAAGGTTGCCATAGTACCCTTTGTTACAGCTGTAGTAAACAAGTTAAGGTTGCCATAGTACCCTTTGTTACAGCTGTAGTAATGAAGTTAAGTTTGCCATAGTACACTTCGTTACAGCGGTAGCAAAGAGTCAAGGTTGCAGTAGAACACTTGGTTACAGGTAAAGTAAACAAAACAAGGTTGCCCTAGTACACCTGGTTACAGGTAAGGTAAACAAGTTAAGGTTACACTAGTACACTTGGTTACAGATACAGTAAACAAGGTAAGGTTTCAATGGTACACTTGGATATAGATACAGTAAGCAAGTTAAGGTTGAGTAGTACACTTGGTAACAGCTGTAGTAAACAAGTTAGGGTTGCACTAGTACACTTGGTTACAGCTATAGTAAACACGTCAAGGTTACACTAGTACACCTGGTTACAACTGTAGTAAAGAAGTTGAATTTGCTATAGTTCACTTGGTTACAGCTGTAGTAAGGAAGTCAAGGTTGCAGTAGTACTCTCGGTTACAGCTGTAGTAAACAAGTTAAGGCACACTGGGTTACAACTGTAGTATACAAGTCAATGCATACTTGATTATGGCTGTAGTAAAGAAGTTAAAGCTTACAATAGTACACTTGGTGACAGCTCTAATAAACAAATAAAGGTTGCAGTAGTACATTTGGTTACAGGTAAAGTAAACAACTCTAGGTTACAATAGTATACTTGGTGACAGCTATAGTAAACAAGTTAAGGTTACACTACTACACTTAGTTACAGGTAAAGTAAATAAGTTAAGGTTACACTAGTACACCTGGTTATAGGTACAGTAAACAATTTAAGGTTACACTACTACACTTGGTTACAGGTACAGTAAACAAGTTAAGGTTACACTAGTACACTTGGTTACAGATGCTAAACAAGTTAAGGTTACACTAGTACACTTGGTTACAGATACTAAACAAGTTAAGGTTGCAGTAGTACGCTTGGTTACAGCTGTAGTAAGGAAGTCAAGGTTGCAGTACTACACTTTGTTACAGCTGTACTAAACAAGTTAAGGTTACACAGGTACACTTGATTAAGGATACAGTAAACAAATTAAAGTTGCAGTAGTACACTTGGTTACAGATACAGTACAGTAACTACAAGTTAAGGTTAAAGAAGTTACTATAGTACACTTGGTTACAGCTGTAGTAAACAAGTTAAGGTTGCCATAGTACACTTGGTTACAGGTAAGGTAAACAAGTTAAAGTTACTTTAGTACACTTGGTTACAGATTCAGTAAACAAGGTAAAGTAAATATACAGGATAAGTAAAGAAGTTAAGGTTACACTAGTACACTTGATTATGGATACAGTAAACAAGTTAAGGTTACACTAGTAGACTTGGTTACAGATACAGTAAAGAAGTTAAGGTTACACTGGTACAGTTGGTTACAGCTGTAGTAAACAAGTTAAGGTTGCACTAATACACCTGGTTACAGCTGTAGTAAATAAGTTAAATTTGCTATAGTACACTTGGTTACAGCTGTAGTAAGGAAGTCAAGGTTGCAGTAGTACACTTGGTTACAGCTGTAGTAAACAAGTTAAGTTTACACTAGTACATTTGGTTACAGCTGTAGTAAAGAAGTTAAATTTGCTATAGTACACTTTGTTACAGCTGTAGTAAGGAAGTCAAGGTTGCAGTAGTACACTTGGTTACAGCTGTAGTAAACAAGTTAAGTTTACACTAGTACATTTGATTACAGCTATAGTGAACAAGTCAAGGTACACTTGGTTACAACTATAGTAAACAAGTCAAGGTACACTTGATTATGGCTGTAGTAAACAAGTTAATGTTACAATAGTACACTTGGTGACAGCTATAGTAAACAAGGGTTGGTTGCAGTAGTACACTTGGTTACAGCTATAGTAAACAAGTTAAGGTTGCCATAGTACAAATGGTTACAGCTGTAGTAAACAAGTTAAGGTTGCACTAGTACACTTGATTACAGCTGTAGTAAACAAGTTATAGTTGCTGTAGTACACTTGGTTACAGTTGTAGTAAACAAGTTAAGTTTACACTTACGTTTGGTTACAGCTTAGTAAACAAGTCAAGGTACACTTGATTATGGCTGTAATAAACTTAATGACAGATATAGTAAATAAGTTAAGGTTGCCATAGTACACTTGGTTACAGCTGTAGTAAAGAAGTTATGGTTGCACTAGTACACTTGGTTACAGCTGTAGTTAACAAGTTAAGGTTGCACTAGTACATTTGGTTACAGCTATAGTGAACATGTGAAGGTACACTTGGTTACAACTGTAGTAAACAAGTCAAGGTACACTTGATTATGGCTGTAGTAAACAAGTTAATGTTACAATAGTACACTTGGTGACAGCTATAGTAAACAAGGGTTGGTTGCAGTAGTACACTTGTTTACAGCTATATTAAACAAGTTAAGGTTGCCATAGTACAAATGGTTACAGCTGTAGTGAACAAGTTAAGGTTGCACTAGTACACTTGATTACAGCTGTAGTAAAAAGTTATAGTTGCTGTAGTACACTTGGTTACAGCTGTAGTAAACAAGTTAATTTTACACCAGTTCATTTGGTTAAAGCTATAGTAAACAAGTTAAGATACACTTGGTTAGAATTGTAGTAAACAAGACAAGGTCACTTGGTTACAGCTGTAGTAAGGAAGCCAAAGTTGCAATAGTACACTTGGTTACAGCTGTTATAAACAAGTTAAGGTTAAACAAGTACAAATGGTTACAGCTGTAGTGAACAAGTTAAGGTTGCACTAGTACACTTGATTACAGCTGTAGTAAAGAAGTTATAGTTGCTGTAGTACACTTGGTTACAGTTGTAGTAAACAAGTTAAGTTTACACTAGTACATTTGGTTACAGCTACAGTAAACAAGTCAAGGTACACTTGATTATGGCTGTAATAAACTAGTTAAGATTACAATATTACAATTGGTGACAGATATAGTAAACAAGTTAAGGTTGCCATAGTACACTTGGTTACAGCTGTAGTAAAGAAGTTATGGTTGCACTAGTACACTTGGTTACAGCTGTAGTTAACAAGTTAAGGTTGCACTAGTACATTTGGTTACAGCTGTAGTAAAGAAGTTATAGTTGCTGTAGTACACTTGGTTACAGCTGTAGTAAACAAGTTAAGTTTACACTAGTACATTTGGTTACAGCTATAGTAAACAATTTAAGGTACACTTGTTTAGAATTGTTGTAAACCAGACAAGGTACACTTGGTTACAGCTCTAGTAAAGGAAGCCAAGGTTGCACTAGTACTCTTGTTTAGAGCTGTAGTAAACAAGACAAGGTTGCACTAGTACATTTTGTTACAGCTATAGTAAACAAGTCAAGGTACACTTGATTATGGCTGTTGTAAACATGTCAAGGAACACTTGATTATGGCTGTAGTAAACAAGTTAAGGTGACAATAGTACACTTTTTGACAGCTATAGTAAACAAGTCAAGGTTGCAGTAGTACACTTGGTTACAATTGTAGTACACAAGTCAAGGTTCACTTTATTATGGCTGTTGTAAACAAGTCAAGGTACACTTGATTATGGCTGTAGTAAACAAGTTAAGGTGACAATAGTACACTTGGTAACAGCTTTTGTAAACAAGTCAAGGTTGCAGTAGTGCACTTGGTTAGATGTACAGTAAACAAGTTAAGGTTACACTAGTACACTTGGTTACAGGTACAGTAAACAAGTTAAGGTCACACTAGTTCACTTGGTTACAGCTGTAGTAAACAAGTTAAAGTTGCCATAGTACACTTGATTATAGCTGCAGTAAAAAAAAAAATTTTGCAGTAGTACACTTGGTTACAGCTGTAGGAAACAAGTAAAGATTACACTAGTACACTTGGTTACAGCTGTAGTAAACAAGTTAAGGTTGCCATAGTACCCTTTGTTACAGCTGTAGTAAACAAGTTAAGGTTGCCATAGTACCCTTTGTTACAGCTGTAGTAATGAAGTTAAGTTTGCCATAGTACACTTGGTTACAGCGGTAGCAAAGAAGTCAAGGTTGCAGTAGAACACTTGGTTACAGGTAAAGTAAACAAAACAAGGTTGCACTAGTACACCTGGTTACAGGTAAGGTAAACAAGTTAAGGTTACACTAGTACACTTGGTTACAGATTCAGTAAACAAGGGAAGGTTTCAATTGTACACTTGGATATAGATACAGTAAACAAGTTAATGTTACAATAGTACACTTTGTGACAGCTATAGTAAACAAGTCAAGGTTGCAGTGGTACACTTGGTTACAGCTATAGTAAACAAGTCAAGGTACTCTTGGTTACAGCTATAGTAAACAAGTCAAGGTACTCTTGGTTACAGCTATAGTAAACAAGTCAAGGTACACTTAATTATGTCTGTAGTAAACAAGTTAATGTTACAATAGTACACTTGGTGACAGCTCTAATAAACAAATAAAGGTTGCAGTAGTACATTTGGTTACAGGTAAAGTAAACAAGTCAAGGTTACAATAATACACTTGGTGACAGCTATAGAAACAAGTCAAAGGTTGCACTAGTACACTTGGTTACAGCTGTAGTAAACAAGATAAGTTTACACTAGTACATTTGGTTACAGGTACAGTAAACAAATTAAGGTTACACTAGTATACTTGGTTACAGATACTAAACAAGTTAAGGTTGCAGTAGTACAGCTTGGTTACAGCTGTAGTAAGGAAGTCAAGGTTGCAGTACTACACTTTGTTACACCTGTACTAAATAACTTAAGGTTACACTCAGTACACTTGATTAAGGATACAGTAAACAAATTAAAGTTGCAGTAGTACACTTTGTTACAGATACAGTAAACAAGTTAAGGTTGAGTAGTACACTTGGTTACAGCTGTAGTAAAGAAGTTAAAGTTTCCATAGTACACTTGGTTTACAGCTGTAGTAAACAAGTTAAGGTTGCCATAGTACACTTGGTTACAGGTAAAGGTAAACAAGTTAAAGTTGCACTGGTTCACTTAATTACAGATACAGTAAGCAAGTTAAGGTCACACTGGTTCACTTGGTTACAGCTGTAGTAAACAAGTTAAGGTTGCACTAATACACCTGGTTACAGCTGTAGTAAAGAAGTCAAGGTTGCAGTAGTACACTTGGTTACAGCTGTAGTAAACAAGTTAAGTTTACACTAGTTTATTTGGTTACAGCTATAGTGAACAAGTCAAGGTACACTTGGTTACAACTGTAGTAAACAAGTCAAGGTTTACACTTGATTATGGCTGTAGTAAACAAGTTAATATTACAATAGTACACTTGGTGACAGCTATAGTAAACAAGGGTTGGTTGCAGTAGTACACTTGGTTACAGCTATAGTAAACAAGTTAAGGTTGCCATAGTACAAATGGTTACAGCTGTAGTAAACAAGTTTAGGTTGCACTAGTACACTTGGTTACAGCTGTAGTAAAGAAGTTATAGTTGCTGTAGTACACTTGGTTACAGCTGTAGTAAAGAAGTTATAGTTGCAGTAGTACACTTGGTTACAGCTATAGTAAAAAGTTAAGGTACACTTGGTTACAATTGTAGTAAACAAGACAAGGTCACTTGGTTACAGCTGTAGTAAAGGAAGCCAAGGTTGCAGTAGTACACTTGGTTACAGCTGTTATAAACAAGTTAAGGTTACACTGGTACACTTGGTTACAGTTGTAGTAAACAAGTTAAGTTTACACTAGTACATTTGGTTACAGCTACAGTAAACAAATCAAGGTTACACTTGATTATGGCTGTAATAAACTAGTTAAGATTACAATATTACAATTGGTGACAGATATAGTAAATAAGTTAAGGTTGCCATAGTACACTTGGTTTACAGCTGTAGTAAAGAAGTTATGGTTGCACTAGTACACTTGGTTACAGCTGTAGTTAACAAGTTAAGGTTACACTAGTACACTTGGTTTACAGCTGTAGTAAAAAGTTATAGTTGCTGTAGTACACTTGGTTTACAGCTGTAGTAAACACAAGTCAAGGTACACTTGATTATGGCTGTAGTAAACAAGTCAAGGAACACTTGATTATGGCTGTAGTAAACAAGTTAAGGTGACAATAGTACACTTTTTGACAGCTATAGTAAACAAGTCAAGGTTGCAGTAGTACACTTCGTTACAATTATAGTACACAAGTCAAGGTTCACATCATTATGGCTGTAGTAAACAAGTTAAGGTGACAATAGTACACTTGGTAACAGCTTTTGTAAACAAGTCAAGGTTGCAGTAGTGCACTTGGTTAGAGGTACATTAAACAAGTTAAGGTTACACTAGTACACTTGGTTATAGGTACAGTAAACAAGTTAAGGTCACACTGGTTCACTTGGTTACAGCTGTAGGAAACAAGTAAAGATTACACTAGTACACTTAGTTACAGCTGTAGTAAACAAGTTAAGGTTGCCATAGTACCCTTTGTTACAGCTGTAGTAAACAAGTTAAGGTTGCCATAGTACACTTTGTTACAGCTGTAGTAATGAAGTTAAGTTTGCCATAGTACACTTCGTTACAGCGGTAGCAAAAGAAGTCAAGGTTGCAGTAGAACAC